>NW_026606709.1:600000-1025000 GCF_029890125.1 Rhinichthys klamathensis goyatoka
TTGTGCAGCTGTCCTTTTATAACTCTGTCAATGACAGGAATAGTTATATCAAGTTTGTTTCAGTGATGATGATAAAATGTGTTGCAATTTGTCCAAAATTCAATTTGTCCAAATGGTATTATGTTGAATAAAATCTATGCTGATCTTAATTCATTCATTGTTTCATCATATTTCACCCTAAATATATATTTAAAAACTGTTTTGTAAATAAATGTTAATATAGTAGATTTGTATATTGTAATATACATTATCTTTGATAAAAAATATGTATATCTCTCTCTATTGTAATATAGTAGTCGCTTTGGATAAAAGCGTCTGCTAAACGACTAAATGTAAATGTAAGTAGATGAAGTAAACGTATTTATAAATGATTGTACCATTTGTTTTAGTGCCTTTACGCAGAGATAATTAAATAAATAATTACATTACAGTACTTGCCATTCACCATTGAGATTTATGAAATAGTAAAATGTAGATGATGATTATCACATGAATTATTGCCATTGCATTATTTATTTCTGCTTTTCTTTTTGGCTTTCATGTTAGTTTAGCTTTTATTTTGTGGGACTTTTATTTTGAACATTTTCTCATCAGTTTCAACTTTTAACCACAGTTACGTAAAAGCTGTGCGACAAAGTTTTTGTAGTAGACAACACAGCAGTGTGGCGTAAAATGGTCACGGCACTAATAAAGTCTCTCAGTATATTAACGAAACCTATTCGAGGTAAGAAAAAATTTATATACGTTGTCCGGGTTTAAATAGTATTGTGTCATAACATGCTTTGGTAGTATTATTATTTTTCCACCCCCCATTAAACCTCTCATCTTTTACTCACACTCATGTTGTTCCAAAACTGCATGACTTTCTCTATTTATTTCGTAAAACACTAAATATGTTAGGTACTGACAGCTTTGGCTTACACTTTCAGTGTATATTTTTTCGATACAATAAAAGTGAATGGCCAAACATCTCATTTTGTGCTTTACAGAAGAAAGAAAGTCATGCAGGTTTGTGTGTTGTTTATGTTTTGCAAATCTGTTAAATAGTGATGGCATGCGATGATGGACGCACACTCTTTTCCAGAGGCTCAGTGGAGCGATGGACAGAGCACACAAACAGCACTTGTCCTGGCTCTCCAGAGGAACCTGTCAGAGCTTCGGGAGAGCATGTCTGCAGGCGAAGAGCTGGAGGAAGCCCGACGACTTCTGGAGGAGGTCAGGAGAGACATCACATGGTTTTGCAGTGATGCTAATGACCTAACCTGGTGCTTTGTTCAGGAATGTCTTCTCTTACTGCTCTGCCTGGCACGACACCTCAACCGCCTCGTGGAAGCCTTTCACCAGACTCCTGCTGCACCAAATCCTGCGACCCCTGAAGCAGCTCCACCACTTCCCCCAGATGTTCTCAGTGTGGCCCAACAAAAGACACTGGGTGCTGTGCTGCAGTTTGTGGTCACACTGGGTCTCTGCCCATATTTAGCTCCTGGTGTAGGAGTGGCACTGGGGCTGAGGTCAGCCTTTGGGGCAGCAGTGGAGGGAGCTGTCCGACACGATGTGGCCCCTACAGGGGAACGCCGTCTACTTATCACCGCTAATGTGCTCCTAGAGGTGTCTGCTCTGTCATCGCTAGCGACTCCTGTGTTTACACGCCACCTGGGTGACATCATGGCAGCTCTGTGTCAGTTAGCTTATCGACCCCAGCGGCCTGAAGGAGACGGTACAAAGAGTAATAAGGTATAAATACACTAATATCAAAGCAATACTTAATACTATTTTAATACATTTTACTAGTGGTCTCTTTTTAGATCTGGGGTTCCCAAAGCCATGGATAACCTGGAATTAGCAAGGAAATGTAATATTGCTCCAGGCATAGAAAAGTCATGAAACATTTATAAAACTAAATATATATATATATATATGTATGTGTGTGTGTGTCTCTCTCTCTCTCTCTCTCTATATATATATATATATATATATATATAGAGAGAGAGAGAGAGAGAGAGAGAGAGAGTTATTGTTAATTTAAATAAAGCTGAAAATATAAATATTAAATGGAAAAAAAATGTTGCCTTGATCACTAACTGAAAACAAAAAGTATAGGCTAAAGTACAAAAAGTACAGAAATTATAACAAAAAAAAACAAAAAAAATTCATTACAGCTACATAGAAATATAAAAAAACAAAAACTAATAAAGATGACAAAAACATGTAATAAAATAAAACTTAAACTAAAATTAAAATGAAAGCTGAAAATATAAAAATAAAAGCTCATTCAAAATATCAAAAAATAACACAGTAACATTTTACAATAAGGTTTCATTAGTTAACACATTAGTTAACTACTTTAGTTAACATGAATTAAGAATGAACAATAATTCTAGAGCATTTATTAATCTAAGTTAATGTTAGTTTCAACATTTACTAATTAAAATCAAACATTTGTTAACATTAGTTAATGCACTGTGAACTAACATGAACAAGCAATGAACGACTGTATTTTTATCAACTAACATTAATAAATACTGTAACAAATGTTTTGTTCATTGTTAGTTCATATTAGTTAATACATAAACTAATGTTATCAAATGAGACCTTATTGTAAAGTGTTACTAATAATAATACTTAAATAGTATATAAATTATGCTAAAATAACACTGTTCTTGTTATTCTCACTGTTTTGTCCTTTAGGGGCAAATCTTTATAAAACTATATTTTTTAAAGTCCCTATTTAATAATGAAGAATGACATGAATGTAAGTAAGTGTGAGAATTCTGATTCATCACTCTTTCAAGTTTCATATTGGCCCAAGCTAAATGTTGAACTAATTCGGTCATTCTCATCTACCACAGGGACTAACGGTAGAGGAGCGCAAGACCTGCAAAGAAGCACTCCACAGTCTTCTTGGGAAAGTGTATCAGCCAATCGTCATCAAAGAACTGCTTCTTCTGCAAGGGGGTCCTAAACAGGTGTGTGTTGCCCACTATCTTTCTGAATACTTTTCTGATGTGTTAGTATTTGTGTGACTCAAAAGAGACATGTCCTGTGTATTGCTGTAGGCATCTTCAGGTTCCAGAGGCGGATGTGCTGGAGGGGGAGGTAAGGCTCTATCCCAAGCTCCCCCTTGGCTGAGGCGCCTGTGTGGACAGTTGCTGTCTGACAGGTTAATGCAACCACAAGGCGTCCAGGCAGTGGTGAGGGCCATCTTAGAGGGCACCGGAGGTAAGGCTGAATTTAGCAAAGTACTGAGTACAGATGATTGGTTCAGAGAAACACTGGAATTTGCAAAAGGTTTTTCATGGAATAGAATCAAGTTTCAAGACCATCTATCTAGTGTCAGTTCCAAAATTTACTGAATGCCTTGTCAGTGGATAAAACATATTTTGTGTTCTCAAGTATTTTTAGCTAATTGTGAGTAAATATTGTCTACAATTAGTATTTATTCAAATTCAGAAATTTCATGTATGCCTTATTTGCTATTATTTATTAATATTATAAAAATGAGCATTAAACCAGCCATACAATTTTTGTTACTAAACTCAAAACCCGTTTTAAAACTCTTTCAGTAATGCAGCCCTAAACTAGTAGATTTACTAGTAAACAGGTTAAAAGAATACATTTTTAAAACATTTAAATGCAAAATTGATAACCTATTTGGTTTTTATTGCTTATGCACGATTTGTTTTTAGTATGCATGTATGTAAATACAAATCAATTTATAAATACATTGAAACCTGTGTTCGTGCTTATGTTTTTTTGTTTTGTTTTCCGCAAACTTATAAATAAAACGCAACATCCTGGAACCGTGTGCTGTTGCCTGGAATATTACAGTTAATTGACCCCAAAAAATTGCAGACTGTGAAGGAGACAAACATGTTATGTCTCGGTTAGAATGGCTAGCTGACCTAAAATGTTTTGCGTATTCTATAAACAGCACGGTGTCAGTGGGTTTGGCCATAATGTTTTGAATGGTGGTGGAAAAATGTGTATTTTCATACCATACATAACAAATCCAGTACATAACAAAGTTCCCAATGTGTTTCCAATAGGTTTATCATTCCATGGAAAGTCATTCTGTTTTTTATAACCGCTGTAAATGTTTAGCTTGTGCTTTTCAGTCATGTTTACTTGTTCACATTGCTGACCAGCAGGTGGCGACTCTGACTGGAGGAAATGTGATGCTGTGGCCAAGATTCTTGCCGCCTGTCCTCGGCAGTCCCTCTCTGCCGAGAGCTATTACAGTCAAGTGTGTCCACAGGTGAAGTAATGTTCTCTCATTACAGTCAAAATAGTGAGATTATTGCTATAATGGTTATTTAGAGTTCTTTTATTTGGTTTGGAAAAGATGCTAGTAGTCAAATAACAAAAGCAAGAGTTCATTGCCATCTGTTACCTAAAAACCTATAAATAATTTTTGAAATGTACTCTAATAATAGAATGTAATATCACTGGATTTAGGTTCTGGAGCTCCTGCATTTCAAAGACAAGCTGACTGCACAGCAGTTCCAGAGAGTGGCCACTAGGGCGGCGCTCATCATGGTGCAAGATCAGCCTGAGTTTGCACAGCGATTCCTGCTCTTTCCTCTTCTCTGCCCCCTTCGTCGCTGTGCACAGGGAACCGGTTAGTATTTGTTAGGTGACTGCAGTTTAGCATTTTATAGTGGGTGATATCATTTAGGTTGTGCGAAAAGGCTGCATCAAGTTGCTTGCTAATATTTGTCCCAACACACAGGAATAATTTTTAGATGCAAAGTATATTCTCTTTTGAGTATTACAAAAATAACTGACAAGCTTTTGCAGGAGATGACCTATCCCAGGATGCAGTGGAGGAGTGGGAGCTGACTCGCTGTATTGAGGATGTATATAAAGTAAGCCAACCATTCTGTATTGTCTAATGCGCCATATCATCAAGTATATGAAATTTACATAAGAACGTTGTTTCATTCTGTTTAGATTTGTGTGGTGGGTAATAATCCATCAGAAGTGCTGCTGAAAGCTCTCACAGATGTCTACTCAACACTGTTCAATCTCTTTTGCTTCACCAAACAGAATGTCTCTCATTTACGGTCAGTCTTTCTTTTTTCTTTCTTTTTTTTTTTAAAGAAGTCTCTCATTTACAGTCAGATTTCTTTTCGAATATGAAGTATTTGTAATAGATCATATGTTTGGAAAAGACTAAAAGTTGTTGTTCCCTACAGTACATCCTGTCAGGAGATCCTGATATGGTGCCTGTCTCACTCAGAGCGCTCGGCATCTCTTTTGCTGTTGAAACGCTTGTGTGGACTGCTGGGAGAAGTGGGTGGAGTCAGACATGGCTTTCAGTTCTCACCTGGCAGTGAAGGAGGGGCCAGACTTACAGTGAGAGAGCTTATCAGGTATTATTAAATGAGAACCCTACAATAATTATGCAATGTTTTGTGTAAAGTATTTTGTATGCCAGTATTTTGCCATTTTGAGCTTAACGGGCGATGGTCTAATTGGGAAAATAGCAGAATCTATTAGCTAGATCACCCTTTTGTCAATTTTAAAACAAACTGAAGCCTTAAAAAAGATGATGCATGTTTTTAAGTGTTCAGTGATGAATTTAGAGTTGATATTTTGTAAAATATTGATTTCAGTCATTTTGTTTGTATCTTATTTGCTTTCATTAAATTAAGCATTATTTATATCAGTATAATATCAAGTGAAATTGATCAAAAATGAAAGTAAAGACATTTATAATGTTACCAAAAATGTACCAAAAATCTATTTTAATATCTGTTGTTGTTTTTTTTCAAACTTTCTATTCATCAGTGAATCCTGAAAAAAGAATCATGGTTTCCACAAAAATAATAAGTTGCACAACTGTTCAAAGGTTTCTTTTGTTTTCCATACATTGTTTTGTGGTTTTTATAGCTCAAGTATCCTGCGCACTAAAGCAGCATATTAGAATGATTTCTGAAGGATCATGTGACACTGAAGACTGGAGTAATGATGCTGAAAATTCAGCTTTGCCATCACAGTAATCAGTTTTATTTAAAAAAACTGAAAAAATAAATGTAGCCTTGGTGGACATAAGATACTTTTGAATAGTAGTGTATGTTGCAAGGCGTAACAATGATTAACTGGCTCTTTTTCTGTGTTTTGACAGTGATGAAGATGATGCTCTGTATGAGAAGGTCTCAGGTGAGCAGTGGAGAGTGCAGTGTCTGGTGCAGTTATTGGAAGAGATGAAGGACTGTGACCTGCCTGGAGAGTTTTTCCTACTGCTGCTGCAGGTGCTGACCTCTGCCAGTCTGTTTCAGCATGACCGTTTCTAATGTAGCTCAACAATGTCGATACTATAGCACATAAGATAAATGGATGTCCATAATTGTTTTATAGCAAGATTTGAGGTCTCAAAAATGCTTTAAGATGTAGAGTAGATGATTAAAAAGAACTTTTAAACTTTAAGGAGATTCCCAGATTTGACTTTTAAATGTCGTGAAAGGGGCTTAAAATTGAAAGTGGATGCTGAGATCAACATTTTTTTTTTTTTTTTTTCCAATGTCTGCCTGTTTTGTGTTGTTTCCAGGATTTAACAGCTGTGGCTGCTGAGCAGGACGAGGTTGAGCAGGAAGTGAACACCTCATCTATGACGCTGCTGGAGTTAGAGCAGCATCTGCTGGGGCGTGCAGGTGGACACGGACAGAGACTTGCTCTGCTGCAGGCACTGGCCATCATGTGTGAGGGTCTTCCACACACACAGCTGCTCTGCAAACCCACTCAGGTGAGATATAGAAGAAATCATTCATTCAACGTTATTTAAACGTATTAAATGGTTCTCTCTTTTCCTGAGTGAAGTGGTACATTTGAGTTTTAATTCTAAACTTTAAACTCTTTTAAGCTTTCTTATCATTTTGTCTTTTCTGCTTTCATTCAACTGAGGTTTTAATAAGATAAAACATGGGCCTTCTAAAAATAGAGCACATCATCCCCTGGCCAGATCTGTTCCATTTAACTCGCAACAAAGAATATCTTTACTCTGACTGTTATTTAGGACACATGTATGAGCCTCTTATGGCTGGTAGAGAGAGCACAGTTGTGTTATATCAGCAGTTGTGCTACTTTATGTAGTGATAAGGTGTGATCTCTCAAGACATCTCTCTCTCTCTTTGCTTACAGGTGGTTGGGTTCATAGCATCCATGCTGCAGAGAGCATGTGTTAGTCTGGAGCGTGGCACTGACAGCCCAGTGGAGAGTCAGACTCTCAGTATGGGAATAGGGCTTGTGGCCACTCTACTTTCTGGAGCTGCTGAGGTAGTGTATAGTTTATACATTTTGCTGCTGTTCTTTGCTCACTCTATTGTAAGAGTTCCTCTAGTAATAAGCAGTTTGCTGTGTTTATGGGTAGTTAACATATTGCATATTAATCCTGCAGTGTGACATGCATGCTACACTTTTTTTAACAAAGGGGATCTATTTTTGTATACTTATTAAATATGCCATTTTCATGACCTTGAATAAATGCGATTACATTTTAAACATTAGTTAAAAATTAGTTTGTTGCACCCAGGGTTATTATCGTTAACTAAAACTAGTGAGAATATTTCTGTTAATTGAAAAAAATATATATAAATATTAGTTAAAAAACGAACTGAAAATTAGAAATGTTTCCTTGGTAATAAACTAAAATAAGTTAAAGCACTACAATTATAAATAAATAAATAAAAAACTATTAAATTACAAAAGCACATAATGAAACGACTGAAAATTAAACAAAAATGAACATGAAAACTAAAACTATCAAAAATAAAAACTGCTAACTAGAAGTTGTGCCCAGTCACAGCACACAAAATATGCACTAATGCTCAGTTATTGGGTTAATTTGGTGTGATTTAATTAAAATGAAATGAAACAAAAAAGATCTTAAGTTATGTTCTAATGTAATTTCTTTGAATTATATTCAAAGAATGTATTATATTCAAAGATAATTGCCCAATTATATTGGGGAAGTTCCTAGCAATATTGCTATGTAATTAATTGTTATTGATTAATCAGCATATTTTCTAATTAGTATGATTAAAAGTTTTAAACAATTGACAGCCTAAAATCTTTGTTCATGTACATATTATTTACTACCTACCAATTTGTACCTTTGTATATGTTCTTTCAGCTCACTGCAGATGATTATTCATCAATGGCTGCACTGCTGCCCCACCTGGAACAGATTTCCCAGCAGCACCAAGAGCCAGTTATCCAGGAGCTAGCGTCCGATCTGAGGGCCACTATTGCCACACACGGGGCTTATCGCCCTACAACTGTCCCTAAAACAGCCAGCCAGCACAGCACTGCCCACAGTCTTACTCAACCTGCAGGCCGCAGTTCAAACTCCCTCCCAGCCAGACCCCAGGTCCCTTCACAATCAATCTCACATCCCAAACATACAACAGACCCTAGTGTAACACCCAAAGTTAAAGACTTTCAGACAGCTGGAGGAATACCCAATCCTGGGATTTCTGAGGCCTTGCGCAGTAAAGCTTTCTCTGAGTGCCTGCTGGAAGCCTGTGACCCAGATGTGCCCACACGAGCCGTAGCACTGCGTTCACTGACCCGCTCTGTTAGAGATGGAGACGAGGAGGCATTGCAGAACAAGGAGAAACTACTAACAGTGAGTGTATAGATGTGTATGTATCTGTATATGTAAGTTAAAGAAGATAAAACTAGCCTGGCATGAATTTATAAAAAATACATTTTTCATTATGTATGATATGAAAGTGGTCACATTTACTGAAAATTTGCATACGAAATCTAGTCATTTCTGTTGGAATCTGCATAATCCTGCATTTTATTTCCATTTCACATATCACTGTATGTTCTTAATGGCTGGTTTAGGGTACGCTTACACAACAACTATGTACTAAAAACGGATATTGTTTTCCTTTGCATTTTTCGCAAACAAACGACAACGATGTCAAAACAATCCCTATTCACGCGGATCCGCAAAAACGACTACAAATGCCGTATTATGCATGTCAGTAGTTGGCGATGTCACTTTGTAAAGAAACGGTACATGCCTATAGACTGAACATATACTGTAATACACATGTGCATGACATCACCGTTTTCACAAATTTGCAGACGGTAACAGTATCATTTTTTAAAACTTGGCCTTTGAAACCCGATTTCACAAGTTTGCATTTTCAGGCCCCCAAAACGCTGTTGTCATTGCGCTTTGATGCAGGCGATCATTATAGTATATGATAAACACTTACTCTCCCAGTATGCATTATTCTCTCTGATGCTAAAAGCTTGGTGTCACGTGCACATCTCTCCTGGGATTTGCGTAGACTCTTCTTCCCTGGCTGACATTGTTTAAATGGGCCAGTGACTTCCAGTGTTTCTCTTTCTCCTGTGTGCTAGTGTTGAGGGAGGGTGAGGGTCTAGAATAGACCATGTTTTATAAATGAGGTGGGATGTTTGGTGTGTAAAACCTCTTGCTTCAGGGTGTCTGAAGACTCTCGTGGGATCTAGTTATGATGAGCGGCTTTCTGCAATGTCTCATCTAATATTCTCTGTAATAAGAGTCTCTTCTGTGTCCAACGCTTCATAAATACAACTAATTCACACATGAACACAGACACAGAGCATCTCACTAACAGTGACATAACACCCACCCAGTAATCCATTAACATTGATGTGAACTTTTTTATTTTGATTCATTCAGTTTTAAATATTTATTTGTATCAGTGTCTGTCAGAGTTCTTAACACATAAATGTCTTATCTCATACCACTTCATACCACTTCACCTCATGTGAACTGATTTAAATCTTTTAAAACCGCAGGCCATAGACATGTTTTAATTTGCATTACTGTAAACGTGCTGAGAGCTGAAAAACTGTCAGCGATAATTAGACTAAGGAATTCATTAACTCAGCTCTAATTCTTTGCTCTCAGCTTTCAGTGAATTATTTCAATGTGTTTCAGCTCTTTCTGGAAAACCTGGAACATGAAGACTCCTTTGTGTATCTGTCTGCTATTCAAGGTAATTAATTCATTAGTTCAAGAAAGAAACCAGCCTAAACTCCTTCGAAATACAACAAAATTTGACAATCACACCTGCTTTTGCCTACTTTTTTAAAAATTACTATTTAGGGTTTTTAGAAATTAATGTAAAATTTTGATTTATTTGTAGTTGTGATGGTACATAATAGAACAGCTTGGTTTTGACTGGTTGAATGACTTAGTTGTAAGTATAAAGCACAGTCATTACATTGACCTGATTTACTTTTGCCAGCTAAACTCACTGTCAGCTTTACCTCAACACACTACAATGTGTTTCAGGCAGCCCCCACATTACTCATTCTTAAAGAATACAGACGCTTGGTTAAACCTTACATTTGTTAAATGACCAGGCTTTTGCTTTGCCATAATGAATAGATAAAGCACCTGATTCCTGAGCTCATTAAAGTAGCCAATATTAAGCAGCACAACTGTTTTCAACATTGATAATTAAAATGGTAACACTTTACAATAAGGTTCCATTAGTTAACATTAGTTAATGCATTAGTTAACATGTACTAACCATGAACAACATCTCTGTTCAGCATTAGTTCATATTTGTTAACGTTAACTCACACATGTACTAATGCATCAATTCACATTAAAAGCCCGGTTAGTTAACATTAGTTAATGCATTAGTTAACATGAACTAACCATGAACAATGCCTGTAAATAGCTTTACTGTTTTGTAAGGTTAACTTACTGTACATATTTACATTAGTTTACGTTGCAGTTGACACACACTAAGTATGAACATTTCTAACTCACCATGTTACCCTAAATGTAAAAATACTGTTGTGTACCTTATCAACACTCTTTCATATAAGGCATTGATTTGTTGGTAAACATAATGCTACAGCGGAAAACAAATGTTAGTAACACATCAAGTGTACACTTTACAATAAGGTTTATAAATTCCATTAATAAATTCTTTATTAATGATAAGTCATGTCAATAAAGAGTCTACAAATGTTAGTAACACATCAGTTAATGTTGAAATAGTGTACACTTTTCACTCAATCCATTAATAAATGCTTATTTGAATGCAAGTAATGATAGTAAAGTGCGTATAAACATGAACAACATATTTTTCCGCTGTAGAATTATGTTTACCAACAAATCATTGCCTTATAAAAGAGTGTTGATAAGGTACACAACAGTATTTTTACATTTAGGGTAACATGGTGAGTTAGAAATGTTCATATTTAGTGTGTGTCAACTGCTACGTAAACTAATGTAAATATGTACAGTAAGTTAACCTTACAAAACAGTAAAGCTATTTACAGGCATTGTTCATGGCTAGTTCATGTTAACTAATGCATTAACTAATGTTATTTAACTGTGCTGTTAATGTGAATTGATGCATTAGTACATGTGTGAGTTAACGTTAACAAATTTTAATAACTAATGCTGAACAGAGTTGTTGTTCATGGTTAGTTCATGTTAACTAATATGCATTAACTAATGTTAACTTAATTATGCTGTTAACGTAAATTGATGCATTAGTACATGTGTGAGTTAACGTTAACAAATATTAACTAATGCTGAACAGAGATGTTGTTCATGGTTAGTACATGTTAACTAATGCATTAACTAATGTTAACTAATGGAACCTTATTGTAAAGTGTTACCATTAAAATAATAATAATAATAATAAATGTTTCTTGAACACCAAATCATGTGGCACCAAAGACTGGAATAATGATGCTGGAAATTCGTCTTTAAAAAAAACAGTTATTTTAAATTGTTAGAATATTTCACAATATTACTGTTTTTACTATATTTTGTATTCCTGAGCCCAAACTTTTGAACGGTGGGGTATATTGATCGGCAGTTGTGGAGGATTTTCTTTTGTATCTGTGTGTCAGGTTATTTTAGGAACAGCTTTGAAATCTACAAGGCTGCTGTATCTGGGCCAACAAACAGATTTGGGGTGCTATATTTTGGTTTGATTAACTAAACCATCTCTACGTATTTGCAGCCAATGATGTTATTTCACCTTTTGTCCATGAATGGTCAGAACCATTCTCAACCATCCCTTTTTTGGCCTATTGAGGAATAGCTAAATTAAGATTGTAATGCTCTGGCAGCCTGTTGTGCTTTCTATTCATCCTGTCTTAAAAAGGGAGTGTCAGAGTTTTAGCCTTTATTCAGAGCTGTTTTTTTCTCTCTTTTTCTTCTGTTTCAGGGTTGGCAGTGTTGGCTGATTCTTTTCCTGAGCAGATTCTGCAGAGACTGCTGGGAGAGTATCAGACCGGGGCAACTGTCGGTCCCCCCAAAAGAGAGCGCTCCCTAGAGACACGCCTCAAAGTGGGCGAGGTTTTAATGAGAGCCTGCAGGGCCATGGGTGAGCACAGTCACTGACTGTAGTCTTTCTTTCTTTTTCATATTTCTTTCTTTCTGTATTCTTTTCTTCCTTTAAAATACTTCATGCTCCATTTCAGGATCTGTTTGTCAGATCTGGGCAGTGCCGTATCCCCAGCACAAGTGTGCGGTTATTCATTGTGTCTCGAGATCATTCAGTCTGGGTCTGAGGCATGTCGTCTTGGCCCGGCTCCTTAACGCTAACAGACCGAGCTCTGAAAAAGCCCAACAGCTGCTACAGTCCGCTGAAACCGCACAATGAGTCTCACAGCTCTCTGTCACATTCATAGTGCCTTCACACACAGCAGGGGGCATCACACACTTCACATCGCACACTTGAGCTCAATTTACATTTTCAGCCCTTGAGTATTATCTAATGAGACACTTATTTCAATCCTTAAATCCTTGATTTTGTAATAACTAAATTTCTAACCAAAACATGCTGTTTCGTAATGTGCACATCCGATGCGTAATTAAATAAATCCTTTTCCTGCATAAGTGTGCCACTGGTTTCCAATTAAACATGTCGCTTAATAAGGTGCTGGGACAGATGGCCACAGTTAACAAGAAGCACTGGATCAAAGAAGCGTATGTTACACTTTTTCTTGCCCCTGTTCTTTTTCCCTCCCATCAGACACCCATTTTTTTCTTGTAGATCTAGTCCACAATAGCCTTTAAAGCTCTTTTGATCCGTTTGGAGGATTGGTCAGCTGAACAAGTGGACATTCATGTCTGAATAGGTCCTGGCACATGGATTCTGGAAGGTTTTATACAGTTTGAATGATATTTCAGACAGGGCCAGAAAAATCAGCTGTGGGGAGCAAGTCCCTCTGGACCCACCTGGCAGCCATTATAATAGCTTTTGTCTAGTTGTATCCTTATTTATTACCCATAAAGAATGTAAATTCCCCTTACACTAATACCTGTTAGTGTGAGGAGGATTTTTTTTTTTTTTTTTTTTTGAGCCAAAAAAGAAGCCAAAAAAAATCCCAGTTTAGTGACTTTGCTCATGATGTAGGTGTGGACTTTGGACTTTCTCAGACTTTCACACTGAGATGGAGAGATTGGAAGAGGAGTTGCGACTTCAGCTGTGTGTGTGTGTGTGTGTGTGTGTGTTCAGGCTGGAGCTCTCATTCCTTGCACTGTACATGTGATATTTTTTATTATTTTAAGTCTGTATATACACTACAGGTCAAAAGTTTGTAATAATTAAGAGTTTTAATGTTGTTGATAGAAGTCTCTTATGCTCACCAAGCAAATTATATTGATTTGATAAAAAATATAGTAAAACAGTAATATTTTGAAATATTACAATTTAAAAGAACTGTTTTCTATTTTAATCTGTTTTGAAATGTAGTGTATTCCTGTGATGGCAAAGTTGAATTTACAGTTGCCATTACTGCAGAGTCACATGATCCTTCACAAATAATTTTAATATGCTGATTTGTTGCCCAAGAAACATTTATTATCATCAATGTTGAAAATAGTTGTGCTGTTTAGTATTTAAGTGGGATCAGTGATACACTGCCATTCAAACGTTTGGGGTGAATTAAGAAAAAGTAAATAAATTACTACTTTTATTCAGCAAGAATGCATTAAATTTATCAAAAGTAACTGTAAAGGCATTTATAATAAATGTCAAATAAAGGCTGTTGTATTCAATAATCCTGAAAAAATAAAAACACACAACTGTTACCACAAAAACTATGCAGCAAAATCTATTTTCAACATTGATAATAAAGAACCATTATTAGTAATTGAGTACCAATAATATTTGAGCAAAAAGAAAAATATTCGAATGATTTCAGAAGGATAGTCTGACAGACACAAAATATACAACAAAACAAAATTGCCTTCACAGGAATAAATTACACTTTAAAATATATTAAAATAGAAAAGAGTTCTTTTAAATCGTAATAATATTACAAAATATTAGTTTTTTCTGTATTTTTAATCAAATAAATGGAGCCTTGGTGAGCATAAGTTAATTATTCCAAAAAAATTTAAAAATCATAATTATTCCAAACTTTTAAACAGTAGTGTATGTGTTTATATACAACTAAATATCTGTACAAATAAATAAATAAAAAGTTTTATCTTTTAGGTGACCTTGCTCCACACTATGGTCGCCCTCTGATTGGTGTGTTCCTGAGTGGCACACGAGACAAGGACAGTAGTGTGCGTGCCAGCAGCCTCTCTAATTTGGGTGAACTCTGCCAACGTCTCAACTTTTCCCTCGGACCACTGGCACAAGAGGTAGTACCACTCTAGTATTCAAAACCTAAAAGTCAACTAGACAAGCTGATGAAAAGCTGAATCTGCGCAGTTTAGTCTGTAATTAGTTCTTTTTAAGCAGATCCCCGAGGCTGCTTCTAGTCTGATGTCATCGTTCTCTTTACTCGGCACAGCTGTGTATGTGTGTGTACACACATGCACATCTCACTACACAAGATTACTACTACTACTAGTGCAGAGATCAGGGTTCCTGCTGGTGCAGATGAGTGATAGATGAATGAACCTGAACTCCATCAATTTCACTGATTTGCTCATTAAAATCAGCCAATGTCTTGACCACAAATCTTTATGTAGCAACTGATTGTGTATGCTCAAATTTATTTAAATGCTTTCAAAATAATCTGTAAATAAAAATGCTCCATGTTATGATGTTAGCAATTCAAAACTGAAAGTGGTGATAATATTTCCATATTGGAAAGCTTTTTTTTCTTTTTCTTAAATTCATTTGTATACTGAATTGTATTAGCAATACAGCCTTTTTTTAATCTAGTCACTTACTTAACCATATATAGCTGCGTTTGAAAGTGGACAGAATGTGTTGAATTTGCGTTATGTTGATTCTCGTACACAGCCAATAGAAAACAAGAAGTGTCTTAAGGGTTGGGGGAAAAAAATATCGCTTTTCGTTTAATGGAGCACTCCCCATATTGATCCATACAATCCCAAGATCAATCTTTTACTCTAAGCCTGTTTTCAATGGCTGATGCAAACATATTTGTACAGCCCAATTCACAATACAAATGAGCTGGTTATTTTATTGATTAGTTATTTTCTTTCATATGTAAGTGAAATGGACATTCATAACTGAAATACAGTATCAGCGTTGAATCAAATTAATTAGTTTAAAGCCTGTGAATCAGAATCACATCAACCTGGGAAATCAGTCATGTCACCAGTATTTTATGTAGAATCAAAGACTAAGCTTACCTGAGACTTTAGCATTGTACTTTTGCTGCCTTGCAATCATTGTTGTTTTCTTCAGGAACTACAAATCTAGAGTTCTTTGATACTTTGTGCCAATGTGTGAAATGTGTGACGCCTTGCAGTTGGAAAGCAGTTTGTTTATTTTTCAGGGCTTGTGCATATGGTCGTTGAGAAAATCTACTGTGAGTGGCTGAGGTCTAGAGATCTTCATGAATAAGCATCTCTGTCAGTGTGACTAACTGGGCTGCTTATTCATGAAAGAGCCCCTACAACAGGCTGTTCTAGACCATCTTGACCATCAGCCTTCTGCAAACCCGTGTGCATGTGTTTAGACATCAATCGACCCGCTACATTGACATAAAGATCAACTAGTGCAGCATTGCAGATCTCTGCGGCCTGCGTACGTCCTTTGTATTTGACCTCTGTTTGTGTGTCTCCCGCAGCTGAGCACGTGTCTCACCGCCCTGATAAAGACGGACAGAGAAGCAGAGGTTCGAAGGGCTGCGGTCCATGTCATTGCTCTGGTCCTTAGGGGCCTCAGTGATAAAACCACTCAGGTGAGTATTTTTAAATATGTGTGATCAGTTAAACATGAAACTTGTGATTATCCAGTGGCTGGTATTAAAGGAATGTGAAATGCTTTTATAAAGGACTTTAAAATGTATTCATTATTCAGTATTTTAAAATAATTTATTTTATATTTCTATTTTAATATATTTTAAAATGTCATTTATTCCTGTGATGGCAAAGCTGAATTTTCAGCATCATTACTCCAGTGTTCAGAGTCACATGATTCTTCAGAAATCATTCTAATATGCTGATTTGGTGCTCAAGAAACATTTATTATTACTATCCCTGTTGAAAACGGCTGTGCCGCTTAAAAATTTTTGTGGAAACCGTGATGCACATTTTCTGGATTCAGCATTTATTTGAAATGGAAATCTTTGTAATGTTATAAATGTCTTTACGGACACTTTTTTTAGTTGATCAGTTTAAAAAAAATTGTGGTATTCAACAGCATGCCACAGATGCTATCCATTTACAGCATGTTTTTAACCAGAAATATTTCTTCAAAGGTGTGAAGTCCCATCACTGTGTTTTGTTGTGTGTGAGGATATTGAGTAGATTGTTAGGTCTTTCGATCTGGTGTCTTGATCAATGCACGTGTTTAGTGGGAGGAATTCTTCCAGCATCTGGACTGATGAGCAGCAGCTGTTCTACTCTCCTATTTAGAGGTCACCTGCAGTATAAGACAACCAATGCTCTGTCTAATCATCACTCTCAGGAGACACTCTTGTTCCCACGGCCCTGATCACTTTCCCAGCAATGCCTTTCATTTCCGACTATAGCTCCTACAGGTCATTTGGTGCATGATGATTCAAATTAATATGATTTAACCATATGATAACCATTTTTTCAGATTTTCATAAGGAAAGTTGGTCCTTGCTCATGCATAATTTGTCCCTGCTATGCTAGTGTGTTGAAGGAGGTTGCCAAGACATAGTTGTAAAGTATTATGGTACTTTTTTTACCTGGTAAAGTGACCATGAGGTTAAACAAAAAATAATTAATGTCCATAACGTGAACAGTGCAGGCTGAGTTAATAAAGTTTATCATCTAGGGTTAGGAGTTTTTTGAGAAACCTTCTATAAAGTTTGATGTATCACAAGTTCAGAGTTACAGCTGTAATACATTAACCAATCAGAGGTGTGTATCAGCTTACATAGATGTGAGAACATTGAGTCTCTGATCCACTGGATTATTAGCAGCCATCTTCAACAGATGTTTACCCTGTTGTGAGATCATATGAACCACACCATAGTTTTTTTTTATGTTGTTAGCAGACTGGCAGCTGATTGACATTCCAACCTCTCAGACTACAGATCTGTTCTCCCATAATGCAGTGTGATCATTTTATTCCAGTTAACTCTTTTAAAACATATTTTTAAATATAATAGGGTATGAATCACAAGACTGTCACACATTTCATGAAAAAGAGACACTTGATCATTGATACCGCTTATTTCCTTTATCAAATGTATTTCTATTTAATAATCTTTAAACCTTGATAATGTCTTCATCTTATTTGCCAGATTTTTCCAGTGTGATTATAGTATATTCTACAGAATAAATAAATCAACCTAAATTAATGTACTCCATTTATTTTAATTAAATAATGAAAAAAATAAAATATTAACTTTTTAAATATTAAAGAATATTAAATATTAAAATATTAAATATTCTTTAATTTTTCTTCAAAATAGTATATTTAAAGTAGTTTAATATTTTTAGACTTTTTTTGTAATAATAAGATTCGGTAACACCTCATTTTACAGTGTCCTTGTTACATATGTTACATGTACTTACCATAGTAATAACAGTAAATTATGCATAATTACATAACCCTCAACCAAATCCTAATCCTACCCTAACCCTATAGTAAGTACATGTAGTTGATTAATATTACTCGGTACTTAAATATATAATTACACTGTAACAATGACACCTTAAAATAAAGTGTAACCTAAGATTCTTGTATAAGATGATACATTTAATTTTGTAGAGAGGTTGATACAAAATGTCAGGATGGGGCCTTGTTTGCCCTTAATCTTCTGCCTTTTACTACTTTACTTTGCAACACTTTGAATTTTTGGGGTGTTTGTCCACATAAAACACATCTTAAAACCCCTTTATAAACACACATGAACTGATCCCATGACCGAACTGGCCACTGCTGCTGCAAATGACCTTTTCCACTTTTGACCCCCTGATTTACAGCACCAATGTCCACCCTAGTTAGTACCCTGACCCTTGAAATATTTGCACATGCACTTTATTGGACAAGTTTTACTAGACTCAGAAGGTGCTGTCCCTGGGCAGCACCTTGGCATTGGCCCGGGTGCAAAGTCATGTCTGTCATCGCCGTCTGTTGAGTTTCCCAGGATGGAGCTTGATAGAAGTCCTTCTGGTATGAGAAACAGTTGTTACTCGGTACAGCTGTTGCAGCGAGTAATGAGACGGCTCGTCCAGGTAAACCATAAGTCACAGCGCCCGGTGTCCTCTTAGTGTGAGGCTAAAACAGCTGACTGCTCACAAAAGTGCTCTCCTGCTGTGAGGGAGAAGGTCAAGAGACCATCTGCCTCAAGAGACATATACTGTACTCATTATTTCCTCTTCCTTGTTTGTTCTTTTTCTCGCTTTCAGTTGTACAGTAAAACAGTACATCTGCTTACTAAGTGCTTTCCGACTCCTCTTCTGCTTTTTCAGGTTCTTGGGGATGTTTTATCTGAGCTGTATCGGGCCCTGAAAGGGGTGGTGCGGTCGGACCCAGATGATGTGGCTGTACTCCATGCTCAGCTCGCTCTGGAGGAGCTGGATGATGTCATGAGGAGGTTCATCTTCCCTCAGCAAAAACTTGAGAAAAAGATTGTGGTACTTCCTTGAAAGCGCTCCAGAAATGACATAACATTTTTTTTTTGTAGACCTCTTATTTCTACCATCCGTTTATATTTGTAGTAATTGAATAATTGATACATTTGCAGCTTTTTTTCTTCTTCTCCATAATCAGTTTTCACACCCACATTTCCATTCTCAAACCGAAAAACCTGTCTTGCCATTGATATACTAGCATTGTGCCTTTTGTTATCTGTTACACTGAGGTTAGAGGGCAACAAAAGCAAAAGATCTATCTTTGTAAAGAGCCCTGGTGTAGCTGGTTGCCACTTTATTCTGCACTGGTGAAAAAATGCCTGTTTGCTTTTTATCGAATGTTTGTTGTACATATAAAGACGGCTAGGTCATGACATCATTGTAAGATACGACAGGGCAATTAGTCATTCTCTTAAAGTTCCTCCCACTGCACAATACTAAAACTATCCATTCATGTTAACCATCTGTATAGCATCCTGACCTCTTGGAACTGCCCTGAAGCAGAACTGGTTAAATACCATACAAATACAAATGTTAGCATTTATGCTAACTCATAAATAGATATCTTGGTCATGATGTGTCTCTAAAATAGAATAAAGAGTGCTTATTTTTCCAAAGCTGGTCTAATGTGTTTATATTATGCTGTCATTAACAGTTTCTTTTTCCCTTTGCTTGGACTGTTTTAGAGGTAATATAAATGTAAGCATGTGTCTGAACATCTGGTTTAGGTTGCAGTGCCACAAGTTCCTGTCTGCCTCGTGTGCTGTAAGGTAATAGGTGAACCAAATATTAATAATCTAAAAATAGTTCACATTGTAACACAAATCATTTATGTGGGTTTATAGTATGTTAAAGTCAATATGAATTGTAGTTTGCAATGGATTGTACTTCTGTAATGTTAAAGGGATAGTTCAGCCAAAAATGAAAGTTATGTCATTATTTACTCACCGTTATATTGTTTCAAGCTTGTATGACTTTCTGTTCTCTGTGGAATGTAAAAGAAGATATTTGAGAAATGTCTCTGTGTTTTTTTTTTGTTTTTTTAAATACAATGGAAGTCAATAGTCACCAAAACTGTTTGGTTACCAACATTCTTCAAAATATCTTCTGTTATTTCTACACAGATTTGGAAGGGATGGGATGGGGTGAGAAAATGTTGACACAATTTTCATTTTTGGGTGAATGGCCCTTTTGAGTATTTCTGAGAAATGCAGGAAAAATGTAGGGCATGAATTGTGGGCATTTAATGGAGCCAGACTGAATGGAAGTTTGCTAAAGCAATAACTAAATTTTACCCAAATACCCTTTCCCGTGGATTCACAGACAAGGCTTAAGCCTAGTCCCAGACTAAAATGCATGTTTGAGCCGTTTGAACTGAAAGCAACTTGTACTGACATCTTAAAATATGTCAGTGCCATTATTCTGTCTCAAAATGCACACCAGTAATGTTTTTTTTTTCTAAGGCATGTTTACAAAAGCTACTTGAATGTCGTAATTGAACTAAAACCTAATCCTGTCTTAATCTAAGCCCTGTCTGTGAAACCGGGCCTTTGATTAAAATGAAATTAAAGGTTTTACTTTGGAATAACATACACAGATGAAATATTCACAATAAGAATGTTCATTTAGAAAATAAGTAAATATGAACTATTTAAATTTCATATTGACCACATTTACATGTCAACAATACATTTACTGTGTTCAGAAACTTTGAGAAAAAAGAGAAACCAGGATAAATATAATTTTTAAACATTTGAAAAACAAAAAAATTAGAGAGAGTTTGTTAAACTTTGTGCTGTTTTTTTTTTTTTTTTGTTTACTGTTTAGCACCAACAACTTTTTAACATTTTAGTGTGTATTATTTTGTGATCCTTGCATCAAAACCTCAATGGTGATTCACACTTAAAAATCAGTTCATTCACTGTTTTTATTGATCACAAAAGTGAAAAAGACAAACATTTAAGCTCTCAGTCGTCCTTCAGTGTGTTTTAGTAAACTACTTTGTTTAATTCCATTATTTTGTGATAATAAGACTTTCAATAAATTTAAGGTCTGGACTCAGAGGTTCCAATTCATGTGTGAAAATGATTCCTCATGCTCCTCCTAACCATTCTTTCACATTTTGAGCCTGATGAATCTTGACATTGTCATCCTGGAATATGTCCATGATGTGTCTTGACTCTTGTTGCCATACATATAACATGCTAGAAACACAACGACTGCAACAATGATCCAATCATAAAATCTTAAGCATTTAAATCCAAACAGCAACTTTCTTTGTTTTTGGGGTGCTTATATAGTCTTAAAGGCACAATAGCAAACATAAACAGCCTGTTTAATAGAGAGAGTGAATGGATTTTGATATCCATGTTTTGACAAGTCCTAATATTGTTCATTGCACATGTATTTAAACCCACTTTCATGCAGTGTTGGCTAAAACAACTGCCGTGTGGTGGCCTGCTGCCCAGTTGGAAGTCATAAACTTTGTCTCAGTGTTTCTGCAAAGGAACCTCACAAGTCTCTTGAGGTGTCTCTGATAATTGCTTCTCTGGTTAAGATCCAAGGACGTTCCCACAGCAAGGGGTAAACCAGTGACGCCACGATCTAGTGGAGAGTCACACTTTTACCTTCCTTCCCCGCAAACCCCATAATAACCTTCTCACGACTGCTATTCAGCCATGAAAGAGCCATTACGCTAATTACTCTTCCTGCCGTGCAGCAGACTCGGGAAGAGAAAGGGCGTGAGCGTGTTTTACCTGGCTGGTGACTTTCGGAGGGGTCGTTCCCGAAAACAGAGCAAGTTTTCATTGGGTGGCCGGAAGAAGACACAACTGAGATAGGAATGTTTGGAGATGCCGTGGATATTGATTATCTCCGAGCCTGCTGCAGTCTATCTTTCTCTTCCTTCTCTCGCAGATCTCTTCATCAGCCGGTGTTGGACCTGCAGGCTGCCAGCAGGAGGGGTGCAGGGAGGGGTGATAGATAAATAAATAACCCAATAAAGGATGCATTGAGAGGGTGTGTGTGTAGCCAAGAGAAGAGTGTGCCTGCTCAAACAGTCCAGAGTCTTGTTGAAGGCTGGCTGCACTGCAGAGCAGGGGGGGAAAGCACAGAGAAGGGACCTTGAAGGATTTTCGGCTGCACTGCAGAACGATGCCACTGCAGTAAAGCACTGAAACAGAGGCATGAGGTCCACCGGCGGACCCCCGTCCTGCTCGCGCCAGGTGAGAAGTTAGTTCAGAGCTGATATCAGAGGTCTTCATGCCTCGGGACTCTCCGGGAGGAGAGTGAGGGAGAGAGACAAAAAGAAAGGGAGGGAAGCAGAGGAGGAGGAGTAGGGTGATGGTGCTGTATTTTTGGATAAGGGATCTCCTGAATTAAGTGTGGCTGGAATAAAGATGTAGTGTGAGCAGGAGGCTGAACAAGGACGGTGCTGTGCTCCACTGTGGTGGAGAGGAGCGGAGCAGACGCCTGGCAGACACACACTCGCACACACACCGACTCCACCAGAGGAGAGAGAGAGAGAGAGAGAGAGACCACCGTCACAGCTGCGGGGCTGGGAAGGTAAGAGACATATCATTCAACTTAAGTTTTCTTTTGTGTTTGTGTTTATTGTAGGAGTGGATGAAATATGAAAGCATGCTGCACAAGAGCTCTGTCGAATGTTCATTGTGTGGTTGTGTGTGTGTATAATTCACAAAATTGAGAGAGAGTCAAAGCATGTAAATTTAGGTTGGGTAGGTGTGTTTTTTGCACAAATAGGCTACTGTAAGCTTGTGCTTAATACTAAGCAACTTCAAATAAATGGTTATGTGTAGAGTTTGAGAGAATCTGTGAAATTATGAGATTTTTTAAGATCCTCATATGTGTTTTTTTAGTAATTACAATATTAGTCCTAGTGGACTAAGATTGGCCCTCGGTTTCTTGGCACCCTTGCTAGTGCCCTGAGGCTGAGTAACTAAGTCGGCAGCAGGACGGAATAAAACAGGAAAGCTTCAGAATGGCTCGATTAAGGAAAATGACGTCTGTTTAGCTTTCCATTTCATCATACTTTGACAACACAAGGGTCTAGTGAGAGTTTCAAAAGTGTTTGAACTATTTGCTAGAGACCAAAATAGGATTCACCCCAACGCAGGCTCTATAGAACTGGAAGAACTTGACAAAAGATTTGTTAAATATTACATGCAAGTTCAGTGTGTGTTTTTTTTCTTCTATAAATCTAATGCGTTTTATTATAATCCTAGTGACTTTACTATTGTTAATTCAGGTCTATATAAATGAATGTGAGCATTTAATTAAAAAAAAAAAAAAGAAATACCTGATTTTTGGAAATGCCTTTTGGAAATTGGATGAGAGGATGAATTCTCAGTAGGTGCCCCCTAGTGTTTTTTCATTTACAAATTCACAAAAAAAAAAAAAACAGATACAATTTCTTAAACATCAATAATGTTTGAGATTTTATTGTTGAATATTTTATTAGATTGTAAAAAAATATATATATTTTGCAATATTGTTTCCAAGAATATTAGCATTTTATTTTATTATATTCTATTCTCAATGAAGTTACACTACCTAGACATTTTTGACTTTCACAAAGAATTGAATTTTTGATGTATTTTCGAAAAACAAAAACAAAAAGCATCACGTCATTTGCTCATTAACAATGCAAAGAAATTGAGTCTATAACAAACCAGGACTTTAAGTTGAATAGCTGTGACACCAATCACATCATGACTGTGGAGATTGTGGATTATACAATTTAAAAGTGATTTATATCTGAGTCTCGATTGATCATTACTTCAGTTGATCATTATAATTATAATGCATATTAGTATAGTGTACTGGTACAATAATTTACCCAAACACATCATGCTCTGCCTTCCAGCCATTCATCTCACATCCTCTCACCTGCTGCCCTCCCTCATCGGTCCTGGTGATTCCCAGCCCCCCTTCATTCCTCTCCCACTTCCTCCCTTTGTCAGTGTCCTGTCTTGCATCCAACGTCCTCATTCAATCTGGTTCACACCTGAGAATACACGGGGGCAAGAGGCTTTAGCCGGTTACCCCCCTACCAACCCGCAATTCACCTGTGACTTCATACAGATCTCTTGGATCCTGTCCACTTCTGTTCCATCTGTGACCACCTGCTTCTGTCTAGGCTGAGAATGCATGATTACCCATGATCATCCCTACCATCACTCACAAGAGAAACAGACCTGAGAACGACATCCTGCATCCTCTCTGTTAATCACTGGGAAGAGTATGGAATAGAATTATTAAAAGCAAACTAAGGATCTGAGATTATCGAGCTCTCATGGATTGATCTCCACCCGGGCTGTGAATATCCCATCATGACAACAGTGAGTAACCAGAACCTCTGACCTCTTTATTTGGTGGAAAGTTGAACTTCCGTCATTAGGTTTGATACTGACATCCAGGGGTTGCGTAGAATGCAATGCAGCATGCAGATATTAACATTGTGATGTTTTATTGTCCTAAATGGTTAATTTAAAGGTTAAATGTGTTATAGATCACCTTGTGTGATGACTTAGTCTCCACTATTCTTAGATGTGCATCTTGAGTTGACTTAATCTTACCTTAATCAAAGGCTGCCATGTGAACACCTTTCATCACACATATGGTAGTGGGTTTGTTTGCTGTGTTTGGGGACTGAGTGACGGTTGGTGTCTTGTTGAGTATGACATGGGGCCCTTCTTCATACCCGTCCCTTTGAGCTAACAAGCCTCCGGAGGAAGATTCCCTCTAATTATGGTCAAACATAACACTCAGTATGTGCCTGCTGTCTCTATCTTACCCTCAGGGGTCTATGTTGTCTTTGTTCACATCACAAGAAGGTGTGTAGGATAGCGCAAGAAAGGGAGAAACCCATTATATAGTTCATAAACAATATTTAGGTTTTATGGCAGTTCTCACTTCAGATACATTGCTTATTTCATGTAACGTGAAACCAAAATTGCTAATATGAAAGGAACAGTTATGTATTTCTTGGAATTAAATGATGTAAAACGGTTAAGTACTGGTCTGGTGCAGCTGTAAATAACTGTGGGAACAGTTAGTTACTGTGATAGAAAAATCAACAACCACTTCAGTGGAAGTCAGCGTTATTTCTGCCACTCTTCTCCATTGCGTTGGCTGTTATGATATAAGGGCACTGAGTGAAGCAGCTCTTTCTTTCATGAGAGGGGGAGCAGGAGGCAAGTGAATGAATGAAAGGGGGGGATTGTTCCTTAGTCTGGTACCACTGATTACCTGCCAAACTCGGCCTAGCCTTTAATTAAAGTCATTAACCTGAGAGAATGAGAAAAAAGTGAGAAAGACAAAGAGAGAGTGACTGAGAGAGAGTTTCACATGAGGTTGATACTGTTCTAAAATTGTCACAATGTCAGTTGTTGCCATGTGTTTGGAATAAATTCAAAATTGTTGACCCTTCTGTTCATGTGGTAATCTCACAAAGCCTTTAAAGATTTTTTTTTGCACTTTTCTGTTTTTTTTTCTAATTTATTTTATTTCTATTTTTTTCTGTTATGTTATTTCTTGTTATTTCCTTCTCTTTTTTTCTTTTGATTTTGGGGTGAATTATTACCAGTTCATGTATTCCTGAGATACACTTTAATTGGAGTTAAAATCAAATTTGATAATAATATATAAAATTGATATTTTATATTTGATAAAATATATTTATATTTTGAAAAAGCACAAATCCAAAAATAATTTGTGCTTTTTCAAAATGATTCCACAATAGAGAAATAGCTACTGGTGCGAGGGGAGAAAAGAGGAAATGGTCAGGTAAGGAGGGAGAAGAAGAAGAGGTAATGATGTTTCTCTCTACCCTTAGTGATAATATCCCTTTTTCTCCCTCTTCAGATGCCCTCTCGATTTGGCACTGCGGTGCGGATCTTCATCACCACCCTATTCGCAGCAGTGGTGCTTTTTGCTATCCTACTAGCCTATGTGACAGGCTACCAGTTCATCCACACCGAGCAGCACCACCTGTCTTTTGGCCTGTACGGTGCCTTTCTGTCCCTCCACCTCCTCCTGCAGAGCCTCTTCGCCTATCTGGAGCACCGACAGATGCGTGGCCCCTCCAGACCTCAGCACCTGCGTCACACCGTGGCCCTCTGCATCGCAGCCTATCAGGAAGATCCGGACTACCTTCGCAAGTGTCTGCGGAGCATTCGCCGCATTTCTTTTCCCGGGCTTAAAGTGGTGCTGGTGGTGGATGGGAATCGGCAGGAGGATTCCTACATGATGGACATCTTCCAGGAGGTGATGGGGGGAGTGGAGCAGACGGGCTGTGTGGTGTGGAAGGGGAATTACCACAGCGACGGGGATGGGGGAGGAGGGAAAGGCTCATTGCATGCCGAGGAAGCTGCACATGTGGCCAGGGTGGTGCGGAGCTGCCATTACTCCTGCATCATGCAGGAGTGGGGCGGCAAGAGAGAGGTGATGTATACAGCCTTCAAAGCACTGGGAGATACTGTGGATTACATACAAGTAAGTCTAGACACCATTTACAACCTAAAAATGCAATAAAATGGAAAAAGTACTGGCTTTTATAGGAGTAAACAGCATTTATTCCAGACTTGCTTACTTGTTGCTCTTGGATGGCCAAATTACTATTTTGAAAAACATTGGATTTCATATTATTGAGCCTACAATATACTGTCACTCTTCATAGTCTGCCATAACCCCAGAGTTCCCTCAATGTCACTGTAATATGAATCCATGCAGCATTGAGGTCAAAGGTCAGTCGTATTACTTACCTTCCCCTGTAGTCCTGAGCACACCTGTGCGCTGTCATCAACTTTTCATTGTTTCAGCATATGATTGATATCTTCAGAAACCAAGATGACCTTGAAACATCTGTGAGCCAATGTCTATGGTTGCAACAGTCCTTGAATTGTTCACACAGTCATTGTCAACATCAGCCTCAATAACTGAAAAGAGTAAATAGTTGCATGAGTTAAAGTCGCGAGGAGCGTTCTAAGTCGTATACATCTTTTGGTTTTGCAGGTATGTGATTCTGACACTGTACTTGATCCAGCATGCACCATTGAGATGCTGAAGGTTCTAGAGGAGGATCCAGAAGTGGGTGGGGTGGGAGGAGATGTCCAGGTGAGAAATGTGCCTATTTTAGTTTTAAATATGCAGAGAGACATTTTAAGTTTTCCAGTACCTTTCTTCTTTAAAGATTACCCACGGAGAGTTCTTTCAATGTCTTTTTCAGATTCTGAACAAGTACGACTCCTGGATCTCCTTTCTGAGCAGTGTCCGGTATTGGATGGCGTTCAACATAGAGCGGGCCTGCCAGTCTTACTTTGGATGTGTGCAGTGCATCAGTGGACCTCTGGGAATGTACCGCAACTCTCTCCTCCAACAGTTCCTGGAGCCCTGGTACCACCAGACCTTCCTAGGAAGCAAGTGCAGCTTCGGTGATGACCGGCACCTCACCAACCGCGTCCTCAGCTTCGGCTACAAAACCAAGTTCACGGCACGCTCACAATGCCAGACCGAGACCCCCACGCAATACCTGCGCTGGCTCAACCAGCAGACCCGCTGGAGCAAGTCTTACTTTCGAGAGTGGCTCTACAATGCGCTTTGGTTCCACAAGCACAGCCTCTGGATGACATATGAATCTGTGGTCACTGGGTTCTTCCCCTTCTTTCTGGTGGCTACAGTCATCCATCTGTTCTACCGAGGTCGGTTGTGGAACATCTTGCTTTTCTTGCTGACGGTCCAGCTGGTGGGCATGGTGAAAGCCACCTATGCCTGCTTCCTGCGGGGCAGCCTTGTCATGATCTTCATGTCATTGTACTCACTACTCTACATGTCAAGCTTGCTGCCTGCCAAGATCTTTGCCCTGTTGACTATTAACAAAGCAGGTTGGGGCACATCAGGCAGGAAAAAGATAGTGGTAAACCTTATTGGAGCTGTGCCTGTGACCATGTGGGCGGCCATACTGCTCGGTGGCGTGGTTTATACCATTTACTGCGAGGTGCAAGAACCCTTCAGTGAAACTGAGAAGGCTCTTCTTATTGCGGGCACCATCCTCTATGCCTGTTACTGGCTCATACTTCTGGTGCTCTACCTGGCCATAGTGGCCAAGCGCTGTAACAAAAGAGAGGAACAGTACCACCTATCCTATGCCGAAGCATAGTCTTTCTAAAAGATCAATACACGCTGTCAGGGCTCATTTGAAATGGACCTGTCTTTACCTGGTGCTGCAATCCTGGATATAGTTGGATCATGTGCAGGTCCAAGACTGTTGGTTGTTAGTTATTTTAACTATGCTAGCTACGGCTATATGAGAGCTTTTGGACAAAATCAAGAGCTTTTGAGAAAGCTATGATTTACATGAGTTAATATCAGGAATTGTCCTTCTCGTGATTATAAAGCAGACATTGAGGAGGTGCCAGCCAAGGCGGGCACAAAAAGTAGAGCCAAATGTTAATGTAAGAGTGATAAGTTAATGTAGTTAAGCTGACATATGAAGTTAAAGGGTTATATTGGTGCTTGAACTTATAATTATACAGAATGTGTTCTGTCAAGGTTAGAGAGGTGTGTGCCAAAACTTAAAGAAACCTGCATAAGACACTAACCTGGTTTTACTTGCCAAATCCAGTCAGTATTTTAATGTCTTTAATCTGACAATCCAGCATAATTCTATATTTCATCATTAGAAATTGTGGTGCTTCTGATACTTTTGTGGTGTAACATGATAGAACATTGAAGAAAGAGCAAACAGCATTTAAATGAGAGATTTATGATACTCCACAATGATTTACTACACTGTAGGCTACATGTTTACAGTTCGAGATTTTTAAAGTTACATCCAGTGCTAGTGAATAAATAGTGTCAGGCAACCAAAACCAAAATAGTGTCAGGCAACCTTTCTCTGTTCTGTTGCCGCATGTTTGGTTAGAAAAATTAGCAAAGTTTTACCTGGATTCCTATTTTTACCCTATTCTCCTTTTTACCTAAGAAAAACTTGGCAGAAGTATATAATAAAAAATGTAATATTTTATTTTTATTATAGATGGAACAAGAGTCATATTGACATATCAATATGTCAATATTTTTTATACCCCCCAAAAAAACAAAAACGATTATTTATGAAGTATTGGAATCTGGTGACCCTGACAAAAAACCTTTTCTGTAATTTATAAACTTATGGTTCCTATTAGTTTAAATAAAATGGTCGGTTAGCAAAATAAATAAACATAAATCACATGAACTGAAGTAGCTTATTTATGGTATGCATATGTGTGTTTTTAAAGATTACCTTATATGGAGCTAAGGTATACAGTGAATTTTCATTCCAGCTTTTTTCCCAGCCTCAGCCATCCTAATGCAACAATTAGCAGATTTAGCAGTTCTCCATGAATGCTAACGCTAACTTTTTCTGCTCCCTTCCCCCCCAAAACACACATTAAACTCTGGCAGAGATATAAACACTGAGGCTAGTGTTCAAATGTGTGCATGGACAAGTTTAGAGAGGAGCTTTAAGTTTATAAAATATTTACCCACTTGACTTGTGCACTACATGTGCGATAACTGTGTCTTAACAGTAAACTGCTGTGGACTGCAGCATCCTATAAGGCTGCAACATTACGATGATGACTCTGATAACACAATGCAATTATGAAACTTATCATTTGTTTACAATCAAACTTGCATTCTCATTGTTCACATTTGTGTGTTTTAAGATTTTATGCTGTTCATTTGTAGACCGGGTGCCAAACTTTTGATATGCTCCGTCTTCAGGAACAGAAATCCCTCTGATTGAGGGGCTTAAAAATGTATGTGAAAAAAAAGAAAAGAAATTACAAATTGGGTTTAAGCAATATTCAGTGAAAAAAGTTCTTGCTCTGCTGTCTGCCAGACACAGTACGTTTATTTTTAGATGGTGAAGCTTAACTAGTGAAAACTAGGATTATATCAGTCATTTCAAGTATATTGTAAAGTAATATATATTTTTGTAAATGAAAATTCAAAGATATTTTAAACATGCAAGAATTATTTCTCACACATATCAGTGTATCTGCATTTTCCTAGGAAACTTAAAATGTTATTTTAATAACACTGTACAGATTAGGGATTTATAAATTACAGTATTCATAATCCATAATGGTAGAGGTTACGTGTTTTTAACCAAAATGCAGTTGTTTTACAGATTGCCACTGGCAGCTTTTGTCTCCTACTCAGAATGAAATCATGTGTTGATGAAACAGCACCATTTAGTATGAGTGTCACAGCTAACCTGTACTTCTACAGTGGACCTGCATGGTCTTTTAACCTCACATGAATTTTACATATTTGTTTTATGTATTATGTACATTGTCCTGCTCCTGTATGTAAAAAGGGATTCTTTAAATTTCGACATTTCCCTCATAATTATTTTTGCAAAACTTGTAACTGATGTTTTGATACAATAAACTTCAATTCAAAAGTGAGCATTTTTTTCAAATTGAGACCTATTACTTGCCTTTCATACTTACAACATTTATATTTGTTCATCATTATTGTCAATAAACACACAAAAATACAACAATGTATGTAAACAATAAATGCACTAAAATACTAATCCACTATTCCAAACAACATATGGTTACAAATCTAGAATATTGTGCTGATCAGTTAAGTCTCTGATATCTGGACATAAGTTATACTTTCTTCGGCACATTAGTGATAATAGGTTTAGGTCGAGTTTTAAAGATAAGCTTCTTTTTGATGAGGGCGGAGACGGTGTAAGATGTTGGTTTCTCTTGGTTGGTTTCCATAGTTTCTTCTGTATTCCGAGGAAGTCCAGAGTGTTTCATCAGAACAGCAAAGGGCTTCTCCAGTTTGACCTGTTTTCCATAGAGGATGTGATGTCCGACTATAAGGACTGGTAATCCCTTGAAGAGTGGACAAATCAAGAATTTACCATAGGTAAAAAGTAGTTTTATAATTTTGTATGTATAATATATATATATATATATATATATATACACACACACATATATAATTGGGCACATTTCCGACCAAAATCAAAAGAAAAAAATAATATAGATACATACTTATATTATACGTATGTATGCATATATATATATACACATACATATAAAAATATGTTTGTATCTATATTCTTCTTTTTTTCCCTTTTTTTTTCTTTTCTTTTTGTCTGAAATGTGCCCAGTTTTTAGAGAAAGACAAACCTCTTTAGTGTAGTGCAGGTCCCCCATCAGATTTCCTGCTAGTCCCGTATTTTGTCTGGACATCATTTCTCCTTGCAGCTCCACCAGCAGCCATTCGGCTGGACCTTCGGCAGCATTACTGCAGAACACATCGAAAAGCATTTTCAACGAGCACTTTTAGATCATTCATGATCTGTAAAAACTTGTATTTCACACCAACCTTGAAATGACTATTTGAACCATTCTGTATCTGATTCCTCAGAATTCACAAATCACACAATTCTTCCTGTTTTGTAGACCTTCTCATCTGAAACGTTGTCAGAACAAGTCAAATATTACATCCACAAACTAGTCTACATGAATGTACAAATATATACTACATACGTAAGTACACTCACTTGTCAGGTCCGTAGTTGTCCACTGACACAGAAGTTTCCCGCCAGTTGGAAGACATTTCATTTCAAAATAAAAGTCCCATTGTGTTGAACCGCTAGAGGGCAATCGAGCTTCGTCTGCATTGACAATATATATATATATATATATATTTTAAAGAACATTAAAATTATTACTCTATTTGTAAAACATCGCCTACATAAAGTAAAATATGTCAATCGCACTCAATATTAGATTGTTTTCCACCGAATTAAGGATTAATTTTTTTTAAAAGATGTAGTTGAAAAGATGTAATAGTTATATGACTGATTTTTTTGGAAGATGTAAGAGATATATATGTTCGAATAATATGCATACATGGATGTATACGTCTTGTAACTTGAAAATTCAATAAAAAATGTCCGTGCGCATGCGCGGCGTTGGCCATGCGGAAAATGACTCGTCAGTGTTGTTGTGGATCGCTGACAGGCACGTGAGCGGTGCTACGTCGTCTATTTAGCAGTCGACATGGCGGCCACAACTCCTCCCAAGGTACTGAGCATGCTGCTTTATAAGTCAATACACGGTCAAAACGACAAATAGCTCCATTTTACCGATCTTTTTCCGTGGGTTGTGGTGTAGATATTCTGTTTGACCTGCTTTTTGAACTGTCGGTGCTGGGAAATAGATGATACACTGGTCTGGGAAACTGCTGTGTTTAGCAACAGTTAGCCTGGCTGCTAGCTGCCAAACCCACTGACATACAGCTGATCAAACTGCAAAAAACACGGACGTTAGAAGTAGCGTTTCCGTTGCCAATAGCAGCACAACTGCAATATCGAACGTATTCGGGGCGTCTGGACTCTACAAACAAATAATCAGAGTTGTGTTTGTACTTTAACTAGTGTTGAGTCATGAGCTGCCTGTCTGGCAGATTTATGAAGATGTTTTGAGCTTGATGGCTGATTGTTTATCAACTGATTCCGGTGAATTCCGCCATAAGGAAACATATGAATGTTTTTTTTCCATATATTAACTATTGGCACTACATAATCTCATTTTCGTGTGTATGGTTTTCTCGTGTCTGTTACACATGCATCATCAAGGACCTCCTTGGCCACCATGATGTTTTGCTGGTTGAGTTGCAATATATACACACTTACAGCTACCTACCACTACCACACAAATGCAGTATGAGAATATAGGAGACATGAACATTGCACATAGTTCCAGGTTATTCCATGAGTGTTTTCCCAGTGTCATTTTTATTTTTACAATGATCAATGCCATTTATTGTTGGGGAGTCTTCAAGAACATTGTTAATGTCAGTATGACAGGAGCTGTCAGTTCAGGCCTCAGGCTAAGACATTTAAAGGCACGGAGTAGAGTACTGAAACAGGATCTTGAAATGTTTGTTTTTAATGGCCTATTTTTAATTAGAATAATGTGTTTGGCTTATAATAATGATACTGTAATGTTTTATCAATACATGTTTCTTTGTGTTTGTAGGTGGTGTTTGAACATGAGGGAGTCTTCATTCACTCATCTCCAGATGAATCTGAGGATCAGGATTTAATATCGGGGTTCCTCAGGATTGTTGATAAGGTATGGTGGTTGTCAGTGATAATATTATTTATATTAAACGAGTGTGTTTTTCAGGATTGTTATGATTCCTTTAAGTTTTACCTGAACTGGGTCCACGTGACATACATAAGATGTTTTACCACATTCTTGTGTCACTGTTAGTACAGTTCAAAAAGCTTGGGATAACTTGTTTTTAATAGTGTATTTTTGAAAGAAGATACTTATGCTTACCAAGGCTGCATTTATTTGATCAAAAATACAGTAAAAACAGTAATATTGTGAAATATAATTACATTTTTTTAAACTTTTACTCCAGTCTTCAGCATCGCATGAAACTTCAGAAATCATTCTAATATGCTGATTTGGTGCTCAGGAAATATTTATTATTATCATCAATGTTGAAAACAGTTTTGGGGAAAAAACACGATACAGGATTTTTTTGATATGCGAAGTTCAAAAGAACAGCATTTATTTAAAAATAGAAATAATTTATAACTTTATACATATCTTTGCTATCACTTTTGTTTAATTTAGTGAATCCTTGCTGAATAAAAATATTAATTTCTTTCAAACAACATCGTACTTACTCCATACATTTCAATTGTAGTATATATATCTGAGAAGTCCGAACTACCTGCTTTTGAAATATCTGTAAAAATCACAGCCATCTAACAATCTCTCCCAATATCTATTTTTTCTTCTTTAACTGTAGGATGGTGAAACCCTTGTGGAATATAAACCCCTGGAGGATACAGATCCCTCAAACATACTGTGTGCCTGCAAGGTTTGTTACCCGTTTCATCTGTGAGAGTTTGCATATATATGTTAAACTGCCTCAGACAGTCATGTACTCTGTACTAGTATATTCAGGATTCTGAATAGTTTTCTGAATTGGGAAGGATAACTTGATTGTATGATTGTGTGAAGGACTCCAGCTCAGTGGTGGAATGGACTCAGAGTTCAGAAGACAACCCTCATCGTCCTGTCGACCATCAGCTGAGCTACGAAACCGAGTGGGATATGATCAATGCTGTCTCATTCCGGAGAAAAGCCCACACACATGGAGATGGTAAAACAATTAAGTCAAATGTGGCTGAAAAACCGCTTTTGTATCAAATTGCTTCCACCATTCATTTTACCCAGTACCTAACAGAAAATGTCAGCAAGATAACTTGTGCATCAGCCAGTGAATTTTGCCTATGGCCCTTTCTTTCCAAAACCAGATGGAAATCTGTAACGGTAACCAAGCGTATTATTTATTGTCACATTGTCACAGGTGGATCAAACCACGCAAATGACCGGAACAAGTGGGCCTTCTCTTTTAATGTGTGTGACCTCAGGTCTATCACAGTCAAATGTGAGGGCTGGTCATACATCATTTTCCGGTTGAAGGATGGCACAGCACTGCCAGCTATTCATTTCCACCAGGGAGGGAGCACAGCGTTCCTGGATAGCCTGAGGAAATCAGTTCAGATCAACGAGTGAGTGCAGTATGGGTTGATTTTATTTCAATGGATCGAGCATCTTTGGCTCAGCTGTAAGCAAATGTTGTGCAATATCGTATTGTAATATCATTCTGTTTGCGCAAGATCTAAATGATTTTGTATGCTCTTTTTGATTACAGCATTAGACCAGTAGAGTGTAGACATGAGTTACCGATTTTTTTATAAATGGTTTTGAATACACATTATATAAGCAGTGCTGCACAGAACCTGCAGTCTTATTTAATAATTTCTCTGCATGTATTTTCTTGTGGGGTAAGATCCATGGAATGATTTAAACTATGTTAAAATCCGATAAACAGATAATAATACGCTCTTATTATAGCTGAAAATGTGATAAAATATATTAGAAATGTTATATTTTAATAAATATAATATAAATTTGATTCATTAAAAATATTTTATGTGTAGTATATAATTATATTATATATATTAGGGCTGTCAAATGATTAATCGTGATTACTCACATCCAAAATAAAAGTTTTTTTACATAATATATGTGGGTGCACTGTGTATAATTATTTTATATATATAAATACACACACATGCTTGTATATATTTAAGAAATATTTTCATGTATATACTGTACATAGATTTATACATAATTTATATTATATATAAATATTTTATATATAAATAATATTTTTTTCTTAAATATACATGCATGTGTGTGTATTTATATATATACAAAATAATTATACACCGTGCACCCACATATATTATGTAAAAAAAACTTTTATTTTGGATGTGATCAATCACGATTAATCATTTGACAGCCCTAATATATATATATATGTTTATTCTATATTAATTATATATTTTTAATAAATTGAAATCAGTTATAACTAGTGCTGTCAAATCGATTAATCGCTTTTAACATAAAAGTTGGTTTACATAATATATATGTGTATATATATATATATATATATATGTAAATTAAATTAACATATAGTATATATGTGTGTGTGTGTGTGTGTGTACACTGTAGGTCAATACACATGCCTGTGTGTGCATGTGTACATACACATGCACACACAGACATATACATGATAAATAAAAAAAATTATAATATATATTATCTATGTATACACACATATTATGTAAACACAAACTTTTATGTTAGATGTGATTGATCGCGATTAATCGATTTGACAGCACTAGTTAAAACGTGCATGTGTTTTTGAACTTTGCTAATTTAACATGATCAAAAACACTAATCCATTTTAATGACTAAAGTTCAAATTAGAGAGCAAGTGACAAATATCGGTATCGGAATCGGCCAATAGTTGTTTGTTAAAATAGGTATTGGCGCATCCCTAATTTATACTAAAAATGGCATAGAATAGTGCACAAGTACGCAAATTGGGCTGCAGCTTTAGCCTGGGTTTCCCCATGCTGCCTTTGCGCAGCGCGATTTTATTCACGCTGCTAGGTAGTCTGGATACCATGGACCAGATTTTCGCCTAAATTAGCATGTCGGCTTTTACATAACTGTGTAGCGTCAGATGTCTTCCTCTGAATGAATATGGCTTAATATTTTCATTCTTCTTGTTCTTATCTTAAAAGTGACCCCTGAACTTTTAATTCACTAAATACCACTGGCATTTCACAACCAGAATTACTCGTCCAAACACTTCCTCCTTTAAAACTGAAGTCATCAAAATGTAACCCAATCTCCATGCAAATGAGATGGAATATCTCGGCACCTTTGAGGAAGTCTTGCATGTGTTCTGTGGCAAGAGGCCGTGAGCGTGATTCATGTAAGGTCGAACAGCAGCTGTGCATTTAGAGTTAAGGCTTTATGACAGGGACAGGAAGACACTCCTCTCCCCTGCGTTAAATATCACACCAGATTAAATCCGCCCGTAAGCATGCTGAATTCAGCCCTGCTGAGGAAAAGATAGCTGTTATTAAAGTTCTTATCTTAGTCTCCATAATGAAACATAGGCTGGGCTTTGTTGGCTCAGCTTCTGTCGTCATCCAAACCACAGAGCGATATGGCCAGTGATGTCATATGTTTACAAGTCGAGTACTTATGTGTACTCTTAAAATTATTATTTGTTTTTACTATTATGTCTGTTATACATTTCTAGATGTTCCTTTGTTTATATGCTTACACACAAATGTATATACATACAGGAGTTATCAGTATAGACTGTTAATAAGTAGGCTGTTATGTATGTTTGTTTGCTGTGATTATTTTGTAAATAGTGTCACAATCTTTGTTTGCACAATAAAAAAAATATATATATGGTATTACTTTATTAAGACAATACAATGAATCTTATTATCATTGTCTCTTTCTTTCGAAGGTGTCCCGATGATGAAAGTATCTTGATTGTCAGCTCTTATAACAAAGCCTTCTCGCAGTCCTTTGAGAATCTTCTGGATGATACAAACTATAACTTTGTTCAGGTATGTGGTTTATACTGTGAATCGTACTAGTAGTCAACCATGAATTGATCTTTGATATAAAAATATTCATGTATGTGATCTTCACAATATTTTCACTATCAAACAGAAATTCAAGAAAGATCCTTATACAACAACGCTGGGTGGCTTCTCCAAAGTCACTAACTACCTCTTTGACGCATTTCGGGCGCCTGAATTAGAGTGTCAGCAGCGGCCTGCTGAGGAGGTGGCGGATCTGTTGGGAGAACTCATTCCCGGACTAGAGATTAACCAGCAGGAAGAGCCTGGATTTGAAGTCATCACCAGAGTGAGTGCAGATCTAATTCCAGCCTTAACTTTGACTTAGTTGAGTCTGGAAACAGACAGTCGACATGAGGTATCCTGTGCAAAAGTATTATTATGGAAAATTGATTTGATGTGTTTGTGTGTGTTCGTTTCAGCTTGATCTGGGACTGAGGCCAGAGGTGCAAAGGAAGGGCCCGGTAACAATGGAAGAATGGGAAAAGTTCCAGGACTCAGAGGGAAGAATGACCAATGTACCTCACATAAAGGATGTAATATTTAAAGGGGTAAGATATTGCTTTGAACATCTTACTGTAACTCATTAATGTACCTAAATTTCTGTCGTTTCTTTGCTTGTGGTTTTATCACCATGGCCTCTCTGTAACCTTTGTGGTGGATTGCAAACATTTAGGTCATGAGTTACCGATGTTTTATCCATTTGGTTTTGTTCTGAATCTGCATCATAAAGGAAGTCACATACACTTCTGTTTACAAGTTTTGAGTTTTTTTAAAAATGTTTTTGAAACCAAGGCTGCATTTATTTGATGGACAACACAGTAAAAACAGTAATTTTGTGAGACAATGTTACAATTTAAAATAATTTCGATTTTAAAAATGTGATTTTTTTTTTTTCCTGTGATGGCAAAGCTGAATTTACCCCAGTCTTCAGCGTCAAGTGTTCTTTCAGAAATCATTCTAAACTGCTGATTTGGTGCTCAAGAAATAGTTCTTACATTATCAATGTTGAAAACAGTTGGATCATGGTTCCCACAAAAATATTGTATCGCATTTGTTTCAGGATTCTTTGATAAATTGAAAGTTCAAAAGAGCAAAACAGCATTTATGTAAAATATGTAAGTCTTTCACTTTTGATCAATTTAATGCTGCCTTGCTAAATAAAAGTATAAACGGTAAGATCTTTTTGAAAGAAATTAAAGGGTTAGTTCACCCAAAAATTAAAATTCTGTCAGTAATTACTCACCCTCATGTTGTTCCAACCCCGTAAGACTTTCGTTCATCTTCGGAACACAAATTAAGATATTTTTGATTAAATCTGAGAGCTGGATCACTCCTCCATAGGCTTCTTAAGGGATCGAAACAGGCCGGCCCAAAAGTTATGAAAGACATCGTTAAAATAGTCCGAGTGACTACAGTGGCTCAACCATAAGTTTATCAAGCGACGAGAATACTTTTTGTGCGCAAAAAACAAACAAAAATAACGACTTTATTCAACTAATCATTTCCTTCTCTGTACGGCCGTGATATTTCACGTAGCGATATTGCGCAAAGCTTCTGTGTTGCACGTCACACGCAGGCTCACTATTGGCCGACGCTGGTCATGTGTGTGATGCATGACGTACAACCTAGAAGCTTTGCGTAGTTTCACTACGTGAAATATCACGGCCCACAGATAAGGAAAAGATTAGTTGAATAAAGTCGTTATTTTTGTTTGTTTTTTTGCGCACAAAAGGTATTCTCGTCGCTTGATAAACTTAAGATTGAGCCACTGTAGTCACTCGGACTATTTTAACGATGTCTTTCATAACTTTTGGGCCGGTCAGTTTCGATCCCTTAAGAAGCCTATGGAGGAGTGATCCAGCTCTCAGATTTAATCAAAAATATCTTAATTTGTGTTCCGAAGATGAACGAAAGTCTTACGGGGTTGGAACAACATGAGGGTGAGTAATTACTAACAGAATTTTCATTTTTGGGTGAACTAACCCTTTAATATTCTACATAATCTAGATACCTTCCAAACCAGCATTCCAACATCTCAATCTGATCTGTTTGGGTGGATTTCCTTTTGGCATACCCTCCACATTAGCTAAATGCAAAGTTAAACACTAAACAAATTTATGTTCAATTTCAACAACTTGATTGAAAATGAGTTGAGTCTGAGATGAGCTGTTGCAGTGTCTCATTTTTCCTGTGACCTCTTGTCCAACTCCTTCCACTTAGACCAGACATGTTTATAAATGTTTCAGAAGATGTAAGTCATCAAGGCTGCTGTTGTTTTTTATCTCAACAGGGCCTTTGTCACGCAGTGAGAAAAGATGCTTGGAAGTTTTTGCTTGGCTATTTTCCGTGGAACAGCACTCATGAAGAAAGGAAGCTCCTGCAAAAGAGTAAAACGTATGCACGTTTCCCTCAGAGAATCGACATCATTTGTTTAAAGCTCTCTTTCGTTAGATAACGCATACATACGATCATGTGTTCTCTCAACAGTGATGAATACTTCAGAATGAAGCTCCAGTGGAAGTCAGTAAGTGAGGAGCAGGAAAGGAGAAACTCAAGGTTACGAGATTACAGGAGCCTGATTGGTATGTCTTTAATTACATTGCAAGTTTTATTCTTTAGTTGTTTTAAAATTGTTTTTCGAAATATATTCCCATGCACCTTTTCTCTACCTGGGTGAAGCTCAGTTTGTGGTTGTTAAATCTTTTTAGAAAAAGATGTGAACCGAACCGACCGCAATAACAAGTTTTACGAAGGCCTGGACAACCCTGGCTTGATTTTACTACATGACATCCTGATGACATACTGCATGTACGACTTTGACTTAGGCAAGTGATTACATGTGTTTCAATCATTGTTTAGTGCAATTTCTCTGAATTAAAATATCAACTACTGTTATGTATACTACTGACTCCCATGCTGATTCCTTGTTTTCACAAATCAGCGAAAATCCTTCAGTTTATGTCAATGTGATTTAATTGCACATTCATTTATTTAGATTATGGATAATCTTAAGTGCTTTACGATTGCTTACATTACTTGTATTTACCCAGTTTCCTGTTCCTGTGCAGGGTACGTGCAGGGTATGAGTGACCTGCTCTCTCCCGTCCTTTTTGTAATGGAGAATGAAGTAGATGCCTTCTGGTGCTTTGTTTCCTTCATGGATGAAATGGTAATGCAATATGTTTGTTACAGCACATCTCTCTTTAGCACTCTTGGGTTTGCTGTGTGTGAGAAGATTTGCCTGCATCAATAAACCATGATTCTGTTCTCACGCTATCGCTGTTGTGGGCAAGCACTTTAAATGGACTAAATTAGTCAACCAACAAATGGTTTACTTCTAGTTGTCCCTGCATATTAAGTCATTATAGGAGAGAGGTTTTTTTTAGAGGGGTCCTATTATGCCCTTTTTTTAAATCTTGATTTTTGGGGGGGGGGGTTTACTAGAATAGATTTTCATGCTTGGAATGTTTGAAAAATATATTATTTTCCCACATATTTTACATTGTTGCAGCACCTCTCTTCCCAGTCTGTCAGTAACGCTCTGGGGTGTGTTTCCCGTACGACGCTGAATAACTACCACAGTATGAGGCACCGTCGGAGAAACTAACCACCGTTGTTTCCCGAAACCGTAGTAACATGGTCGCACCTCTGTCATTTAAACCACATTGGTTCAACAATATAGGACTGTCGTTAATGAAGTCACACGCAGATGGAGGAGTAATAACTTCTGCTGATCAATCTATTCGAGATCTCAGAGATGCTGCTGGATCGTACATGGGACTTAATGACTACTTTACTGGTTTTGTTCCAAGTCATTTTGCTTAATTTGATGTTTGATTCATCGCGGACTTCCTCACACGTCAAGGGTTGCCTTGCGCATTTAGGCACATGCGCACTGCTCAAAAACGCAGTCAATTGTTAAAGGGATACTCCACCGTTTTTCCATATTAAACTATGTTATTCCTTTAACTAAGACGAGTTGATACATACCTCTCTCATCTCAGTGCACTCAATCGCTCTGGCGGCGCAGTAATATCATCACTCGTGAAAAGTCCTCTCCCTCTCCGGAGTGATGATATTACTGCGCCGAGTCCATAGATATATATGCGCCGAGTCGAAGTGCTCCCAAGCACTTGCTATGGTATTCCGCCATACATTATAGTTATCCATTTTACACGCTTAGAAAAGCTTAACGTTTTATTTTGTGTCACCATTCTTGGTCGAGTTACACTACTCGTGTAACTGTATTTAAATAGGGAAAACGTGGAGGTGTTTGGTCGCTTCTCTGCTTGGATCCTAATGAATGAACTGGGCTAAGCTAAGTGCTATCAAAGTGTCTCGCGCGCCAGAGCGATTGAGTGCACTGAGACAAGAGAAGTATGTATCAACTCGTCTTAGTTAAGGGAATAACATAGTTTAATATGAAAAAAAGGTGGAGTATCCCTTTAACACGTCAAAATATATAGAATAAAATGTAGTATATACACTACTGGTCAAAAGTTTTAGATCGGTAAGATTTGTTTTTTTTTAAAAAGAAGTCTCTTCTGCTCACCATGGCGGCATTTATTTGATCAAAACAAAAACAGTGATATTGTGAAATATTATGGCAATTTAAAATGACTGTTTTCTATTTTTATATATTAAAATGTAAGTTATTCCTCTGATGAAAGCTGAATTTTCAGCATCATTACTCCAGTCTTCAGTGTCACATGATCCTTCAGAAATCATTCTAATATGCTGATTTTATGTTAAAAAAAAACATTCATTATTATTTTCAATGTTGAAAACATTTGAAGCACAATGTTGAAGCATTTTTTTTTCAAAATTCTTTGATGAATAGAAAGTTCAAAAGAACAGCATTTATTTAAAATAGAATATTTTCTAACATTATAAATGTCTTTACTGTAACTTTTGATCAATTTAACTCATCCTTGATGAATAAAAGGATTGAATTATTTTACCTCTTTCCCCCCAAAAATAAAATAACAATTCTTACTGACCCCAAATTTTGAAGGTTAGTGTTATAAAAGCTTTCTATTTCAGATAAATGCTGTTCTTTTGAAGTTTCTATTCATCAAAGAATCCTGAAATAAAAATGTAATGAACAGTTTTCAACATTGATAATAATCATAAATGTTTCTTGAGCACCAAATCATCATATTAGAATGATTTCTGAAGGATCATGTGACACTGAAGACTGGAGTAATGATGCTGATAATTCAGCTTTGATCACAGGAATAAATTACACTTTACTATATATTCACATAGAAACCATGACATGTTTGTATTTTTAATCAAATAAATGCAGCCTCGGTGAGCAGAAGATACTTTTTAAAAAGATTACAAATCTTACCGATCTAAAACTTTTGACCGGGAGTGTATATTTAAATAGAATGATAGATTATAGAATGCACTGAATGTTAACTTGCTTATTGTGCCCAAGAGCATGGTATATTAAAGTCCACATGTCATTTAACAAGAAACTATGTAGTTCCAACCACGTAATTTTGCGATGCTGTTTACTTTTACCCTTTCCATAACCACAAGTTTCAACACACTACTAATGAAAATCAACCAGGCCTTGTTTTTTTTGTGTGTGTATGCCTTGCCTATGAGTTATTTAAATGAGCGAAATTGTGACCTCTGCATTCCTGGAAGAAAACTCAAGACTACAATTGAGGCGTTTCAGGGAGTTCAGAAACTGCGCTCTGATATAGAGAATAATTCCCTTTTGGTGTGGACTTTGTGCTTTCTAACTTTGCAGACCTTATTCATGCTCAAACAGCGACATTACACACTAAAGGAAGTTGAAAATGTTCAAAAGCATAATAGGACCTCTTTAATTGTCACTAATGTTTGTGGCAGCATGAAAACTTTGAAGAGCAGATGCAAGGGATGAAGACCCAACTTATTCAGCTCAGCACTTTGCTTCGTCTGCTAGATCTGGCCTTCTGGAACTACCTGGGTAAGATACCCAGAGGAAGACTTATTAGAAATAGTCTTTTTCATTAATGTTGACCATCAGTAGGCATTGTGTTTACTTCTGTATTTATGTGTTTTCACAGAGGCACAGGATTCTGGGTACTTATATTTCTGTTTTCGCTGGTTATTGATCCGATTCAAGAGAGAGCTACATTTTCAGGACGTCCTTCGCCTTTGGGAGGTGTGTAATAACTATCCTTTTTTTTGTTGTTTGGGGCCATCAATCCATTTCTTTGTTTCTCAGGACATTGCAGCTACTGTCTATTATAATTTTGATTATACTTATGTGTTATATTGGCATTTGATTTAATATTTTCTTCAATTTATATTTTCCCATTCAGGTTATGTGGACCAGACTGCCTTGCCAAAACTTTCACCTTCTGGTGTGCTGTGCCATTTTAGACTCTGAGAAACAAAAAATAATGGACAGAAAATATGGATTTAATGAAATCCTGAAGGTAAGCCTTAACTATATCTTATACCATGCTGAAGTTTAGGGTCAGTAAGATTTATTTCTTTGCCAATTAATGCTTTAATTCAACAAGGATGCATTAAATTGATCAAAAGTGACAATACAGAATTTTTTTTTTTTTTAATAGTTTTTAATAAATGCTGTAAATGTTTTTAAACTTTCTATTTATCAAAAAATCCTGAATATATCATGGTTTCCACAAAAAAATGTTAAGCAGAACAACGGTTTTCAACATTGATAATAATTAGACATTTTTCTTGAACTTTTGAATTGTAGTATATGTATCTACATCTTGCAACATACATAAATTAGATTGTGAGAAAAATAGTTCACCTATTGATATGTTTTCTTTACAGCATATAAATGAACTCTCCATGAAACTGGACATTGAAGAAATCCTTAGCAAATCTGAATCTATCTGTATGCAGATAAAGAATTGTAAGGTATGTCATATGCATGATTGCAGATAGTGGGGTATTTGAACAAAATACAAAATATCTAGAAAATTGTTCCGGTAATACAAGTTTTGAAGCTCTTCTTTTTCCCCTCTAAGGACTTGCCCCATTCAGTGAGTGAGATTCTGGGCCTCAACACAGTCACTGAACCCTCTGCAGCATTAGAAACCAGTGAATATGGAATACTTGAGTCACCTCAAACCTCACCAAGATCCTCACACAGACAAGATCACGTCGTCTCCAACGGCCACAGCCATCTAAAAGAAACAACACACAACGGCTGCAAAGTAGCCTTCATTTCCTAGTGTACAGCACTACATGATGTATAGTACAGACTTTATATCCCCTGTATTCCAGCAAGATGAACAGTGTTGGGTGTCATGTAGATATTTGCTACCAAATGCCACATTGTAAAAGAAAAGGAAAGAAAACGCAGAGAAAATATATGAATGTAAAACTAGGATCCAAAAGGATCCTAAAGCATTATTTTTGTAAAATCTTGTACCATAATGTCTTTCATTGAAATAATCATTCCTTCTCACTGTATAGAGAGAGTTTTCATAATGTTTCAGAGGTGGGGTATCCATTGTTGAATATTATATATATTTTTTGTTCTTATCAGTTTGCCCTTTTCCTAAATAATTCAGATTCAAATTAAAATCTGTCTTCCATTAGTCTGTGAGTTATCTTTCAGCTGTTGTAGACTGGTTACTCTCTATCTTTTAGCAGTAGTGGAACTCAATCTTTGTAAATAACACTTAACCCAAAATTGAACATACATGTCCATTGCGCCTGCTGTCGCCCATGTCTTTGTCCAATGAAGAGAGACATTTTGGGTTATGTAATATTACATTAGTTAATGTGTTACATAACTCGAGATTTAATTAGGTAAGAGTACTTTGTAATTAGGTAGTCACCTTAGATACAATTTGCAAAGGCACACAAAAACAAAACGATTTAACTGTCTTCGTAATAGTAAGTGAGGAAAATTTGCTTGGCTAAACTAAAGGCAATAGTTCCAACTGCCAACTGTGGCTTGAGATTATTCAAAGTCGGTAGCCTTGGTTCAGAGGTTCTGCTATGACATTTGCGGAAGAGATGGAGAGTCTGTGAAAATATTGATTGATGATGAAATGTATTTTATCCACTCATAACCACAGCCCACAACAAAGGCGCACGGAATCAACTTCCATCTCTTTCATTTCCTGTTCCACAGGAAATTGCCTCAGAGGAAGCTGATAGCTCACTGCTCACCGCAGTAATGTTATCTCTCTTCTAGCTCTCTTTCATTAAAAAAAACGGCAGCATTTTGTGCACTGACAAACGTACTTATTTGCCAAATATGCATCTGACCTCAAAGGAGGTGACATTTACATAAATAATGCTGACATTTAAGTTCATACTTCATGGAAATGAATGCTCTAATCTCACTGAAGCTCTTATTTTCCTTGCTTTCTATGTTGAACATGTTTCTAAATCCTGCCTCTGAAGGATGCACTGTACAAAGGCATTTATATCTTACAAAAATGGTGGGTGATGTCCTCCCCCTCTTTTCCTTCACATCTGTAAAATGAAGCCACATTTATGTGAATCTTGAAATCTTGATGACTTTGCTCTAGATTCATTTCTCCTAGAGGGTGAGATGAGCTTATCCACTTCAATCAGGTCTTGGACGAGCCGACATTTCCTAATGGAAGAGCCATCCCCTCAAAAGCCAATATGAGTGATAGCCTACCCTGTGCGAGAGTGGCCCTTCTCAACGTCATTCGTCACAGTATATAATCCCAGCTCTGATACTGACGGGGGAGGAGTGTCAGGTACTGTGGCACATGCAAAGTGCTCCCTGTGATCTCCAAGGGACAGCTTAAAGAAAAATCAATAGTACCTTTGCCATAGGAAATGCAGGGAAAGAAGACATCTCAAGAAACACTAACTATGTCCGGCTCTGAACTACAAGCCAATGCGAAGGGGCCGCAGACAGCCCCTAAATCACCTATTGGGCTACTTAGGAAGAGGGGTCAAGATGTAATTCCGAAGATGCAACCTGCTATGATGATGTTCTCCAGCAAATACTGGGCTCGGCGAGGACTATCTTTGGATTCAGCAATGTATGACCAACAACACCTTGCAACCTCAATGGTGAGGACTGAACTTGACCCTATTTTGGGCACCACATTTTCTATAGTCAAATTGCCATACTATTTGTTTATAATGAACCGTGATTTCAATAATTTGAAATGGTTTTTTTCCCCAAATAAATATAAAATTGCTTTTGTTTTTTTTAAACTACTAGTTACTTGCATGAATCATTGATTTACACTGGAAAACTTAGTGTCTGTTGGTTATTCTGGATGTAGAGGCAAATCCAATTTAATGTTTTCTTACAAAATTCATAACTGACTGAGAGCTTTGGCAGCTGGAACTGTGGACAATGATGCAGTACAATTTTTTTTACAAAAAATTAGAAGTCGGTCAAATTGTCTCTCAGTGTAAATTCTTCTTTTGCATTTGTTAATTACCACTCTTGTAATAAATAAAAAAAAAACAGCTTTTATCTTAACCTATTTCTGCATCTTAAGAGTTTTTATATTTACTAAACACCTCCAAGCAGCTCCGCAGGACATCCTTTAATCGGATAGATGAAAGACCTGACAAAGAGGAACAGAAATCCACCTATGACCTTGGGAAATTAGCAGTGATTTTCTCTCTGAAGAATGAAGTGGGCTGTCTGGTGAAAGCGCTAAGACTCTTTCAGGTTAGTGAACACCTTATCCTTTGGTGGGGTAGATTAATATTACACTTTAATAAGGGAACCTTATGCATAGTACTTGTTTAATAATAATATGTTTTGATTAAGACAGTGAAAATGAAACCAAAGTGACATCCTGCTGTTCTGTTTACTGTACGTTTAAAGGAGAAACATGTGAATTTGGCCCACATTGAGTCTCGCAGATCCAAGAGAGTCCCCAATGAGGTGGAGATATATGCAGAGTGCAACTGCACAAAAAAAGAGTTCAATGAGCTTGTGCAGCACCTGAAAGACCACGTCAACATCGTCTCATATAACACACCTCAACAAGTGTGGTCTGCAGAGACTGGTAAGTTCTCTGTGAAAGAATTGCCAGTGTAATGACTGTGACATTGTTACTGATTCATCTGTCTCTTTATTCCAGACTGTTTGGACTGTGTGTGTGTTTTGGGAGGATTGGCAGATGGGGAAGGAATACCATGGTTTCCCCAAAAGATCTCAGAGCTGGACCAATGTTCACATAGAGTGTTAATGTACGGCTCAGAACTGGATGCTGACCATCCGGTAAGTAAATCTGTTAAATGTTTAGTAGCCCAATGGTGGAGTGAACAATACTTTTACAGCATTAATTAATTATGGTTAATGTGAATTTCTAGATAGACTAATACATTCATATTTAAAGTTGATTATCATGGGTTAAAATAGACATGATGAATAATAGAATAATCCCATGACACGTTTTTTTGGGAGGGACAAAATCAAGTCCCGCCCTCATTTTTTTGTTTTGTTTAAGAAGCAGTTTCACTTGGATATACATCACAAACGGGAAGAAAAGACTATCACAACTTCCATTTCATGCCGACTTTTACTAATGTTAACAAATTGAACCTTATAGTAAAGTTATTCTCTGTTCTCTATTGCAGGGCTTCAAAGACAAGGTGTATCGGCAGAGGAGGAAGTACTTTGTGGAGGTTGCAATGAACTATAAATTGTTAGTATAGATTATAATAGTTTATATTCTTTTGTAGTTGATTTTGCTATTGGGTTCTTGTAGCTCAATTATTAGAGCATGGCACTAACAACACTAAAAATAGATGCATAACACACTGCCCGGACAAAAAAAAAAGTTGCTGTTTGGATTTAAATAGGCAAAGCTTAAGAGTCTATGATTGGATCATTATTGCAGTGATTATTATATTTCTAGCATGTCATGTGTTTGGCAACAATTCTTCTAACACTAATTGATGGAGTGTGTAGCTTTTCATTTCTTAGGAAGACACACCATGGCCATATTCCAGGATGACAAAACCAAGATTCATCAGGCTCAAATTGTGAAAAAATGGTTGGGAGGGAGCATGAAGAATCATTTTCACATATGAATTGGACCTCCAGAATTGGAGTCCAGACCTTAAATTCATTGAAAGTCTTTGAGTCGACTTTACAGAGTGCTTGATTCTTGCATTGTCAATATAAGATCTTGACCAATAACATCACAACATTTATTTTCATCAAGAGGTGCATCAATTTTTGGTCAAGATCTTGGTCTGGACTCAGAGGTGCCAATTCATGTATGAACATGATTCTTCATGCTCACTCCCAACCATTCTTTCACAATTTGAGCCTGATGAATCTTGACATTGTCATCCTGGATTATGGCCATTATGTGTTTTCCTACATGGTTGTTTAAGAAATGAAAAGCAACACACTCCATCAATTAGGGTTAGAAGAACTGTTGCCAAACATATCCAGTCATAGACTCTGAAGCATTTGCCTATTTAAATCCAAACAGCCAGGCAGTGTACAATTACATAAATGGAAATAACATGAAACTGCAGTTAGAGTAGTAGTCTTACAAATTGACTAACTGAAATGACAGTCAATTTTTTCTTCCCCTTTTCTTGCGTAAAATTAATCCGAATGTCTTTTGTGTAACAGTGGGCAGCCCATCCCACGAATAGAGTACACACCAGAGGAAGTGAAGACATGGGGAGTCGTTTTCAGAGAACTTACAAAACTCTATCCAACTCACGCCTGCCGCGAGTACTTGAAAAACCTCCCTCTTCTCACAAAGCATTGTGGGTACAGAGAGGACAACATTCCACAGCTGGAAGATGTGTCTCTGTTCTTACGAGGTAAAAGAAAAAAAACGTGAAAACCATGGAACTGCTTTCTTCTTGCATTATTAATTCCTCTCATTCTATGACAAAGAAGTCAACTCTCTTTAATGTGGTGGTTTGGGTTGTGACCTTTGCAGAGAGGTCAGGGTTTACCGTACGACCTGTGGCTGGATATCTGTCACCACGAGACTTCTTGGCCGGCCTGGCTTATCGAGTGTTTAATTGCACTCAGTATATACGTCACAGCACAGACCCTCTCTACACACCAGAACCGTGAGCAAAAGCCCCACACTTTTATTTTGTGTGTAGAAAAGTTCATTTTTCTTATCACTTCTAACCTGTTAACTGTTTTCATGTCGTCAGAGACACCTGTCATGAACTTCTGGGTCATGTACCACTCCTGGCCGATCCCAAGTTTGCTCAGTTTTCTCAGGAGATTGGCCTTGCATCTCTAGGCTCTTCAGACGAGGATGTGCAGAAGCTGGCAACAGTAAGTGTGACTGCAGCTTATTGAATTCTTAAATGTCATATGGAACTTGACGGGCAGGTTTCTAACTAGATACGGAAATAAAAAGGTCACTGAAGTTTTTTCGTGGCGTAAAGTTTAATCTATGGTGTTGAGTCGCGTGCATTTGCATTGAAATCATATCAGTGGGTCTGTATGGCAGACTTTGAGACACAATCAGATCTGGGTATAACGTTTTTGGAAGTCTCAATATGAGAGTGTACATCTCATAAGGGTCTGAAGGAACTTGTAGATAACCTTGCTTCCAAACCTTTGAAATATGCAAGACAATATGTTTATTATGCAATAAACCACTGTGCTTTTTTCCCAGTGCTATTTCTTCACAATTGAGTTTGGGCTGTGCAAACAGGATGGTCAGTTAAGGGCATATGGAGCAGGTCTACTGTCTTCTATTGGAGAGTTAAGGGTAAGAAGCCCTTCATTAACCGTACATAAACACCTCAAGTATTCAAATGTCAAGTTAATGGTTAACTGAATGTATAATCCTCTTTGATTATGCAGCATGCGCTTTCTGAAAAAGCAAAAGTGAAGATGTTTGATCCCAAAACCACATGCTACCAGGAGTGCCTCATTACAACATTTCAAGATGTTTATTTTGTCTCTGAGAGTTTTGAAGAGGCAAAAGAGAAAATGAGGTAGAATATATATCCACTCAGTCATGAACAAATAACATGTAAATCTTACAACAATCTAAAACTCTATTAACAGACTAACTTCATCCGTATAAAAGAGACACATTTGCTCTGTCAATTTAATCACATATATAAATGTATGTCATACATATATCAATTTAATACATTTTTCCTTCTAAACAGGGAATTTGCTAAAACAATAAAGAGGCCTTTTTCGGTCTACTACAACCCATACACCCAGAGCATTGATTTATTGAAGGACACCAGGAGCATCGAGAACGTGGTTCAAGATCTACGCAGCGACCTGACCACTGTCTGTGATGCCTTGGGGAAAATGAACACTTACCTTGGTATCTAGACAAACAGTGTCACCAGTGCTTCATTGTAGAATACAAATACAAATGATTTACATGATTAAATTCAATTTACATTAATACTGTAACATTTGCAGTGATGTTGATTTTTCTGGGCTAAACATCCATTAGTCTTGCCTTGTCATAAGGATATGTGTCACATAAATTAAAGGAATAAGTTCATTTAAAAATGAAAATTCTGTCATCATTTACTCACCCTCAAGTTGTTTCAAACCTGTATAAATGTCTTTCTTCTGCTGAACACAAAAGGAGATATTTTAAAGAATGTTTGTAACCAAACAGTTAACGGACCCCATTGACTTCCATTTTTTCCCCCCTACTATGAAAGTCAATGGGGTCCATCGACTGTCTGGTTGCTGACATTCTTCAAAATATCTTTCCTTGTGTTCATCAGAAGAAAGAAATTCATACAGGTTTGGAACAACTTTGAGGGTGAGTAAATGACAGAATTTTCATTTTTAAGTGAACTATTCCTTTAAGGTGTGAAATATTGCAACCATAGTCATCATATAGCAATCAAAACTAATCATCGCTACAATGTATTAAGACACTAAAGGAACGACAAAGAAAATCAACAGATTTAATATTCATCTCGTCTTTGCCTCTTTGTGCCTAATGTTGTGCTTAAGACAAAATTATAACAGATTTGCATTTTATTTAAACTTCATATTGCTGTATGCAGCAAGTGAATGAAGTTGATACGTACATATAATGAAAAATAAAAATAACTAAGCACTGTTCTGATTCCAATGCCATACTGTATTTGTATGTTTGTGGTGCTTGCTTTATTTGTTGCCCAACAAAGCAAACTTCTCAATCAATAAAGCATTATATTTTAGCATTATATTTTGGTTTGCATTTTAAAAGTGTGCAGCAATGTGTTAATTAAGGACACATTTAATTCACTAACACAATGTTATTTTACATTAAATGTATAGTAATTTGCAAGTACATAGTCAGCAAGTACATAGTCAATACTGAGAATATACACATTTAAATATAAAAAGTAAATAAAAAAAAATCATATTTTATCATATAACTCATAGATCACTAATAACCATCCATTTCACAGTCAATCTTGTCAATGGACCTCGTCGTTGTCATCAAAGGCTTTCTCCTATAGTGAATAAGATGTGACGTATTTAGTATATTGCACGTTATTGTAATTATTTTAATATTTAGTAAGCTGCATTCATTTCTAGTAAACTTGTTTATTTGTAACAATACTTTTCAACAATAGGCTTTGTGGAAATTGTAATTAAATGTAAATGGTGCATAAACTCTCACCCAACCACCGTGCTGTTTAACCCAGGGAGTGAAGTTCTTTTGCAGGTACTGAGCTCCGAATCCCATGACCCTGTTCATGGGGTGAAGGTCCAGGGCTCTGAGTCTGCTGGTGACCTCAAAGGTCAGGGCGATCTGCTCATGTTTGTTTCTGCTCTGAGGAAATTCTGGTACCACACTTTTGATGAAGGCTGAGATCAGTTTTTCAAAAAAGTCGTAAGAGAAAGTACACTGCAGGTATCCCAAAAGCTCATGGTTCTTCTCAATCTGAGAAGGCAAATGGGACATTTAAGAATGTAACAAGATTGTATAACTACAAACTGAACAGTTAGACTACAGACAGATAAAGAGATAATGATGATTACCTTCTCATTTAAGTCATCCCCTGATTTCTTCAGCAAGTCAACAAGCTGCTCTATAACATCTGTGTTTACTTTTATAAAAACAAGCACATAGAACAATTACAGTCTAGATAATTAATAGTGTTATGCAGGATTATATTTCGATGACTTGTATGTCGATGTAAGAATTGAATGTGTATAATAGTAGCCTACACTTTACCAGAATCTGTCTCTAATCCATCGTCAATAAGAAGTCTGCTGTCTACAATCCGGGTCAGTTTTTCAGCCACATTTCCATATTTCTCACCACCTGTTTTTTTTTTTTTTTTTTTTACAGACAATGTCATTCAAATGGCAATTAATGTTATAAAACTCTCCGAAAGAGAAACAAAGTTATCAAGTACAGCATCTCTCTCTGGTCTAACCTGTTTGTGCCTCCAGGCTGCACATAAAGACCCGTTGTGGCTTTCTCTTCTGGCAGTATGTTTCAAGCAGTCGATATTCATCGCTACGTGTTATTGAAGGTGAATCACCTTCCATCATGTAAAACAACCACTGACTTTTGCTGTTTGGATAAAGAGATATTTTTTACGTAAAACACTTAATCAAATCAAAACAAATAATGTGAATTCAACAAGACTTTTAACTGCACTGTTCCAGCTTGTAAACTGAAAGGAGTTCACGTCATAAAGCTAAGTTACAGCTGAAACTTGACACGACGTCAGTGATCAGTTCCTCTAACATCTGAATGCAAAATGCACGAAACTTTGATATAATTCTGTTATCGGACAGCATATAATCTATCGAATGAATGTCAAAGCAATGTGGTCTCAGTCATATCTTAACAGAAAAAACACAACAAAACTGACCAGGAAACTTCTGTCCTCCGGAGTGTGTTGTTGGAGTCGTACGTACACACGTCACGAACACCAGTTTCCTTGTGACGTACACGGACGTTTTGCTGCTTTCATTTTTGTGAAGTTGTCCCCACATTTATTAGGGATCACAATCACATCATGCACAGCTTTCAACTGTTTTGAAAATATTTTGTTCGTATTTTAATTACATGTCTTGAATATTATAAATTCGAGCTAAATTTAGCATAAATATAGGCTATATGGGAGAAATAAGCCCTATATGTTTTCATTTTAAAGGTAGAAGTTCGAGTTTGAAAAATAAGAAAGCTGTAAAATGTGTTAATATTTGTAAAAATGTCCTTGTTTTTATTTAACATTTAAACCATATTGAACCTATACAAGAACCCCGGTGTTGGTATTTGTAAATCCTTAAAACTAACGAAAAGAATAAAGAGGTGACTGCAAGAATAATTTTAGAGCATGTAGGCCTATGTCCTCCATGGTTCTTGTTCTTTCTGACAACAAGCACTTGAATGCGAGCTGGTATCACGATTTCAGAAATGGGAAGAAGGGAATTTCCAATAGCACGTGAAGGCAGCCCATAGAAACAGACAATGCATCTTGGTCACTTTGTCTGTAGGCTAAATGATGCTGCCTTCAGAAATGTCCCACTTCCCACTTCTCAAATTGAGATTATCTTGTCGCATTCAAATGCTTTGTTGTCAGAAAAATAACAGGAACCATGGAGGACACCAGGTTTATTCTTCCCTATTAATTGGGACAATCTTATTAAAGCCAAAATTATATTTAGCGTCCCATATTCATTGACAACGATTTAAACATTCACCACGCTATCTAAAGTCAGCTTGCTGCTGACTATTCTGGAATTTTGGTCAAATACGGCTATTTACGCTGTGTATAATATACAATACATTCATGCTTCAAATGATTAGGCCAATACCCACAATAAATTAACATTTATAAATATTAAAACCTAAATATTATACATCATATGCTAAATATTACATATCAGGGGTTTCTGCACATTATTTTTTTCTTTCACATTATTACAATTATTTTTATCAGACTTGTGACGTGATCGTTTTAAAAATGCTCAATGTAACAAGAATTAGAAGAACCCCCCCCCCCCCCCCCATAATAATACAAAATAATAAAATTGCAACTTTGTCCTGACCCATGCAACATCATTCTACTATAAGACACCAACATTTTAGATACCTGTGAAAAGAGTCCCAATTTCGATACCACAGCAAAAAATACTAACTAGTTCAAACATTATTAAAAACAAGTAAACAGTAGGCTAAATAAGAAAATAAGAACACATAGACAAATTACATGCAATAGCACAAATAAATACAATATACAAAGATTAAACAAATGAAATAAACAGGGCTTTCAGATTTTCAGGTATAGGTCTAACAGTTCATTAGTTCTTCTACTAATATTATTCATGTGGTAGAATAATCATAAAGTAACAGTCTTCACCGAATATCTAATTATAGATTAATCCTTGTTAAAGCTACAAAAGTTATTCAGTCAAGATCAGTGAGTGATTTTCTCTGTCTTTTGTTGTTTGATTAACATTAATGACAGACAGCAGCAGGAATATTAGGCTGCTGTCACTTTAAGACCTAATGCACGGATCCAATGCTGCCTTCATGTGCTATCGGAATTATTGTAAATACTTAGTTAAAAATTGGACATTAAAGCCCTCTCAAGACATATTTACCACTGGAAAGTTAGGGGATAATTTTGATACCCATGCATGTTCCCATGGGCGGGCCACAAACTTTAAACATGGTGGAGGGGAGAACGATTGCTGCTGTGACTTCTTTATTCGTTTTTTCCCCCACAAATGCTACATCGCCTTGTCTAGTTGTTAAAGTAGTGAATATGATTATTATAGATTAAAATAAAATTGCAATTACTAACAAACTTACTACTAATACAAAGGAAAAAGTAGCCTATACTAATTCATTGCAAAAAGGTTTCTATGAGTTTGTCTGAAAAAACAAAAGGACAGTAAGATTTTTATTGTCACCAAGTAACAATATTCTGAATATTATATCTACTAATAATCATTTTACGTAATCATGTTTATGCATTTTTATATCAGTGAAAACTAAAAGCCACAAGCAATTTACAGTATTTAAAGATTAAATAATTTAGTTAATAATTTTATAAGTAATGTTCAGGAGGGTTTTTTTTATGTCTTAATGTCATATATCAGATGAATAAGTCATAAAGGAAACTTCACTTGGGATGCTGTTGCTCTTGAGTAGTTGTTTGTTCTTTTTCAGCAATCTTCTTCCAGCAGGGTAGTTGTTTTGCACGGGACATGTAAAACACAGGCCCGATGCAGGCCCCAAGACTGGGAAAGGCATTCATCAGATTTAAGAACAAACAGTGTGAGTCACTAACTTCTTTATCTCCATCATCAAGTGTGAGCACGTAAGGGGCTATAGCCAGGAGAGGTGCGTAGATTACAGCCGTTGGGATTAGAATCAATAAGGTGTTCTTAAGTGCTCTGTTTTTTATGGGTGAGCCACCTTTTCCACCTGTTTGCCCTTCACCTGGACCTTTTTTTGAGAGTGCACACACAATGCCCATTAGACATGCAAACATTATCAGTAAGAAAACATCAAGGATGATTGACAAGTACAGAGCTATTTTAGGGAGCCTTTCTTGGTAGGTAATCAGTGCAATGCCTAAAGTTAAGATCCAGATTACAGTCGAGCAGAAAACACGATGCTCCCATTTACTCCCTAGTTTCATGTAGAGGACTGCATGTGCTGCGGCCAAGTAGCGCTCCACACACATACTGGTCAAGAGGAGAGGACAGCCGATTATGTTGAGGACAGAGATGGCCTCAGAAACTATGTGAAGCGTTCCAGTGGGTTGAGTCAGAGAATTGTACACAAAAAGAGGAAGACTGACACAGTAGAGTATGTTCATCACGGCAAGATTGAGCCCCGAAACTTCAGAAGGTGACAAAGCTTTCTCACCCCTCACCAGCAGCCATAGTAGAGCCAAATTAGTTGGGAGACCCACCACGAGAGTTAAGATTTGCAGTGGCAAGCGAACACAGGAATAATCTTTTTCATTGCACTTATCCACAATAATAAGAAACAACAATGGAAAATTGCTTGTATTACTGTAGATTGCGTGTGTATTGGTTTCATTTGATATGCTGTTGGTCATGTTGATTGAGCACTATAGAGAAACAAAAAGTTGCTTGAATTACAAAAACAAGGCAAATATATAGCAAAAATGCATTTAAACTATCATCTAAAAACAGTAATATTGTGAAATATTGTTACAGTTTAAAATAACTGTTTTAAATTTGAACATATTTTAAAATGCACTCAAGTCTTCAGTATCACATGATCCTTCAGAAATCATTCTAAACAATTTAATTAGATAATAAAAGGAATGATTTCTTTCATTAAAAAATCTTACTGAAGCCAAATTTATGAGACACACACTCAAATAATACATATATATTTAAATGTATAAACAAGATCAAATAAAATAAGTTGTGAAAGTGTTACTGAAAATGTTGAGATATATAAACTGACCTTTTCAGGCTATGAGATCAATTTTATTGTTCGCTGTCCTTCTCTCTTCTTGACAGATCTTAAATAAATCAGTTCTTGTTCTGTTTTGTCAAATGTAATTTAAATAAAATTATTTGAATTTCTGTGCTGGTTCATTGAGCGCATTTTGTCCACAACCCAATGTAAATGAGAGATTTTTTTCTCCACATCTTTTCGGGTTTCGAAAAAACACATTTGGCAAATTTTACCCAAATCGACGAGGGCATCTGGACTCAATTAAAGGCAAAAGGAAAACAGATCGACCCCAACAGTTTATTACAAATGAATCAGTGCGTTTAAAGTGCAAATTTTACAGATAGATTTTAAGTTAACAAATGTATAAACTCTAATCAAGAGTGCATACCGCTTCTTTACAACACATTATGAATATGACATTATGAAAATGGGTGGTAGTTGGCCACCACAAGCAAATTACTATGTGCAAAACAAAAAGATTTTGCTCTTACTTTCTAACAATATCATCAAAACGTCTATTTACAGTTTGGTTAAATTAGGTATAGTGCTATCAGTTGTCAGATTTGACAAGAATAACCAGGTCAAGATATATTTACAATATAGCAGATATTAAAAGATATCATCAACATTAAAAATATCAAAGTGCTTCTGGTTACGCTGACCAGTTAAATCTGTGCAGTGTTGTTTGTATTGTCTTGGCCACATTCAGTGCTGCTGATGAGAAAGTCGACTAATGGTTGCATGTCTATGGGTGGGTGACGGAAGGAGCGTGTGGGGTCTTGTTTTTGGGAGGTGTAGAAATCTGTACGTAAACTGGGGTGGTAGAAGAAGTGGAGGGGTTTGGCTCAGTTTGAACCCTCTGGAACACAAGGGCTGGGTAACTTTGGCTGTTGGCGTGGTATGTAGGGTATGTGGTATGGGGGCTTCTCAGCAGGCTCTCTTGACTCCTGTGTACAAAGAAAGAGAATTTAGTGATGTACAAAATCATAGAAACTTCTTATAGGTCTTATGGCTTTACACATCCTCCCAACTATTACATAATAGTAGAAAATGTGGTTTGGTTGTAGCGAGTGGGCAAGGGTTGAGGGTTTCAATACACGTAAGAGGCCTATTAATATACAGGCACGACAAGAAGGGAGGCTATTCCTGTTGTAAGTGTACTGTGAGTCTCTGTGGGGAGAAATCGGCTAAATAAACAAATATATTTGACAAATTTTCCTTACCTCTCATACCCTCTGTTCTCATAGGCTCTGATGACCTCGGAATAAACAGGACTTCCAGGAGGCAGCGGTCGATCAAGACGTTGGGACAGGCTGAAAAGTTTAGGCGGTGGGAATGCCTCCCAGTCCAGCTGCTCTCTCTCCAACCAGGACGGGCTCCTCCGAGTCCTAGAGCTCCGTGTTTCTCTTCTCCTAAAGGTGAACAAAGACAGTACCAACACATTTAGTATTATGATTGTTAAAAAAAAATCATTCTAACTTTAAAACACAGTATCCCACGTTTTTACAGATTACGCTTCCCAGACAGCAACATAGTGTCGGCCCAGATCCGGCCCACATCTGGGCCATGTGGAATCCATGTGGACCAGATGTGACACTATATGTTCCTGTCTGAGTTAAGCCCTGACTAAAATGGTTTTAACTGAAAGCAACTTGCACTGACAAATGGGACCCTGGATCACAAAACCAGTCACAAGTAGCACGGGTATATTTGTGGGCAATAGCCAACAATACATTGTATGGGTCAAAATTATCGATTTTTCTTTTATGTCAAAAAACATTTGGATATTAAGTAAAGATCATGTTCCATGAAGATATTTTGTAAATTTCTTACCGTAAATATATAAAACGTTTATTTTTGTGAGTGAATGCAGCACAATCGCGAACATAAATGGACAACTTTAAAAGCGATTTTCTCAATGTTTCGATTTTTTTACACCCTCAGTTTCCAGATTTTCAAATAGTTGTTTCTCTGCCAAATATCGTCCTATCCTAACAAACCATACATTAATGGAAAGCTTATTTATTCAGTTTTGTGACTGGTTTTGTGGTCCAGGGTCCACAAAAATGACATATTTTAAAATATGTCAGTGCCATTGTTTTGTCTCAAGTAACGCCAGTAATGTTTTTTTTTTATAAAAGCTAATTAATGATGACCTTTTCTAAGAACAAACCATTTGTTTTTAATTCATTTCACCAAGAATTCAAGGTCATTCTAATGGATGAATGAATTCAGTTCCCTAATGTTTGACAACCAGAGAGTGTCCAGATATTTAGTCTTAACTTTGCCTTAATTTAAACGCTAACAAACACATTTTTGGTAAAATGCTTTATTTGATCAAATTTAAGACAAACATATTTAAGATCTTTTTTCTATATTTAAAATAAATGCCACTTGATTTGATAATTTGATATGTAATGCAATTATACATTCATCTTTTTATCTTTCTATCTTTAAGTGTCATGGGGCTAATATATATTTGTTTTGTTTATCAGATGACGCAAACTCTGAATCAACATGTACCAATGCTATATTTTCTAAATGTCATAATCATTCGTTAACAAACAAGTATTACTTCAATGAGCTCATTGTATCTGCATTCAATTATTACATTGTTTAAATGAATACATTTTGAGCTAACTGTGATTTTTTATATGTACATTTCTGAAATACATCAATTAGACAGTTACCTCTGATAACATCACTCTACATTGTAATATGGACTCATGCACTTTCTGTAAAGCTGCTTTGAAATTATATCTATTGTGAAAAGCGCTATACAAATAAGCGTGAATTGAATTGAATATTTTATTGAAAGACACCACTCTTTTTTTAATGATTTTGATGAATTTTAATTAAAAAAAATTAATTATTAAAGTGACTAACCTGCTTCTGCCCATCCGATGATTTTCCTTCTTTTTGCTCATGCGCTCTTGACAACAGCAGACGATGAAGCACACAGTCATGACGAAGATGACGACCCCGCTCACTACAGACACCAATAAAGCAATGCGAAGTCCCTGGTCATTTGGCCGAGGGATACCTGGAAAAAAAAATTGTGTTGGTTTTAACAGATTTGATGGCCAGTTATATTAAAACTGAGAGAAACTGTAAATATTCTTTAGAAAGAAATGTTCTTTCAGATTTTAAATTAAGATATTTGCTCACATTTGGGGAAAATAAACAAAGTTGTAATAATTTTTCTTTTTTTACAAGTACATTTCTTTCCATAAAGGGTAATTGAATGGCTGCCCTACTCTCACAGACTGGCAGGTAGCTGCTCCATCCTGGGACGCCTGCATGCAGGATGCATGTGATTTTCTCAGGGCCAACCAGCTGGTAGCCCTCCTTACACCAGAACACAAGCATAGAGCCCACAGACACCCCTGTGCCGTGCTCCACGTAGTAGGATCCCCGTCGTGGGGGAAGCACAGAAATACACACAAGCCCTGTAGACATGTAGATAGATAAGATGAGAGCAAAGACTTTGAATATTCTGTGATGTGTTAAACTGTGTAAATTGACTCATATAACACATGAAATCCTTTCAAATCCTGTTTATGGATCACAATAAAACCTTTAATGGAGAATGATTGTATCATTCCAGTTGTTTTGCATATGTTATAGTTTTTCTTTCTGCCTCATGCATCTTGCTGCAGACTCGTGTTTCCTTTGCTGTGAGACATCTCACCAATCTTTGTATCCTGTGGTGAACCACAGTGAATTTTCATTAATGTGTCTGTCTTGTATTTGCATGGTGTTCTGTGAGTATATGTTGCTTTGAATCAGTGCCAGCATATCAGTGACTGTCTTTGTCTTCCCTATACCCAGCCTCTTGTCCCATGATCCCAGCTCACTATCAAATATACTCCTCCCTCCAGTTTCTCCATGTTTCTGGAGAAGCAACTGATTAAATAAAGATAAGGCCCTTTATCAAATATTGATTAATTCCACACAGTTTCCCTATTATTAAAAACATTTGAAAGTGCACTTAGGCCATCCGCTGACATGTCAGTTTTTTGAGCACAGGTCAGGAGAAATTGTATATTAAGGGCTAAAAGTCTTATCTACCCAACTGTATCTGTCTATCCATATATCTGTCTGTCTATCCATTCATCTCTGTCCATCCATCTAATATCTGTCTCTATTTATATTCATCCATCTGTATCTGTCTGTCTAGCCTTATGAAAATGAAGTTTATTCAAGTGTGCTATACGTTTTTCAAACTTAAAAATAAGAAAGTATACTTTCAGTCTACTTGTTATGTACTTCTCAGAAATTAAAATTGCATACTTAAGTAAAATTAAATCTATTTATAAATAAGTCTATTCTATTTTATAATTAAGTATATTTGGCCTATACTTGTACTAAATCTATTGATTGAGATATACTTAAAAGTATAATTAAGTATTCTAAGTTAACTTGGCTTGTAGTTGGGTTTACTCTTTTGATTGAGTCGGTAATTAAACACTTTTTTTATATAGTTTTATATTACGCATCTTTTGAAAGAGTACAGAATTTTCGAAGAAACAAGTGATAGGAGATTGCTTACGCACATGTAAAATAACGCGATCATCAAACATTAAACAGCATATATGTTCAAAACTGCCTAACGTTACCGAATGAAGTGTCGACCAAGGAAGGGATGTTGATGGACTCTATATACTCCATCTATGTTTTGATCATCGTTCTGATTCCCATCCGGACGTAGTCTTTGACAAAAATTTGATTGTCTCCGCTTTTTTTTTTAATGAAACTTACCCACATTCAAGTTGTGGGTAAAAGATAAAAAAAGGATGCATGAAAGAAGAAAATGTTTTTGAAATGGAAAGTTCAAATACAGTTAGAGGTATATTTCAAGTATAAACAAATAATTCCTAAATAGAAACACAGTAGTATACTTAGTGCAAAAATAATATATAAATAGGAAACTATACACAATATATATACTGTAAAAAAAGTTATTGCTGGTTTAATTTAAAAAAGTAAGTTACCTGGTTGCCTTAAAATTTTGAGTTCATTGAAATTAAAAATTTGAGTTAATACAATGAAGAAGATTGGTTTAATAAATAGAAACTCAAAATATTATGTTATCTGAACCACATTAATTAATGTTTATTTTAATCTATCTATCTATCTATCTATCTATCTATCTATCTATCTATCTATCTATCTATCTATCTATCTATCTATCTATCTATCTATCTATCTATCTATCTATCTATCTATCTATCTATCTATCTATCATCTGTCTGTCTGTCCGTCTGTCAATTGTTCTTACCTGTGTTGTTGCTGGGTGGATCTGTAGGTTCAGTCTGATGTTCTGGATTGACTGATTGCTCATCAGTGGTTGGATCAGAGGTGGTCATGAGCAGATTGGGTCTCACTGAGGCTGCGTGAATAACACAATCAGTCCACACACAACCCACAAGTTTTTGTAGCTCCACACACCATGTACTGTATCAGAACAATTTATATTGGTCACATAAATCAAGCTCTGGCAGTTCTGGCAGGTCACGTTAGCCAAGCTCGCATCAGGTGACTCTCAGCTGATCCACGTCTACCTATAGGAATACGACGCCCATCACAGCATTCATATATAAGCTCCTTCAGTATTATCAACAGCTATCGCGTTTCTCAGGAGCTAATTACCCTCCTCCATCCCCAGCTCCTCCTCTCGCCCAGTCAGGATTTGGCATTCTGATTCCCCTTTGAATCAGACTAAATTTTCGAATTATGTTGTACATTAAAAAATTTGAATTAATGATATCTGCAATACATTCATGTTGGTTCTGGTCTGTTTACCCTAAGGGGGGTTATTGCTGCTCTCGCTGCTCTTATCTATGCAAGGCTGCATGGATGCGCATGGAGTTCTTGCCCAGAACAGAACCATACCGCCAATCCAAACTGTATGCTAATTGTCAATCGTATTTGACGATAGTGGTCCTGACAGAATGTCTATCTATCTATCTATCTATCTATCTATCTATCTATCTATCTATCTATCTATCTATCTATCTATCTATCTATCTATCTATCTATCTATCTATCTATCTATCTATCTATCTATCTATCTATCTATCTATCTATCTATCTATCTATCTATCTATGTATCTATCTATCTATCTGTCTGTCGGTCTATCTGTCTGTCTGTCTGTCTGTCTGTCCGTCCGTCCGGTCAATTGTTCTTACCTGTGTTGTTGCTGGGTGGATCTGTAGGTTCAGTCTGATGTTCTGGATTGACTGATTGCTCATCAGTGGTTGGATCAGAGGTGGTCATGAGCAGATTGGGTCTCACTGAGGCTGCGTGAATAACACAATCAGTCCACACACAACCCACACGTTTTTGTACATCCACACACCATGTACTGTTGCAGAACAATTTATATTGGTCACATAATGTCTGTCTGTCTGTCTATCCATCTGTCCGTCTCTCTCTCTCTCTCTCTCTCTCTCTCTCTCTCTCTCTCTCTCTCTCTCTCTCTCTCTCTCTCTCTCTCTCTCTCTCTCTCTCTCTCTCTCTCTCTCTCTCTCTCTCTCTCTCTATCTATCTATCTATCTATCTATCTATCTATCTATGACCTCAGCTGATCCACGTCTACCTATAGGAATACGACGCCCATCACAGCATTTATATGTAAGCTCCTTCAGTATTATCAACAGCTATCGCGTTTCTCAGGAGCTAATTACCCTCCTCCATCCCCAGCTCCTCCTCTCGCCCAGTCAGGATTTGGCATTCTGATTCCCCTTTGAATCAGACTAAATTTTCGAATTATGTTGTACATTAAAATTTTTGAATTAATGATATCTGTATACATTCATGTTGGTTCTGGTCTGTTTACCCTAAGGGGTTTTATTGCTGCTCTCGCTGCTCTTATCTATGCTAGGCTGCATGGATGCGCATGGAGTTCTTGGCCAGAACAGAACCATACCGCCAATCCAAACTGTATGCTAATTGTCAATCGTATGTGACAATAGTGGTCCTGACAGAATGTCTATCTATCTATCTATCTATCTATCTATCTATCTATCTATCTATCTATCTATCTATCTATCTATCTATCTATCTATCTATCTATCTATCTATCTATCTATCTATCTATCTATCTATCCATCCATCCATCCATCCATCCATCCATCCATCCATCCATCCATCCATCCATCCATCCATCCATCCATCCATCCATCCATCCATCCATCCATCCATCCATCCATCCATCCGTCTGTCTGTCAATTGTTCTTACCTGTGTTGTTGCTGGGTGGATCTGTAGGTTCAGTCTGATGTTCTGGATTGACTGATTGCTCATCAGTGGTTGGATCAGAGGTGGTCATGAGCAGATTGGGTCTCACTGAGGCTGCGTGAATAACACAATCAGTCCACACACAACCCACGCGTTTTTGTACATCCACACACCATGTACTGTTGCAGAACAATTTATATTGGTCACATAGTCTGTCTGTCTATCCATCCGTCTATCTATCTATCTATCTATCTATCTATCTATCTATCTATCTATCTATCTATCTATCTATCTATCTATCTATTTATCTATCTATCTATCTATCTATCTATCTATCTATCTATCTATCTATCTATCTATCTATCTATCTATCTATCTATCTATCTATCTATCTATCTATCACAATCTGTCTATCTATCTCACACTATCAATCTATCTGTCTGTCTGTCTGACAATTGTTCTTACCTGTGTTGTTGCTGGGTGGATCTGTAGGTTCAGTCTGATGTTCTGGATTGACTGATTGCTCATCAGTGGTTGGATCAGAGGTGGTCATGAACAGATTGGGTGTCACTGAGGTTGCGTGAGTGTAGGGAAACCACACCGTCAATCCACACACAACCCACAACAAAGACCACACTGAAGTCATGATCAAAGGCCCCCAGGGGCCGCAGCACAAAGAGTAAATATGTCCTGAGGTGATCACAATACTCCGTTTAGCACGCTAAACATCACTGATTATAATCCATTCATTGTGCCAGGTGAAGGAATATCACAAATAGCTTCTTTTCCTAAAGGTGTCTGTGAATATCCAAGCTCATCCAAGCTTAGTTCATCCAAGCTTATGCCCATAGCTCCTAAAAATGGCAGCTCCTTTTCTGTTTCTCCTGCTGTATTCTTCCTTGTGTGTGTAAACAGCATCTGCTCTGCCTGTCCGCTCACTGCCTCACTGTATGCTGTAGGATAACAGCAGCAGTCAAGGGTCTTACATAACATGAAGTGCACGTGTGGATGTAATTTTTGTGCACTCTTAAATCCCCGATCTCATCTCTCCAGTAACTCTCTCTCTCTCTCTCTCTCTCTCTCTCTCTCTCTCTCTCTCTCTCTCTCTCTCTCTCTCTCTCTCTCTCTCTCTCTCTCTCTCTCTCTCTCTCTCTCTCTCTCTCGGGACACTCGAGGGTGAATCAGGGCGTGTGGCTATGTGCATGTGAGCCTCTGTCCCATAGCTGCTGAGAGAGTGCAGGCACACGGCATATTATATATTTATATACTCAAATCAACATGTTGACTTATAATGCCTCACAATTTCTTGAGCACCCCAAAGCAGAATAAACGTGTGTGTATAAACAGAGCGTGATGCAGCAGATGGTGTTTATAGATGGCACGTGGACCCAATACCAGTACAGTTGAATGAATTTTGTTCACTTGGATGAGCACAGTGGGTTTCAATCTCAGTGCAGAGAGCCTGTTAGACTGCGTGGGAAGTGTTAGAAGGATGCTATTGGGAGGTTTCCTCATTATATAACACTGAAACCGTGGTAACAGTGTCACGATTTCTATATATCAGTATTTACGGATATGCATTCAATGCAGCTCCTTTTTCTTTTTTCCCCATCTATGGTCTGTCTTCCTGTAGAATGCCTTCATTCTGTGATAAATCACAGTGCAGCCACAGGATGTGTAGAGACACAATCAAAATAACAGCTTCCAATGTTTTCAGCTGCATTCAGTGAGTTTGTTGCATCTTTTAATTTTTTTAAGTATTGGAACACTAATTGTTTACTTGTTTGTTGATGAATGCTGTGTTTCTCACATGTCACATGTCGTGATGGCACACTTATCTATGACTGGCCATGGATGTCAAATAATTACTAAGCATCTGCCCTAGTAATCCTTTAAGCTTTAAGATGCTTCCATGCATTACATTTTTTTGGTGAAATAGGATTCAAATCTTGTAAAGATGCTTCTCTGGCTTTTGAGAGATACTTTGATATTTTCCTGATATCTAGACATGAAAAGAAGGAACTAAAAGTCTCCTACGAACTATAACTCTAACTCTTTTATTTATTAATAATTTAATAAAGTTATTGTGTTATTAACACTGTCAAGGCAGAGACTTCTACTTCAAGCCATTTCTTCCTCAGTTGTACCCGCACTCACGCACATCATAAACACCTCTCTTCACACTGGTACCTTTCCCACAGCTTTTAAGCAGGCTCGGGTAACCCCACTGCTTAAGAAACCCACTCTAAATCCAGCACATCTAGAAAATTACAGACCGGTATCCCTTCTTCCATTCTTCGCGAAAACACTTGAGCGAGTTGTTTTCAACCAGATCTCTTCCTTTCTTACACAGAACAACCTCTTGGACAACAATCAGTCTGGTTTCTAAAGCGGACACTCAACTGAGACTGCCCTGCTCTCAGTAATTGAAGCTCTGAGACTGGCAAGAGCAGCTTCCAAATCCTCAGTTCTCATCCTGCTGAATCTGTCTGCTGCCTTTGACACAGTTAACCACCAGATCCTCCTGTCAATCCTAAAGGGCATCTCGGGAACCGCACTCCAATGGTTCAAGACTTACCTCTCAGGTAGGTCATTTAGGGTGTTGTGGAGGGGTGTGATGTCTTAGACCCAACATCTAGCTACTGGGGTGCCTCAGGGCTCAGTGCTTGGACCACTTCTCTTCTCCATCTACATGACATCACTAGGATCTGTGATTCAGAAACATGGCTTTTCCTATCACTACGCTGATGACACACAACTCTACCTCTCATTCCAGCCTGACGATCCGACGGTAGCTGCTCGTATCTCAGCCTGCCTGACAGACATTTCTGGCTGGATGAAGGACCACCACCTTCAACTAAACCTTGCGAAGACAGAGCTACTTGTGGTCCCAGCCAACCCAACACTTCATCACAACTTCACCATTCAGCTAGGCTCGTCATCCATAACTCTATCAAGGTCAGCCAGGAACCTTGGGGTTGTAATTGATGATCAATTGAACATCACAGACCACATTGCTAGAACTGCCCGGTCATGTAGATTTGCCTTGCATAACATTAGGAGGATCAGGCCCTCCCTAACAGAGCATGCTACAGAACTCCTTGTCCAAGTGCTTGTTCTATCAAGACTGGACTAATGTAATGCTCTCCTGGCTGGTCTTCCAGCTTGCTCTGTGAAACCTCTGCAACTGATCCAGAATGCTGCAGCCAGAGCCGAAGAGAGCACACGCCACTCCTCTCCTCACAAAATTGCACTGGTTGCCAGTTGCCGCTCGGATTAAAATCAAGTCACTGACGTTAGCCTACAGAACAACCACTGGCTCTGCTCCCTTTTACCTAAACTCATTACTTCAGACTTATGTGCCATCCAGAAACTTGCGCTCTGCAAGCGAATTTCGTCTTGTGGTACCATCTCAAAGAGGCACAAAATCTCTTTCTCGGACCTTTACCATGACTGTTCCATGCTGGTGGAATGATCTGCCTAACTCAACCAGAGCTGCCGAATCTGTAGCCTCTTTCAAGAAACGGCTGAAGACGCATCTTTTTCGGCAGCACTTGATCCAGTAATACTAACACTTTTTCTTCTATTCAATTTTTTTATTTAAATTTTTTTTTTACATGTACTGCGTTAGATTAAAGTGAAAGGGGTCACTTGCATATTGTTGTCCTACTGTTAGTTTAACTGCTTCTATTGTTCTCATTTGTAAGTCGCTTTGGATAAAAGCGTCTGCTAAATGAATAAATGTAAATGTAAACACGCATTACAATAGAGAGCGTTCAGCACTGTAGCCTATTCAAGAACTGGGATAACCAATGAACTAATACAATAAACCAAGCGTTTATTAATGCCTTCCGCAGTGCTGAACGAAAAAGTCATGAGATTGATATATGTAAAATATATATTTAAGATAGCCTATTTCCTAACTTGATATGCAAATCCCCCATAAAGATACTAAGGCCTATTTCTAGGCGTATTAAAGGACGACCATGTGTGGTGACAGGCCCGCTTTTCAGTTTATAATGTTATTTTATATTTTTGGCCTCAATAACTCATTTTATATGTTTGGCCTCAATAAATTATTTGGACTCAATAAATTATTTTGTATATGAATAAATGCCTGGTGTGGTTCTAACGCACAACAAAGCAATTATTATTTATTATTATTATTATAAAATATAGATGTGTACTGTGTAGGTTTTTAAAAAAGTAGGAAATTTATGTAATATGGTATTCTTGTTAGTGTCGCGTTTAGACAACGGACAAAAGACTCCATTTCCCAGCAACACGTGGGAGAGAAGGAAATGCATTTTAACTTTCACTTTTGCGACACACACCCATCACTAACATACAGCAGCAACAGTTTTGGACTAAATGCGGCGATCATTTTATACAGTTAAACGAACAAACACCTGCCATTTTGGGCGTCATTTAATCGTAAGTTTCGCGTTTAAAATGCAGACCTTTTCTAAGTGTTCAAATGTTTGCTATGCGCGCTTAACATTCTAAATCGTAGCATGGTTTTCATGAATGCAAACACGTTCAAAATCAGAATTATAGCTCGGCTGCAAATAGTTTTTCGTATTATGACGTAATTGTTGTGAGAATCACTTTGTTTAGGCTATATGAGATGCAGGCTAATATTGGTCATATGCAATTCCAGTGCACTCCACTTGTTTACATGGCCAGTGAATCCTGGCTGGAGTCTTCCCTGCGCCGTTCATCTAAACTCGGGCAGGAAGTGTTGGAAAAGGCAAAAAGACGGTCTAGCAGCTCAAGACCAAGACCATCACCCATGTTCAATCACTATGAGAGGGGCTCAGAAGTGAGTAGACTCAATTCCATAGCTCAATTCACATGAGTTAGGTCAATAACGTCCGTGACACTAATTCTTTTTGTCCTGTGTTACAGAGAGAAATTTCCCATTCAAACTTGGACCATGCTTTTGGTACAATAGTGGAGTACATGTCTGAAACTACGAGACAGTGCCAGGTGGAAAAATGCTTTATTCATTAATTTACTTTAACTGTGTTGAGATATGAATGAGAAGAAATAGCCTGCGTTTCTTTAACAGAAGTTTTATAAGACTGTTCACCTGGCTCAGCCCAGTGAGCGAGAACACATCTGTCGCTACCATTCACAGCAGATGTTGAGGACTGCAGACCGAAAACAGAATGCTACTGCAGCCATCAAACGAGACATTGTAAGTATTGACCTTAGCCAAAAAAAAAAAAAAAAAATTACACATTTTTCTTGTCATGTTGTGTGTAAACTTGAACTGTGAAGGCAGTGTACAAAAGTTGATTTTTGAGTTGATTCCGTATTTGCTCTGCAAATCAACTCAGTGGTTCATTTACATATTTTATTGAAGGGTTCATCAGAACCAGAGGATTTTCTTATTGAAGTGCCTCCAGGAACCTATTCCATCACGGCAGCAATGCAGGACACAAGGCCAGAGACGAAAACTGTCCACATCAACGCAGGAGAAAGCATGAGCCTTACATTCAACCTCTGAACTTTGGGTGAAAATGAATGCCTTAATTTAGGACTTGCACTAAAATGTTAAAATGCACTGACTTTTCTTGATTTCTGCTTGAGTGTTCATAAGTGTTATTGCTAATACTCAGGAATATTTATTTATTCATTTTTAAAGTAATCATGAGTTTATATTGACGCACAGAAGCCATAATGAGATTAAACAGCAAGACAAAAATTTACATTTAATTTGTACTTTCTTTATACGTCTTACAGATGTTGCATTTTAATAAACTTTTGCATGATTTTACATAATAGTATTTTCTATTCAATTACTACACAGCCATAAGATGTTTGAATTAACAACACATATCATCCCTGAAGAAAAAAAAATCAGCAAAAGCTGACTGGCAATTCTCATAATACTTTGAACTTTGGCTGTGGAACTAGTATCAGTTTATTTGGCCTTGTGCTGATTGCTACAGATATTGGTGATGGTGATGACTTCGGTTCAGTTGATGCAAATATGTCCCTCATATTGACTCCTCGTTTTGGTGATTCACGAACCAGTTTAAATACAGAGCTGTGATTGGTCATCATAGAGTTATCTGTAGAGCTCCCAGAATTCCCAGTGTCTCTTGGCCAAGAACGGGTTACATTTGAACACCTGACTGCTCTTCCTGAAATACCAAGAACACCCAGGCAGTACAAATTAAATTTATTTTGAAAGAAAATAAATATTTTTTTCTGGCACTTGTATTTAGACCAAATGTTTCTAAATTGTATGTCTGCCATACCATTAAAATGTTTGGGGTCTTAATATTTTTCAAAAATACAGCTAAAACAGTAATATTGTGAAATTTTATTACAATTAAAATAACTGTTTTCTATTTTAATGTGTTTTAAAATGTAATTCCTGTGATGGCAAAGCTGGATTTTCAGCATCATTGCTAACAGTCTTCATTGTCACATGATCCTTCAGAAATCATTCTTATATGCTGATTTGGTGCTCAAGAAACATTTCTTATTATTATCAATGTTGAAAAAGGTTGTTGCTTTATGATAAAAAAAAAAGTCTGGGCAGAATTTCTGCAAATAATTCAAAAGAACTGCATTTATTTGAAATGTAAATATTTTGTAAGATTATAAATGTCTACTGTAACTGTTGATTAATTTAATGCATCCTTTCTGAAAAAAAAAAAAACATACTGACCCCAAATGTTTTAATGGTAGTGTATATGCTCAAATATACTATATGTCAGATCATGATCAGTATTTTTTATGTATTGTATTTGTCCATTTTGACAGCTATATTGTAAATATTTTGTCATTACCTGGTTGCTTGTGCTGTGGTTCTGCAGAACCGCTTTTCCAGTATCTCCAGCCTGGTCTGGACTCAGTTTGACTGTATGGCTTTCTCAGACAGGAAATATCCGTGTTTATTGAGCGGCTCACCAGTCCTGACCCCAGAGGCCTGTGTTTTTCAGCTGCAGTATCCTCCTCATTCTCATCTGAGTCAGAGGTTGATGATGAGGAAGATAAAGGCACTTGTGTCTGTTGAGAGCTCCGTAGTTCTTTCAGTTGGAGATCAACTTTCCTTTCCAGCTCATCTCTCCTCTGGTTGTTCAGTAGTGGAGGTGACATGAACATTGGCCAGCATTTCTTGACTGGACAGTGGAGCAGTGGAATGGAGGACGGACTGTGGTGGTTGCACTGGTGACATGGCAACTCAAAACAATTCATGGTGCTGCAGTGGGAAGTCCTGTAGCAACATGGCCTAGATGAATAATGCTGGAGGTCTTTGATAATTTGCTCATGGTGAGAGGCTGGAATCCATACTGCAAGCTCCTTGGGGACATGAATTGTCATCCCGTTCCAGAAGAGAACCTGAAGTCCCAAAAGACCTTCATCACCTTTTAATGAGACAACAGATCTGAGCAAATTCCCCTGGGTTTATTCAGTTATACAGATCACTCTTATGATGTAGTATTGGTTTAAAATTTTTAACTAAAAAAATCTTACTTTTTAGTGGATATCTTAGCTCCATACCGGAGACGACTCTTCCAGGCCCATATCTTCTCAGATCTTGCTCCCATGATGCTAAAACTGTGTCCCCTGGTACTATACTGTGCCCATGTGCACTGGCAAGATTAACTATATCAGGCTGGCAGGTTGGTTGAACTGTATTTAATGTTTCCTTAAATGTATTTCCTTTAGGTCCAAACTTATCAAACTCCACCATATAAATATTTCCTCTGCCCTATAGAGATCGAGAGAAATGTTTAACAAACTATGATTATACATCTAGATTTGAACTAAATTCTCAATTGAATTTGAATTAAAAAGCTTACTATATTTAAAGATACAGTACATTTCAAAAACATTAGGGTCAGTTGGATTTTTTTCTGAAATTAATACTTTAAGCAAGGATATATTTAAATTGATCAAAAGTATACAGTAAATACTTTCACAATGTTACAAAAGATTTCCATTTTAAATGCTGTTCTTTTGAACGTTCTATTCATCAAAATTCTGAATAAAAAGTATAACGTTTTTCACTAAAATATTAACTAGCACAACAGTTTTCAACATTGATAATAAGAAATATTTCTTGAGCAAATCAGCATATTAGAATGGATTTCTGAAGGATCATGTGACACTGAAGACTGGAGTATTGATGGTAAAAAATGAATTACATTTTTAAATATATTGAAATAGAAAAGAGTTATTTTAAATTGATTAAATTCTACTGTTTTTTGCAGCCTTGTTAAACATAAGAGACTCATTTCAGAAACATAAAAAATCGTATACAGACCCTAAAACTATTGACTGGTAGAGCATGTTCATGATAAAAAAAAAATTCTCAGTACCTGATGTATGATTGTCCCCAGGTAATAAAACCCGTCTATCTCTTTCCTGGCTAACACACGGCTGCCGGGAAACAGCTCAGCACCTCGCAATACCCTTCCAGATACACATGATACTGAACTAAAAGGATTCATAGGGGAACACCTGTAGAGATATATATTTCCCACAATATAATTATGTATTGTTTTTATTTCTTTCTCTCTTTTTAGTTTAGTTCAATTAAAGCATACCAGTATGGTGTAGACCAGACACAGCTTGTGCAGTTGTGGTATGGGACCTGATAGAAGTCCACTGAATGCCTTGGCTCCTCTGAGTATGATGCATTTTGAATCAGGTCATCGATTGAATGCAACAAACTGATCTGACATATTATAAAACATTAAATGGTGACAAATATCCGATTAACTAATAAAGAATGGCTAGTATAGTGGTGGTCGGTCACCATACAAACATCATCTTACCTGGTCCACATTGCCAGCAGAGTTGAGAGACATCACATAACAGCTTCCTCTAGTGGTGGAGGTGATGCACTGCAAGAAGTCTGATATGTCAGTGTTCATGGGAGTCTTGTCGGACATGTAAAATGTATGGACAGGCCGTGTCACCAAGGTTGATAATGAACCCAAGCATTGTGTGGGGTTGTCTGGGAGACCGCTGGTCACCAAATGGACAGACTGACAGGCAGGGTCAGAGAATGCTAAGGCCAGTGCTGTGTGGAGGTCTCTGCCAGGACTCGTCTGTAATGTGTGGATCCAGCTCAAGGCTTCATAGACTACATCAGGAGTGCAGGGGATCATGTGAGAAGACCATGGTGTTGCCTAATGAAATATATATGAGTTTTTATGGAATATTGCACTGCAGTATTATAAATGATTTATCTGTGCACATCAATATATATTTTTTTAAATTCGTGTGCCCTTGTCATCTTTAATCAAAATAACTTCCCTCTTGAAGTGACATCTCATCTCTTCTCTGATTACGTGTTAACTGGTGCGAGGGCGGGACAAATTGTCACTTACATGAGATCGAATAATATCACACCACAACAATCTAATCATCCAATCAATTCCAATCAATTCCCGATGGACAGAATTACCAACGCATTCTCATCCTTTGGCGTCATGGCCCTAAAGGGAGATAATATGAGATGGAGGAAAAATTTCACCACTTTTGCGTTCTCTTGGAAATGTTTGGCGTTCCCCTGAGAAACTTTGCATTTCCTCACAAAAAGTTTGCAAAGGTTTTGCGTGGGATCGCAGTTTCTCGGGGGAACACAAAGGTTCTCAGGGGGAACGCAAAGGTTTTGTGAGTGAACGCAAAGTCTCTCAGTGGAATGCAAATGTTTTGAGAGCGAACGCAAAGTTTTTTCGGTAAAACATTTGCGAGAGCACGCAAAAGCATTGCTTATTATTTTTCCTTCCATCTCATTTTTTTTTTCCTCACCACCTTGTCTCTTTAGGGGCCCCGTACAAAATGTCCAGCCCGAAATCTTTTCTTGTTCGAGAAGGCGTTTCTCTTGGATATACGTCACGTATAGGGAAGAAAAGACATTTGCTGCTTCCGTTTCATGCTGACTTTAATAAACTCAACCGCTTAAGATACAAAATAATGATTAAATTTTTTTTTTAAACTGTTACCAACCAAACTTACTTACAGCTTGCATCATCAAGATGGAGACAGTAGCTTCATGGACAATTATCATACACTTTTTTATTTTTTTTATTTAGAATATATAAGTAACCTTTTGCGACGTGTTCATTGTGATTCATTGTAAATTTACCTTGTATGAAAAGCTGATAATGTTGAAGAGTGAGTCTCTGAGTGAAGCTTTAGTAATTAAGGTTTGGATGATAAGATTCTTCACTGATCCCAAAAAGCCATTCATTCCCACAGATGAGTCCAGAATAAAGGTGATATTTCTGCTTTTACCCATGAACAAGGGAAGGACACTTTGGCAGTGAGATACCTGAGATGACATTGTTTCTCGCATCAAATGATCTGCAACACAATTGAATTTGCTGTTAGTTGACTTAAAGACCCATCTGAAAAGCTTCTATCAACACACACAACTCTTTTTCAAATTTTTGTTATAAGCAAAAGTAAAGATTTTTTTTAGAATGGAAATACATATAAAAACTATAAAAAAGTATTAATACCTTTCTTGACTCCAAGAACACACTTGCAAACTGTAGCAAGTTTTGTTCGAATAATCCACTGAACATGGATCTCTGTCTCTACTGTGTACTGAGGTTGCCATAGTGAGCCACTGACCAGCCTTAGACTATTTGAATGTCATTACATCCATCTAGTGGTGACAGAGAGCATCTGATGTGCAATTGGGAACATGGTCTATGTATGTCTGAAGGGAATGGGATCATTCTGTAGACTGGTGTTTCTCTAATCACCTAAGTCACATAAAATAATAGAAAAAAAAGATTAAAACATGCAAGTTGTTGCTTTAATATCACTGGTATACAGACTACAGCCAATGCTTCTGAAATAAATGTAGTCAAACTTTACTAATTCTGGGTCACTGAACGAAAATGATGCTTAAAAATGTTGATTGGCTCTAGTTTTCAAGATATGCTATTGGGTCAGTAGCTATATATGACATATATACAGTTATACAGTAGGCTTTATGCACAGCTTCACTACTTCCTGAACTTCAGCCAGCCCTTTGTTTCCTGTCTGTCATTATTGGACAAACTGATTAATCTAGGTGTGCCTGATTATTGTTACTGAGGCCAGGCACACCTGGATTAATCAGTTTGTCCAATGATGACAGACAGGAAACAAAGGGCTGGCTGAAGTTCAGGAAGTAGTGAAGCTGTGGCATAAAGACAGTTGGTCATATGAAGGAAATATATCACAACATGAAACAACTTTTGAGGTGCATAAACTATGGCCAACATCAATGGCAACTTTGTGGCGATTTGAAGGTTGTTGCTCTTTTGCTTTCAGATTGGATAAACAAAGTTATACCACCGGCCTTTTGGTCCTCAGATTTATGAACAGCTTCGAGATGATGCATTTGACCAAACAATGTGTGGCAAGGAAAAGACAGCATGGAAAGCCTTCCAGTTAGTGGTAAATTTGCATTTTATCAGAAACAACAAGGAAGACAAGGTTAGTGGAAAACCTCAAGTCATACAAAAGCCTTGGTTGGAACATGTCCCTATAAAGTTACATTTTTAAATAAATTTTTATTTTCCCTACCGAACTGCGGAGCAGTGAGCGACGAGCACGTCATGCGATTTCACCAGGACATTGCAACAACAATGGAGAAACGCTATCAGGGCAAATGGAGCCCATCAATGCTTGCAGACTATTGCTGGACAGTGACAAGAGATGCTCCATTTAATGAATACAAGACAAGAGATGAGCCAAGAAGCGCAGAGTAGACACTGACTAGGACTAAACTATGTGCATACGTTTTTTTTGCCTTTTGTTACATAGTAAATTTGATTTATATAACCCTTTTGTTGATTTTTAAAGTGTTACATAAACAGGACAGGTGTCAGGTACTATCTATTCTACACAATATAGATGGAAGTAAAATGTAAATACTTAAATATCTTGGAAACAGTAGAAAAGCACATTTAATGAGGCTGCAGTATAAAAGTTGAAACTGTTAAAAATGTGTTTGATGGCTTTGAGAGAGATCCTGCACCAGAAAGGGTCACCTGAACCTGATTTCAGAGCTATGATGCCCAGCATCCCAATGAGAGACTCTCAATCCAAAAATAGATTATGTGCTGTCATCCTCTCTTCCACAGAGGCTGAAATGTGAAAAGGACACTGAGGTGAGAAAAGCTAATGAAAAATACACATGTTTTTTTGTGTGGAAAAAATACCTAACTTTGACAGACTAAAATAGAAATGTTGAAAATGTAACAAAGTAGCCCTCCGGACAGCAGAGAAAACACTAGATTGATTTCTGAAAGATCATGTGACGAAGACTGGAGTTAGGCTATAACCTGCTGGAAATTCAACTTTGCCGTCACACTAATAACTACCATTTTAAAAGGTATTCTAATAGTTTAAAACAGTTATTTTGAATTGTAATAATAACTCAAAATATTACTGCTATTACTGTGTTTACTTTATTTTTCATCAAACAAATGCAGTCATATATAAACAAAACATTATTGTGAATGCATTGAAAAGGCATTAAAAATGTTGCATAAAAAATGTAATATAAATATATGCATGATACGTCATTCAGATACAAAACTTCATAATTTCAAACTGGGTACTCCACGTTCTTCTTCAGACAAACTGAGAAAAAGTGGAGCCTTTCTACTGCACTGCATTGCCCATGCATCCTCACTCCGGCCATGACATAATGCAATTCAAAATGGCTACCAAGCCTTTTGTGACACACTGTAAAAATGTGCTGTTATAAAACCAATAAAACCACTGGTCAAGTTATGGCGTTCGAAGAAATGTACATAAAACCCGCGGCATCTATCCGCCCAATGAACATATTGTGCCCAGACGCTGCTGTGCTAGATTTGCTTATTCACGCTTGAACAATAAACCCCACAGACGCGAATGGCGTCCCTAAGGTGCCCCTGAACATGAATTTCTGGGAGCACGAGTTCGCATGGACTAGCGTTCAGCAAATGGGAGCGCGTCAACAGCCTCCTTCAGCCAATTGCATATACGTATTACGGATCAGTTGGAGGAATTCTGCCGTAATTCAGGTTCTGGGGTTGAATTTTCTGCATAGCGTTTCCTGCCCTGGTGCATGGTGGTCGAACGAAGGGATTGTTGGAAAATTTTCGGAGGTTAGTATATAAATGTGTTTTTACCCAGTGTGCCTTATTTCCTCAGACGCCGCTTAGCCGGAAAGTGCGGCTGTGGAAGTGTGGTGGAAGTCAAAGTGGGATGCAAAACGAAATAAAATAGTGAAAATGCATTGGAAGCGGTGTTTTATTTATTAAAGGCAGTTGGACGCAGGGTTGTAATCGGTTGAAACATTGTAACGTTCCGATTGTGATTGTCAATTTACCGTAGCAACGAACTCAATATGGGCTAACGGCTGATTGTTTATGTTAAACGCCTTTATAAAGGACAGTAATTGCTTTGCGTTAGTTTGGGAAATGGGGTTAGGTATATGAATCTCAACGGCGATTATGTTATGGAAACGTTAGAAAACAGTCAAACTAAAACGCGAGCTTTATTGTAGCATATTTGCTAACATGTGAGGACGAGTTAGCATGACAGATGTCCTGTCAACTAATAAAACTAAAAACTTGTGAGCAACTTTACCCGGGCTGCCTTTTCATTCCCGCCATTTTTCGTAATTTTCTAATTCTTTTTGTACTCTTACGTGTTATTTACAGAGATATGTACGTAGCTATTTGGCTAAAATGGACATTAGCAATGAAATGCCCGCGTTAGCACATACTTGAATTCGATACACGTGCATTAAACAACATTTTCATTATTGCACCATTTGAGAAATATACTCTTTGCAGAATGCTAAGCAATATATTCTGCGCCAAGCCGTTTTTAATATTTATTCCATACAATAACTACTGTCTAGTATTTATGTTACTAGTACTTGTCAAATTATTATTATTATTTTTAAATATTACTTAAATAGTGTCTAGTAATGTTCTATTGTTACTGGTGTGGTGCAAATTACAATTTTTTTTTTGCCATTGAATCTTTTGGGGATCTGTCGTTCACCTAATCACCTCTTACTAGTATGTACACTAGTTGTTGCTGTAATCTGTTCCAATTTTCCCAGCACTATTGAATAGACACTAGAGTCTAAACCAGTTATCATGCTACAAGTTTCATGTTTAATATTACTAGAAACAATTTTAAATGAAACAAATTAGGCCTACTTGGGGAATAGTTGATATCTGAATAACAGATTCACTGTCACTACTTGATTGGTTACTAGTATTTATAATACATTTATGTAATGATTAAATGAAGTATATTTAAAAAGTACTAGGACAAAAATATATGCTGGTTTTAGGAAATGCATGTACAGTTCTGAACAATATAGTACGGTAGGGGTCATGTTCACTATGACTTTATTTAAATATGTAGAAATCTTTTAAAATGAGGTCATACAGAAAGGGTAACTATAACAAATGTAATATCCTGTCATTTTTTTCAATGTGTTTTTGCAGTTTGTAAACTGAATATTGCTAAATTATAATACATTTAGGGACAAAAAAAAATTAGTTCATGCACTGTCTAAATTTTGTAAAATGACAGGAGTACTTCAAAACCCACCATGACAATAAATCATCACAGGCCTTTGATTGCCTCTGGGGTTTAACACAAAATCATTGATGGTTATTGGTTGGTTTGTACAGGCTGATCATGCTCTTAGCCCAGGTGAATCGAGACACCCAGGGCATGGAGTTTCACAGCGTGGACGGGGACCCGCAGCAGGTCACCCTTTGTCTGACGGAGGCAGTAACAGTTGGAGGTGAGATGGATATGTATAAAATCTCTGTAACCCTATTATAATTAGTAGATCGTGCAATGTAGACCGATAATGGTCAACTGTTACCACACAGATGACAACATGGACGGAATGGACACAGTGAGCTTGCAGGCGGTGACTTTGGTCGATGGCTCCACAGCATACATCCAACATAGCCCTAAAGGTACTGTAACCAAACATTAATGTGTACTTTTTGGCATGTTTCAGTTCTTCTTCTGATTGACCATTTCTATACAAAATGTCCAGATGTTCTGTATTTTTTTATTTCAGCTTACAACAAACATTGTGTAGTTACAAAGCATGCACAAATTTTCTTGCTCAGTCACCATCAAAATCTTACAGCATATAATAGTTTCTTTCACAGAAAACAAATTAATGGAAGGACAAGTGATTCAACTGGAGGATGGATCTGCTGCTTACGTCCAGCACCTACCAATGTCTAAAACAGGTATTTCATATGGATTTCATTCTAATGGATGCAGCTCTATGATCAGTGACTTTCTAATTGCACTATTTTGATAAAACGCAGACTACTTCTGTATTTTAAAGACCATACATTTGCCTTTATGCTTTAACATTTATTTTTCAGGTGGAGAAGGATTGAGACTAGAAGATGGGCAAGCCGTGCAACTGGAGGACGGAACGACTGCTTACATTCATGCACCCAAAGGTCTGTGTCTGAAAAACGATCTACTACTGTGTATTGTGATTACTACTTGTCACTTCTCAGACATTCTAATTCCGATTCAGCATGTTCAGTCGGTGAAAACAAGCTCCGACAGACGCCAACAGACTCCGACAGGAGTTAACTCACTGATCCAAGAAAACCCGACGAAGTGTCTGTTGCCGTCTGTCGGTGAGGTGTGAATTGGCCTTTACAGACACTAGAAGAAGAAAAAAAATCTGTTTAAATGTTAGATTCGCTATGATTATATCAAGTAAGAAAATCTCCACATCTTCAATCTTTTTAGAAACATATGATCAGGGCGGTTTACAGGCTGTTCAGCTGGAGGATGGCACCACTGCATATATTCAGCATATGCCTCCATCCAACACCATCTTGGCCATCCAAGCAGATGGTACTGTAGCAGACTTACAGACGGATGGGACAATTGATGCTGAGACCATCAGTGTGCTGGAGCAATACTCTACTAAGGTTAAGATCATTGCCCTGTCACTTATTCTGCATTCTTTTTATTTATTCTGTTTATATGGTTTAATTCACCCACTCTAACAGAAACAAACATGTATTGGAATACTAAACCGATTTAAACTTGTATATGTATTTTGTTACTCTTAAATTGTTTGTTAATTTTAAAGAAAGGGTTTATGCTTCTGTAATGTAACTACAAATCTATTTTAAAATGTGTGCCTTTTTGTAGATGGAGGCCACAGAATGTAGTACTGGGTTACTTGGTCGAGGAGACTCTGATGGCAGTGTGCATATGCAGGTACCGTCTCTATTTATCTATTTATTAAATGAGTAACTAATAAAATGAATGCTTTGCATGTTAATGAAGCTGTGCCCCACTTTGTGTACTTAGATTGTACTGCAGGGTCAAGACAGCCGGTCACCTAGAATCCAGCATGTTGGGGAAAAGGCCTTCCGATGTGAACATGAGGGATGTGGAAAACTCTATACTACTGCTCACCATCTGAAGGTGAAATTGTGCAAGAGAGAAGATTTTCTAAAAGTTTTCTGTTCAGATGTGCCCTTTGTCTCTGCTGTACTTTTTTAAAATTAATTTCTTGACCATGTTGTTTTCCAAATATTTGTAGGTGCATGAAAGATCGCATACTGGGGATAAACCATACATTTGTGAACATATAGGTTGTGGCAAAAAGTTTGCAACAGGTAAAGATTCTTTCCACAAGCATGTTTCTATTGTCCTCCAATTTTTTTGTACAAGCATTTTATTTTTATTTCCGCTTTCTTCAGGGTATGGTCTCAAGAGTCACGTCAGAACACACACTGGAGAGAAACCGTATCGCTGTCAGGAACTTAACTGCCTCAAGTCTTTCAAAACCTCTGGAGACTTACAAAAACACACAAGAACACATACAGGTGGTTTTCATATTTACCTTGCCTGCGATAAGGGTTTCATCTGACTTATAAAATTATTTTGCCATAAAAATGTTGATAAATTGAAGTTTTTGCTCTGTTTTTAAATTTGTTGTTTAAATTGCATAACATTTCGTTTTGTAGGAGAAAAACCTTTTAAATGTCCATTTGAAGGCTGTGGGAGATCTTTCACCACTTCCAACATTCGTAAAGTCCACATCCGTACTCACACAGGTGAGAGGCCTTACTACTGCTCCGAACCCAGCTGTGGAAGAGCCTTTGCAAGTGCCACCAATTACAAAAATCACATGAGGATCCACACAGGTACTTGTCTTGTCTGCTCTTAACTGCAACATATAAAAGTATCATTATAATGAAACCTGAAGACACTTTGAATTTGCATGGATTTATTTTGTATAGAAATAAGGTATAATTTCAGACCATAAGCTCAAAAGTTTGTCTCATCATCTTTAGGTGAGAAGCCTTACGTCTGCACTGTTCCTGGCTGTGACAAGCGTTTCACTGAGTACTCCAGCCTGTACAAGCACCATGTGGTTCATACGCCTTGCAAACCCTACAACTGTAACCACTGCGGAAAGACGTATAAGCAGATTTCTACATTAGCCATGCATAAACGCACAGCACACAATGACACAGAGCCAATAGAAGAGGAACAAGAAGCTTATTTTGAGCCCCCTGCAGGTCTGTTTACTTAAATCTCCAGTCACAAACAATGACTATATTTACATGTGCACCAATAATGTGATTATTTCCAATAATCAGGATTATTACTTACTTAATGCAGTAAGATGTGTACATGACATGAGCAAACCGCTTTACTCTTGTTTACATGCAATTTTCATTATTCTGATGAGAAGAATTGTGGTCATTTTAACCGTCACTATTTACATACCCCAATAAACTTACATACAGTGAGTGGGTGTGTTACTGGCCACTGTTTTAATCTACTTACGTCAAATGTAAAACATTTCTATGGATGTATTGAATTTTTTCTGTGACGGGCCTAAAAATTTCTTCATTTTTATGTTTTCAACCATCAGTATACTGCATTATATTCATGTTGCGCAACATCAACATCATCCATATGCGTGACAAGCACATGCGCACTTAGGTCAGAGTGGAATAGATGCGATTAAAGTGTTGTTTACATGCCTTTTTATTGTGATTTAAAATATGTGAATAATATTGTGTTTACATGAAGGTTTACAAGTTTAATCGCAGTATTGCTTAAATCTCATTAGAATCGCATAACGACGGTGCATGTAAATGTTAGTCAATAACCATATGATATTGATTAACTCATAATCTGAATTTTGAAATTGCACCTTTTTCAGAGGCCATTGATGAGCCTGGGTTAATGTACACTCCAACAGTGGTGGAAGATGACTCTGGGTCTGAGCAGGTGTCAGGATCAGAAGTCATGGGACAACATCATGTGGCTCTCATATCTCAGGATGGCACACAACAGGTCAGTGATGACTTGCACTGTGTCTGCACCAGACAAGATCGTTGTTGTCGTGTCGCACCACAATAGCTAGAAGCTGTCCACAATGGACGCAACTAAGTGACCGTTGCAAATCCATTTGTTCTTCATGTCAGAAATAGCGTAGGTGCTTGGAGTATGTAAGAAATAGAACGGGACATCAGTTTTCTGTCAGGAATTTGTTTCGCATCACACCATGCCACTGGTTATAATAGGTCCTATTTGCTTTTGTCGTGTCGCGCCACTCGTGTCCGGTGTAAACAGTTGGAAAATGGAAACGTGAAACATTTGTTGGTGTAGTAAAATCTATGTCAGGGTGGTGGATATGCAGTTACTTCCAGGTAAATACTTATTGTCTTTTCCCTCTTAGGTTCTGTCTCAAGCAGATATGCAAGCTATGGGAGGCACGATTACTATGGTAACACAAGAGGGAACCACCATAACCATCCCAGCACATGAAGCAATGCTTTCCTCAGGGGGAGCACATTCTGTCACTATGGTGTCTGCAGACGGTACAGAGGGACAGGTAGGTGATGTTACTAGCTGGTTTCCTACCTAGGGACTCCATTACTTTGCTAAATACACAAATAAGTTGAGCTAATTTGTAAACTTTATTTGTGTTTTAGGTGGCTATTGTGACGCCAGATCTATCTGCATACCAGACAGAAGAAGGGGAGCTTGTGCAGGATCACGAACAGCATGTGGTTTCCACAAGACCACACCCAGTCACGCTGCTAGCTACCTCTAACGGCACACACATTGCTGTGCAGGTATAGAACATATACACACGCGTTATGGAATCTTACTCTCACAGACAGTGTTACATTAACACACAAAGTTAGGAGCGGTCACAGAGCTTAAATCATGTGTTTACTTTGCCTGTTAATAAATAATAAAATCTCCAGTTAATGCTGTAAACCTTTAAGCCACTTTTAGGGTGGGAACATGCAGATATTTCCAAAAGACTGTTTGTTGGTGGTTGTAACCTTTCCATTGAGAGTGCTTTTAGGATGTGTGTTAAAGATGTACGTCTCTCAACCGAATTAGTATTGTGGACTGTCTAACGTTTGGAAGCATTTTAAATGAAATGCACTACGCCTCTCAGCATGATATAAGTAATTTTAAGATAAGCCAGATCAAATGTATTTAATATTATATTTTATATTTAATTATATTAGAAATTATATTTCTTAAAAAAAAAAAAAACACCAAAGCTAGAGTAATTTTTTTAAATGATTTTATGTGCATCTAAAAATATCTCAATGCCTTTTTTTTTTGTCTCAAGATGCACACCAGTAATGTTTTTTTCTAAGGCATATTTATAAAAGTTACTTAAATGTCCTAATTGAACTAAGGCCTAATCCTGGCTTAGTCTAAGCCCTGTCTGTGGAACCAGGCCATAATCTTTTTTTTTTTTTAATCCTGGCTTCCAAATAATACTATTTAATGAAGCACCGATTCCAGCTCTTGGTGTGTAATAATAGCTGAAATCAGTTGCAGATAATGATCTAATAATTATGATTAGTGATTGTATCACTTGTTTTTTTTGCACTAATGGAGAACTAACTGACCAACCTAGTCCAATCAACCTTGTTGACTGGTTTGCCATTCACTCCTGATTAATGAGCCTTTATTGCCAACAAAGGGGCAATGTGTCACTCTGTAGAAAAGGGGAGGGTCACTCTGTGTTTGGTGGGTGGTGCCATTGTGCATTGCAAGATGGACAATTTTGAAATTATTTGTTGCACTACAATTGCAAACAGTTTAGTTGTATTAAATTGAATTTCAACTTTTCCCCCTATCAGCTCAGTGATCAGCCCTCTCTAGAAGAAGCCATCAGAATAGCATCAAGAATACAGCAAGGAGAAACTCCTGGCATGGACGATTAACTCGCATTGTACAACACAATGAACTAAACATCTCAAGGGTGTGTGTGTGTATGTAAGTCTGGGTATTGAAAACCTGTCAAGCATCATTGTTTTTTCTAATGCAGACATCATGAATGCAATATATCAAGAAGATATTTTTGTGTGGATATGTACATAACTGTTTTAAAAGTAGAGTTTTTCTGTATATATTTGATTATGCTATTTTTTTGCAAACTGTTAAGAAAAGGTCTACAAATATATTGATGAAAAAAAAAGATTTAATTGTATTGTATTCTTTGACATCATACAGTAAAATGAGTCTTTCAGCTTAAAAAAGAAACAACTGGTGGAATTCACTTCATATTTACCATATAAATTCTAGAGACTACCCAAACATGGTATCTAGTAATTTCAGTATTGTGATTGAGGGTTTTATGTACTGAGTTGTCATGAACAATACTGGAAATTCCCATTAATATGGTGTGCAAAACATCATTAGCCTAACAGGCTATTTAAGTGATTGCTATTGTTAACTGATTTCCAGTGAATTCCACTGGAGAAGCTCTGCCATCAAAACAAAACCATGTGGCTAATTTACACCACCATAAAAACACTAACAAAATGGTTAATTTAATCAAATATAATTCCATGCAATTAATGTAACGTGTTCCTGTGTGTGTCACCTAGAACGGAAGACAATGTGCCATAGTGAAAGCTCACTAAAACATTCGTCTGATCAACTCCATGATCAAACGAGACCATTTCGTAGATGAAAGAAGAGCATTCGCGCCAAATTGAGGTCACAGTCAGTGGGCATTTCAGGGGAGGGGCTTACTGACGTAGCACTTACAGAACCTCCTATCTTTTAAACTTTGGAAGTCGTCGCTCATTGGTGTGTATCACGTCACATGACCAACGGTCGCGGGAAGGCTTTGACCACGCGTGTTGGTGGGAGGAGTAGCTCACCATTCAAACTAGTTTTGTAAACATTATTGTGTTAAACGATACTATTTTGGGTGTTTTGACATGTTTTGAGAAGTTTACCTTTTATTTCGGCGTCTTAAATATCGCGTAATTACTTTTAGGAATTTATTTTTTCTAGTTCTTTCTAAATCAGTTGGAAGTTTGTGGAGCAGCCATTTTTTCAGTCGAAACTCCGCCGTGGACGCTTGTTTTATACGATTTCAACGTCGTTATCAGCTTCGATATGCGTCTAAACTGAACTTGTTTGGACTTGTCACGGAGATATCAGTCGTCAAAAGGAGATATTTTCTCGGACAATCTGTTGCAGTTTTCCTCCTGGAACATCGCATCGCCGTTTTTGGGACTGTTCATCAGCGCTCCGGTTGTTGCATTGCACGAGCAGCATTAGATATGTTTATCTAAATTAAGTTACATAATCTCTGCCTGATTTTCCAGCCGGTTGGGCTGGTTTTTATACTCTTACACAACTTGCGTTGTGTGTTTTTAAGTTTGATCTTTTTACGTAAACTGAATATTTGCCTGGAAAGATGAGTTTCGGCCCACGGAGGCACGGCAAGTCTCCAAATCTTAAACCCGTTCGCCAGAAGTTGCAGTTTTCGGCAAGTGATGGTGAAGAGGACAGCATCGAAGACGCAAACAACAGCACCGGGGCCGAGTCGGGCTTCACGGAGCTGGACTCCCCGGTGTCCGTGCGGCGCAACAGCGATAAGAGGCCGGAGGACCTGGGCAGCAGCAGCCCGCTTAGCCGAACCAGAGACGACGACGAGTCCTGGGACGAGGAGGGATTTGGCTCACCGTCTCGCGCGAAACAAACTTTTTACATGAAAGGCTCTCCATCGCCAAGGAAAAGTCCCCAGGCTTACGACAGTTCACCCGAGAGGAGTTACATTCATGATGACATGGAAGGATCCAGCTCCCCTGTCCCGGACTGTCCTGATACACCACCCCATAAAACCTTCAGAAAACTCCGTCTGTTTGATACCCCTCACACCCCAAAGGTTTGTTTTCATGTTAACTTAATCACGATTTATTTTTTAAATTTAACATCGGTTCTACTCAAATACTTAACGCAAGAGAATATTTTGTTGTTTACATTTGTATAATTATTTCTCCTCTGCCATTGTTAATATTCAAAAAGCAAATTAAGTACCGTTAGTTATGATTTGAAAAAACAGTCCAGCCTTTAACGTTAGCTACTAGGTGGATGAGTTCACCTAGTGACACAGATATTGGACTTGCTGTACAAAGTTGCGTAACCGCTTGAGTGAATCAGTCTATTGATACTAGCACATCATTACATCATTTAAAATTGTGCAGTGTTCCGTTCCCCCCCTGTTTTCTTTCTTTTTGACTGTGTCGGTTTGTTTTGAATTTTACTGTGCTGTAGTCTTTGCTTTAGGAATGTGGTTTAAAACTTTAAATACGTTTTAAAATGAGTATTAATTCTGCATCTGCAGAGCTTGTTGTCAAAGGCCAGGACGATGGGATCGACGAACCGGAGAGTCGCCCTGTTTAAGAATGTGGATTCCACGAGCAAAGCCTGTCTGGACGGAAGACGAAACCAGACACCTCTAGTAAACATCAACCCCTTCACCCCGGACTCCATTCTGGTGCAGTCCTCGACAATACAAAGAAACAACAGGAAACGATCACACTGGAATGAGTATGTTGATCATAATGCACTTAAAATGTCTTTTCTAGCTTTTCCTCGTTTAAAAAAAAACGAGTTAACCTACTACAGGAGGTTAACTGACTGCTGTGAAGTAGTTTTAATAGAATGATAGACTATGCCGATACTGGACAGGTGTGGCACAGGTTGCAGGGCCGTTCGTTAAATCCGTTTACTAATTCTGTTACGAGACAAAAAGTTTGGCGAGGAACCAGCTCCTCGTGTTCGCTCCATCTACACGCCATGTGCTTAGTCAGGCCTCTCTGCTGCCTCCTAGCGTTCTAACAATGTCTTTTCATTCTGTAGCTCCTGTGGAGAGGACATGGATGCAAGTGACGCTGAAATAGAAGAGGAGCTGATTCCGCCCCCAAAGGTATTTTTTTTTTTAATTAATTGTAGCTGCGAGTTATTAGGAGTTATACTCTTAAATAGGTTGCTTTTTATCCAATGAAGCACAGAAATAAATTTTGCCAGAAACCGAAATGAACTGAAACTGGAATATTGAATAGAAGGTGGGGTTTTACTTTAGCGCACCTCCTCTCCATCCCTTGCTCATAGCTGACTGACGGTTGGAGGGGTGTGGTCAAGGTTTTTTCGACCCACTGATGTCATCTGAGAAGGAACGAGTTTTTTCAGATTTTGAATATAGATTACCGTGACAAACTATTTTTTCTGTGTATTAATGTTACGGATTAATTGTTCACCACAAGACTAGTAATGTAATGTCCGCTAACAAAGTAAATGGGGTCAATTTTGATTTCATGATGACTTTAAACTTAGGACTTTTCATTTTCTCTTTGTCAAAGATCCTCTTACTGGATTTTAAAGTAACAGTTTCTGGTCAGTTTCAGTCTGGATTTTCAACAATAACACTTTTTTTGGTGCATCCCTACTTTAATCTCTTGAATATCTAGTTTGATAAGTACTGCTGTATTTTTTCTGCCCTAATAAAAACTGATTTTCCCACAGAGGATCACAATGATGGAGAATAACATGATGTCCAGATATGCATCTGAATTCCATGAGCTGGAGAAGATTGGCTCTGGAGAGTTTGGTTCTGTTTTCAAATGCGTCAAGAGGTTGGACGGGTGTATCTACGCAATCAAACGTTCTAAAAAGCCCCTGGCAGGCTCTGTGGACGAGTAAGTGCTCCTTTATGAATGCGTTTTCAACAACACTGACTATATTGAATGGATGTTCTTATTGTTTTCTAATTATTTCTGTGATTTATCTCCCAAAAGGCAAAATGCACTTCGTGAGGTATATGCACATGCAGTTCTTGGACAGCACCCCCATGTTGTGAGGTATTACTCTGCTTGGGCAGAAGATGACCACATGCTGATTCAGAATGAGTACTGCAATGGTGGAACCCTGTCTGATGTCATCGCTGAGAACAACCGACGCATACACTTCCTGTCTGAGCTGGAGTTAAAGGATCTGCTACTGCAAGTCTCTCGTGGACTGAAGTACATTCACTCTACAGCACTTGTTCACATGGATATCAAGCCAAGTATGTATTTGATCATTACAGCCCTTTAGCCTAAAATATCTTGTTGATGCATTGTTAAATTGTCATTTAATTATGCTTTAATTTTGGATTTTTTTCAGGCAATATATTCATTTCACGCAAACCTGTTCCAAGTGTAGAGGAATTTGAAGATGAAGAAGATGGGCCCACCACAAGTGTGGTGTACAAAATAGGTAAGATGCTGAAATTACATGCCTATATGATTGTTTAATACAGACATGGCTTAATGAAGTGGACAAGATTTTAACAATCTCTTCTGATTCAGGTGATCTAGGTCATGTTACAACGGTTACCAATCCACAAGTTGAAGAAGGTGACAGCAGATACCTGGCAAATGAAGTTCTTCAGGAGGTAAACGCTTTTCTTTTTTATTATTCTTAAGAATTCCTGGCAGGTCACAATCTTCTGTGAAATATCATGTACTAATTTAGCTGTTCTTACCCACAGGACTACAGTAACCTGAAAAAAGCCGACATATTTGCCCTTGCTCTGACTGTAGTCAGTGCCTCTGGAGCAGAGCCCCTTCCCACCAATGGAGAAAAATGGCACAAAATCCGACAGGGCATTCTGCCCCATATTCCACAAGTGCTTTCTCAGGAATTTTTAAGCTTGTTGAAGGTAATGTTTCTTCTATAAACTAGTCCTAAATATAAGTAATTCTAAAAAACAAAATCTGTAGTGCCTCTACATTTTTTTTTGGCAGAACTGTTGAATGGGGTCTTGAATGTTTGATTAAAATGTATATATCCTCCTGACAGCTTATGATCCATCCTGACCCAACACGGCGACCCTCAACCACTGACCTAGTCAGACATCCCGTTCTTCTGACTGCTTCCAGAATGAGTGCTGACCAGCTGCGTGTAGAGCTCAACGCTGAGAAATTCAAGAACGCACTTTTGCAGAAGTATGTGATATATTCTTTCATAAAAATAAAATAAAAGGCAAATTCCGGGCATTAAGAAGTCTTTCACTTGTTATAAACATACTAAATCCTACTGGTGGAAACTACTACTTTGGATTGAATTAATTTTCGGTTTTTGTTTCTCAGGGAGCTAAAGAAAGCTCAGATGGCAAAGGCTGCAGCAGAGGAGAGGGTTCTGTCCACGGATCGCGTTCTTACACGTTCCACAGTCCAATCCAGCTCGAGAGCTTCTCGACTCATCGGAAAGAAGATGAACCGCTCTGTTAGCCTCACAATTTACTGAGTTGAACTCCAGACAAAGGAGATGACCAATCCTGAGTGAGAACTACAGTGGTGCTTATAAAAAGATTGTGCACTGCACACAGACAGTTTTGTCTGTAGCCAGAAGGATGACGCAGACTGTCCTGTGACTTATAGTGCTTACACTGTTTGACACAAGTACCATGGTCTATACTGAAGCTTGGGTCCTTCTGCATTGTTTTGGCAATAGCCTTTGAGAAAGGTAATGCAGATCTGCCGTATCAATTAGGTTTGCCATTTCAGAATCTCTTGACAGAATTGCCTTTATAATGGACACATTTTTAGTATAGATCTGTCTTCCTAATCCTTGCTTTAAGTTCCATAGGTAAGAGTCAAAATGGTCTCCCTGCACTTGCTTTCTCAAAGCTGCAGTGTGCTCTTTACCAAATTGGAGATGTGTGCCCCTATTGAGCCCTGATATGTGAATGTACCAGATCGAAGATTTGTGCACCTTACTGCCTGTGAAAAATGCCTGTTGGGTCACAGAACTTGGGGGTTGAGTTAGATTGCCATTAAAATGAGCACTTTGGAGGCAATGGTGAGCTTGCCACAGAAAGCCTGCTGCTATTCATGTTCGTCTGTATCCTGTTAGGGTTGGAAGATTTTTTTCTTCTTCTTTAAATAACTTTTAAATCATTTTATTCTTTCAAACAAGCAATATTTCAAAAAGATCATCATCATCATTAAAGTGTCTGTGCTCCAGTGACCTTTTTTTGCAGTTACATTCATCCGTTTCTTTGCTTTGTTCAATCTTGTCAAATCTTGAATTTAACCATGTGACAAATGTATGCTTAAAACTGGAAGCAAATGATTTAAATGTACATATTGTATGCCATTCAAATCTCCAACCCTATTTTTGTAGCATTAAAACAATCTGTCCAGTTCATCTTATGTCTTTAGTTAATAATGTATAGTTTTGACTTATGTGCTACATAAACTACATTGATAGGGTACTGTTTAGATACTTTGGTTTTGTTAATCCTCAACTTCATTTTGTCTGTAAATATGTTCATTTTAATAAACTGTTTTCACCTAAACGCGACTAGTTTGCTTTATTTGAACTTTAACAGTTAACTTACATTTGAAACAATGTTTGTAATTAAACCTTCACATTCTGAAGGCGCTAGAACAGGCAGATTACCGTTTCTATGGTTACGCTCAGGCGAACCCAACTGCCTTTCGTGAATATCGCATTTTGCGGGTACTAAAATGTTTGGAAATGTCGTCGAAAAACGTATTATATATATATAAAAAAAATATTATTCATAATTATCACCCTGCCTACTGACTATTGATGTCATAAATTCCTGGCAAGTCTTTCAGCAGCACGCGCTCATCGCTGAGTGGTGCTCTAACTACGAGTTGTGTAGTTCTAGTTCTAAGGTCATGTGACCGCTCTATTGTAAAACCTCATGAGAAAACAGTTCACATCAAGAGCGACGCCAGACAGTAGTCGGGAAACACTACCTCTGAAAATGGGACTAAGGGACGAACTTCTCAAGGCGATATGGCATGCATTCACAGCCCTGGATGTGGATAAAAGTGGGAAAGTGTCTAAGTCACAGTTAAAGGTTTGTTTTTGCCTTTGCATTAACTGTATTGTTCTTTTAAGTTTGGGTACTGGAGTGTAACAGTTGTTTCAATAGCTCAGTGCGGGAAATTCTTAGTGTTTAAGGACGCGTGAATTATAGACGCACTGACTGTAAATGTAACAATGTTTCATGTGACGTTGTCTTTAGAATTTCAAACTCTAGTTTGTTTCAAAACTTCACAACGTTATAAAGTAGCCTACTCTTGGACAGAGAGTGCTGTTTCTGAGGTCTGACTTTATTGTTGTGCGTTATAGATGAGGTAATAGATAATATACAAATGCAGCCTGACCAAGACTTTTAGTTATTTTCTAATCGCTCCCAAAACGTTGACTTTGTTACAGACCTCTAAAACTGTATCCAATATTTAAAAACATTCAGATGAAATGGAAGAGTTATGCAAATTAATTAAGGTAATTATATCAACATTTTGTCCAACACATGAAAAGGTTCTCACAAAAATACACAATGACGTCTAAAAAATTCGGCTAAAAAACACTAGGCCTACTTCATAAGTGTTTGAGCACTGATTTAGACAACTATTATTGAATACGAATTTCCATTATTCTTATTGGATACGTTTTGGTATTAATCTCAGTGTTGCCTTGCAGGTGCTTTCCCATAACCTCTGCACAGTGATGAAGATCCCTCATGATCCTGTAGCTCTAGAGGAACACTTTAGAGATGATGATGAAGGTCCTGTTTCCAATCAGGGATACATGCCCTACCTGAACAGATTCATTCTGGACAAGGTGAGCACTTCTTTCATTGTCCAAGAAGTGATCTTGATCATTGTCCAAGAAGTGAGAATTGATCTTACGACAAAAATGCCTGGATTTCCCACATTTTGGACTAAGACATTTTAGATCTTAGTTTTTCTCTAGATAAATAATAATAATAATAATAAACTTTATTTGATACAGTGCCTTTAAAAAGTAGCATCTCAAAGCACTTTATATAAAAATAATGAAATTAAAAAGATACACATAACTAAACAAGCAATAAAAATACAAAGCCAATATAATCACATGAATCACATAAAAGCCACCCCAAAAAAGTAAGTTTTAAGGGATTCTGCATTCCTAATCTCAGAGCACAGGGAATTCCAACATAAAATATATGTTGACTGTACTGACAAATAATGCTTTTGTGAGTCATTCTTATTACAAACAGCATGCGATTTTTCATGCTGAGCCATGCACTTTATCATAAATGCTGTAATTCTTTTGTTCATTTTCTTATGTGAAAATTTGTCATCTTCATGGAACACTTGACTAAAACAACTGCATTTAGATCTCTTTAAAGTAAGTGTTAGATAAAGTAATAAAAGGCATCCAAAGCATGAGAATTTGTGTTTCATTTTGCAAGAGAAATGATGTTGAAAGTAACATGGAAGAATTACTTTCTTTGTGATTTCTCATTTTCTTATGCAAAAGGAAACAGAGGGAGGGAAGAGATTTCTCAATGCACCACAAAGCAGTTTAATTCTGCTGTTTAGGCAAGATTTGTTGTTGAAATAGGTATCATATAAGCCACACTGAATTTTAATGCCTAAAATTCCTACAGTGGAAAGGCAAATTATACCCTTTGCCTATTTATGTTTATCTGAGGTCTCATGTTTAACAAACTTTGGGGCATTTACATCACTAGCCACGTATTGTCAGCTTTCTCTGGTCACACTTCTGCCTCTAATTGTACAGTTGTATGACTGACCAAACACTCACTCCACCCTGCTGCAAAGAGACCCGCCTTTCCCCTTTCCCTGCATTCCATTTTGATTCTCAGCCAAGTAATTTAACTTGTGGTCAGTGGGAGAAAACAAGTTACACAGTGCTTCACTTAGTTTTACACTCATACATTCACATACTACACACACAGTCATGGCCTGCCCTTCTGTCAGTACACAAACTGTCAGGTTTAGTGTAGGATGCCGAAGACGAGGACACGGGAACTGAAGTATAGTTGATTTATTTACAAAGTCAACTTACAGGAACAGACAGACACAAAGGAAACTCTCCAGGACTTCAAAACACACACAACCATAGATTGACGACGACCAACCAACACTGAGGGAAAACACAGGGCTTAAATGAACAGGGACTAATGGGATAATTAACAGAACACATGTGAAGGGAATTACTAATTAAACAGATCAGGAAACACTAACAGGACTAAACCAAAATCACAAAGACAGGGGGAAACAAGATCACAAAACTGGACTAAACACACTGAAACCGTGACACAAACAGCTTAGTCACCCATCTTAATTCTCATTGCAAGACTATGTATGATTGTGTGATTTTTTGGGTAAATTGTGCTCCACATCTTTCATAGCCTTTCAGCTCTTTTGATTCCAGAAATGCATTGTCTGTAAATGCTATGATGTCAAATGAGGAACAAAAGAGCGCAAACCAACACAAGACCAAAATAGATTGACGCTATATCAAAATGGGTTGACTAGTGCTGTGTGACCCACTTCTTCTAATACATAGTGTGGTTGTACTCTGGTATAACATGCTGTGGCCACAATATGTTTAGAGTTCAAAATGTGTTTGTTTCTCAGCTATGTTTTACTTGAGATGATGGTTAAATGATGCTCAAAAACTTGTCCAAATGACAGGAAACATCTGCTACCTTTCAAAAGTTTGGGATTTAGTCATATTAATTAATAAAAAGTAATACTTTTTTCAGCAATAATAATTTAAATTGATTTGAAAAAGTGACAGTCAAGATTGTTACAAATAAATGCTTTTGAACTTTCTTATTCACAAAAAATATTAAGCAGAACAACTGTTAATATTAAAATAGACCAGAGCCATTTTAAATCCTTATCATGTTTTACAATATAATGTTTATTATTATTATTATTATTATTACTGTTATAATGAAATCCAGCCTTGGAGATCCACTAAAGTGTATAATTGACCATTGTCCCATGGCAATACACCTCACATAATAAAATACTTTGAAGTAAAATTAATACTTTATGTCCATTCCAGTAGCTGTGTAAAGTGAGATAATGTACGTGCAATTGGTTTTTATTCCTTACTTCTTTGTTATATTAAAGTTGTTGACCATAGTTGTTGAAGTTAGTTGACACTGTTTTGTGAACAATATTCAGTTTGTACCATTATAACAGGTCAAATATACATGCAAATCTTCTATAGTTAGAAATATTCACTCAAAGAACTGATTGCATTGACTAGTCTTCAGCTGTAGCTGTCTTGCTCATCCCAAACACTTCATACAGTCAGAGAAACCATAAAGCAGTTATTCACAGGCGTGATAAAGTCTATTTATGAATGTGATGGAGCCCAAGCTCCACTGAATACAAATGAACAGCTTCATCTGGAGAAGAACAGAGGCTCCACTGGCCTCTCAGGTCTCCACAAGGCCCCTATTGTGAGGCTCCCGGAGAAAGCAGGGGCGCGATGGGAGGTGTGCGTGTAAGCGAGGGATCAAATCTGGCACATATATTAGTAAAGAGGAGCTGCCATTTCAAAACAAACAGACTTACACCACTCCAACTGAGACGGCGCTTGAGTTTACAGTGGATTACAGTGACACAGTGTTTAATGGGAGTTTTCTGGTCTCTCTTTTTTTTAATCCATTCTGCTGAATGCATTTTCTTCCTTTGAAGCTAAAAAGATATTCAATTTACCCAAAATATTTAAAAAACAGACATAAAACATTTGCGAACAACTGCTGTTAAAATTTTGTAGATATTTGTTGAGTTGTTATTGTGCTACTGATCTGGGGTTTCCCAAAGCCAACTATGGTCTCCAGTTACGTAGTTACCAATAGAGTTCAACGGAACCTGCAACCAAAGTTGGCTAACCATGGTTTTGTGAAACGCACCCCAGGTTATTTCTTTTCAATTATTTGTATTTTATCTTTTCTTATTCTTTGTCAATAATGTATATATAGGTTTTATTAATATGTTGTAGGTTTATATTGAATAATGACTGTAATATGTTCCAGAGTAGACTAGCTTTCATTAGCTTTAGTCAGACTTGTGTTCAATACACATTGTGACAGACTTGTGTTCAGTACTTTATAATTTGAATTTTGTCCTATCATTTAAAGGCATAACTACTTTTGTTTAATTAGGTTTGTCAGTTTTTTTAGGACATTACTTTTGACACTTGACGTTTTTGTAGTTTACATGTCACAGAGACAATAGAGTGGTGCAGGTATGACATCAGAACCTGGACGTCTAATTCGCCGCTGGTTCCTTCGAAGTTTTTAATAAGTAGGCTAAGTAACTGACAGCTTGGGGTGTGAGTGTGTGCAGTGTGCGTTGTAGAACAAAACGTCAAGTCAAGTCAAGTTAAGTCACCTTTATATGGAATGCCAAAGCTGACTTAATTAAAAATAAATAAATACATAAATAAATATACGAATAAATGTAAAAAAGCAAAAATACATAAATAAATACATAAATAAATATACAAAGAAATGTAAAAAAGTACAAATAAATGAGTATTTATACTTTTATTTCCTTATTTATGTATAATTGTATTTTTTCACACATTTTTTTTTATTTTTATTTATTCATTTATTTATTTCCACTTTTATTTATTTCCGCATTCATTTATGTATATATGTTTTTATGTCTACATTTATTTATTTTTACATTTATTTATTTATACATTTATTTATTTCCACATTTATTTATTTCCACATTTCTTTGTCCGTATGCTAATGAGGGGGGCGTGTTTTACCTCAGACATCAGCAATCGAGCTCAGAGTGGCAGTGCTGAAGCTTTGAGGCCACAGTTACACCTTGTGGTGCGTGTGACCAAACGAAACGCAAGAGGTGTGCGGACAATATCACATTTTAAGTCATGTATATCACCCTAACTGTATGTAGGGTAGGCTATATAGGGTTAACACACATAGCACACATGAACAAAAAACTGCACTTCAACGGCTCTGATAGCAGACACTTGGACATGGAAGCGCATGAAAGTATCCACTATTAATAACAATGTAAACGCGGTGGATAGGGCTGATAAGAGCTTGCGTTTACTGTCGATGATGAGACTCGCACACCAGTGCAGAACGCGGAGAGAAACCAGTGCACATTTCACTGACTCCTACGCAAGCATATTGATCAATGAGTTTGAAACGCGACTCAATACACGGTTTACATTCGCGTTTCATAATTTCGTAATTCGTATGCATAACAGGTGACAATTCAAATGCTTAAAACACAACCCATATTTCATAGATGCTGCTCTTAGATACTGATTAATCACAAGTCATCAATTTGGAATTGTTCTTAAATCAAACAAAAGGGGCTCATGTAAACGCAGCTAGTGAGCCACGCATCACCCCATGCAGTGGAGGACAGAAGCATCATCATGCCCATTCAAACAGCACCTGCCGTGCCCATGGTCGTGCTGATATTGCCCCCTATAAATTGATGTTATATCTACCCAAACCTTATTAAATAGGTAGGCTATACATCATCATATATGTCAAGTTCTTAATATTAATCGATAAACTACTCAGTTATAATTATAATAAGGCACTATGGCTGTTATCAGTAAAATAAAATTAACAAAAGTCATTAAAAGTCAAAATCTTAATACAGAGGAGAATGCTTTTACACTGCAAATACAATTGCATAAAAGTCGTTATGAGATTAATGTTAAAAATAAATGAATATAGAAATATGAAATGATGGAATCAATTAAATGGTATGTTTAAATATGAAACTAAAACAGCCAGTAGGTGGCGGTAAGTCACTGTCTAAACGAGTGAGTCATATCATTAATTCAGACCGATTCATTCAAATACTGATTCATTCAGTTCGGGGGAAAACACCACCTGTTACAGTTAAACTGTACAGCTCAAGGAGCAAAATTATGGCGGGGCGATGTGTGTCTGAGCTGAAATGAAATAAATGCTGTAAAAAAAAAAGCCCATGTATGAGATAATTTTATTATAATTCCCCCCCCCCCCCCGAACGGAATGAATCAGTAGGCTATTTGAATGAATCGGTCTGAATTAATGATATGACTCACTCGTTTAGACAGTGACTTACCGCCACCTACTGGCTGTTTTAGTTTCATATTTAAACATACCATTTAATTGATTCCATCATTTCATATTTCTATATTCATTTATTTTTAACATTAATCTCATAACGACTTTTATGCAATTGTATTTGCAGTGTAAATGCATTCTCCTCTGTAATAAGATTTTGACTTTTAATGACTAATAACTTTTGTTAATTTTATTTTACTGATAACAGCCATAGTGCCTTATTATAATTATAACTGATTAGTTTATCGATTAATATTAAGAACTTGACATATATGATGATGTATAGCCTACCTATTTAATAAGGTTTGGGTAGATATAACATCAATTTATAGGGGGAAATATCACCACGACCATGGGCACGACAGGTGCTGTTTGAATGGGCATGATGATGCTTCTGTCCTCCACTGCATGGGGTGAGGCAACGCTATCTCACGACCAATACGAATGATTAAAAGGTGGCTAATTCGTATGAATTCATACGAACTCACTCGCACGGATTCGTACGATTTGTCTAAACCCACGTGATGGGTAGGTTTAGGGGCGGGGTCTGGGGTTGGTCATTCGTATGAATTCATACGAATTTGGAATTCGTAAAATATGTACGATTTAGCAAAAATCCTACAAATTCGTACGAGTCAGGTCGTATGAATTGTTACGAATTAGCCACTCGTACAAATTCGTACGACATGAGCCCCTTTTGTTTGATTTAAGTATAATTCCAAATTGATGACTTGTGATTAATCAGTATCTAAGAGCAGCATCTATGAAATATGGGTTGTGTTTTAAGCATTTGAATTGTCACCTGCTATGCATACGAAATTATGAAACGCGAATGTAAACCGTGTATTGAGTCGCGTTTCAAACTCACTGATCAATATGCTTGCGTAGGAGTCAGTGAAATGTGCGCTGGTTTCTCTCCGCGTTCTGCACTGGTGTGCGAGTCTCATCATCGACAGTAAACGCAAGCTCTTATCAGCCCTATCCACCGCGTTTACATTGTTATTAATAGTGGATCCTTTCATGCGCTTCCATGTCCAAGTGCCTGCTATCAGACCCGTTGAAGTGCAGTTTCTGTTCATGTGTGCTATGTGTGTTAACCCTATATAGCCTACCCTACATACAGTTAGGGTGATATACATGACTTAAAATGTGATATTGTCCGCACACCTCTTGCGTTTCGTTTGGTCACACGCACCACAAGGTGTAACTGTGGCCTCAAAGCTTCAGCACTGCCACTCTGAGCTCGATTGCTGATGTCTGAGGTAAAACACGCCCCCCTCATTAGCATACGGACAAAGAAATGTGGAAATAAATAAATGTGGAAATAAATAAATGTGGAAATAAATAAATGTATAAATAAAGAAATGTGAAAATAAATAAATGTAGACATAAAAACATACATAAATGAATGTGGAAATAAATAAAAGTGGAAATAAATAAATGAATAAATGTATAAATAAAAAAATAAATAAATGTGTGAAAAAATACAATTATACATAAATAAGGAAATAAAAGTAAAAATACTCATTTATTTGTACTTTTTTACATTTCTTTGTATATTTATTTATGTATTTATTTAAGTATTTTTGCTTTTTTACATTTATTCGTATATTTATTTATGTATTTATTTATTTTTAATTAAGTCAGCTTTGGCATTCCATACCTTTAATGATATAGCACTTTATACAATAGGCTACAGATTGTTTCAAAGCAGCTTAACCGTGATAACAGGAACATTATTAATTTCATCTGTTGTTCAGTTGAAGTCAGTTCAGCGTTAGTTCAGTTCCGTTGTAAAGATCATAAATTAATAAATTAGTTCATTTCATCTATAAAGCAGTTCTGCAAAAATTATGTCATTCTCCAGCTCAGATCAGTTCTCATACAACAGCGTTAGTACAGTCAGATCAATAGTATTGTTGAATATTAAGTGTCCCCGACTAAGCAAGCCAGGGCCATGATGGAACCCAAACTCCATCAGGTGACAGAATGAAGAAAAAAACCTTGGGAGAAACCAGGCTCAGTCAGGGGGCCAGTTCTCCTGAGGCCAACAAACAAACACGGTGTGATTGTGATTCATCACAACAAGTCAGAATTCAGATCGGGATCGATAGCATTCAAATATTCATCCAGTTCCTTTTGCTTGAGGATCGGATTAATCAGGCCAGAATGGAGCCGAAGCTGGCCATATAGGGTCTGTGTGAGGACCCGTCTGGTTCTCGTGGTCTCTGCTGAGGATCTGTGCCGATGGCTGTCATTTCGACGAGGCCTTCACAGGATTTTCCTGTAGACCCGGTCTTTGCTGACATTCTGGGGTGCGTTTTGGTTGTGTCTAGGTGCAGGTCCACCATCTGATCTGGATTTCGACCGGATCCGACTGACTACGGTAACCATGGGATAAGGATGAGACATACAGACTAATATTAGCGTAGATGCTATATTCTTCTTACGAAGTACATCGGGTGTTATAGGAAGTGTTCCCTATTCCGGTTGACCTAATTTATGCAGCCTAACAATAATTTAACTGATTTGAATAATAAAATTGATCATGTGTTATGTGTATGCCATAGTAAAGAGATGTGTTTTTAGTTTAGATTTACACTGACAGAGTGTGTCTGCTTCCTGAACAAGGCTAGGAAGACTATTCCAGAGTTTGGGTGCTAAATTGAAAAAAGGATCTACCGCCTGCAGTTGATTTTGATATTCTGGGTATCAACTTGCCAGAATTAGATCGCAATAGACATGAAGGACTATAATGCGTTAAGAGCTTGCTCAAGTACTGAGCTAAACCATTTAGTGCTTTGTAAGTAATTAGCTCGATTTCAAAATGTATGAGATGTGTTATAGGGAGTCAATGCCGTGCTGACACAACTTGGCTAGTGTGGTCATACTTCCTAGTTCTAGTAAGAACTAGCTGCTGCGTTTTGGTGCAACTGGAGTTTTTTTTTTTAAACGTTTAGCCTTGAGGTCATTAACACATGAACTAACTGTTCCGCATTTGTTATTGAGAGCATTTGTTTTTATTTAGATATGAAGGAACCAGCAGCGAATTAGAATGAAGGGTTCTGACATCATACCTGCACTACCCTATAACAATGGTGTTATAGGGTAGTGCAGGTATGATGTCAGAACCCTTAATTCTGACATCATACCTTTTTGGTTTCAGAAGGTTTCAGAAACTTGCACTTTGTAACACATTTTCAAAAGTTTGCTTTTTCAGGCCCCCAAAATGCTGTCGTCATGTAAATGAATGGCCAAAACGCATACAATGGTTTTTCGTTTTTAGTTGAAAACGCTGTCGTGTTAACGGCCCCAAAGCTTGCTTTGCTAAAATGTTTTGCAGTTTTCCCAACAGAATGTTTCAGATGGACTATTCAGATGGGCACTGGTTGAAAACTGTGCCCAGAATTCTCTAAAAGTATCCATGGGAACTCTAGTTAAGGACTGAGGGGAAAACATGTCTTATTTGCAGTGTTGTGTGTGCTTTGAATAGGTTTCAGGCCTTCTTTGCACTTGTAAACCAGATTCAGGACATTTTGTTCATTCTGATCTGTACATCAAATCTGCTTAGAGTCGAACCTATCTAACACTTTATTCTGCCCATTATTTCTGGTCTCATGAGGACTTTTTTCCCCCTCCAGGTCCAGGACAACTTTGACCGAATAGATTTTAACAGGATGTGTTGGACACTGTGTGCCAGAAAAAACCTAAACAGAAACCACCTTCTTATCTCAGATGATGATGCATTTAAGATCTGGTGCATTTTCAACTTCCTGTCTGAGGATAAATATCCGTTGGTCATGGTCGCTGAGGAGGTGAGAAGAATGATATCTATATTTTTGCTAAATTCTGAAACAAAATGTTACAAGAAAGAACCAGACAGCTTGGTAAAATCATTTGCAAAATGATGTAAACTTGCATGCAATATGAAAAAGGTGCTACTAAATGTCCATGAGATTTCTATTTAGTAAATGTGCAGAGATCTGCATACTGAAAATGGACATACAATTGTCTAAAAACAGGGTTTCCACACCTTTTGACGAATTATTTTCATGACTTTTTGAGTCGATCACTGGAGAAAAATTATTTAATTTCACACAAAGAGCAGTTGCGTTCTGACAAAATATTCTAGAGCTTAACAACAATTTGTATTCAACAATTTTAACAATTCAAATATTTTATCCATTTTCCAGGCATTCAAATCATAATTCCCCAATATTCCCGTATGTTTTTTTGGGAACCCTGGAAAGAGAACAGCCTTTTTCCCAACCTCATTTCATGATTAATAGTGTATTTTTAATCACCCATGATATTTTAATGTAAAAAAAAAAAAAAATACAGTATACAGTTTATTTTACTTCTGTTTTATAAACTTCTGTTAAGTTCTCCCATTCTTGTTATGATTGTGATCAGTCTGTAAGAAGGAAGTTGCCAGCTTGCTGTTATTTTACGTCAGTGTGATATCTGTGATATTTTAATAGAGAGGGAACTATATAATTCATTTTTCATTACATTTATATCATTACATACATATATCAGTATCATTATACTTTTCTTAGTCATACAAATACAATTACTGAATGTGCCAAAGAAAACTTAAGAACTCAAATCCATAATGAGTGCAGCAGGATAGCTATGTTGCACACAAAAAACTATCATCTTACTAAAAAACGTGCATTTGTTTTAGGCCCACAAAAATACCTTTCCATTTCTACACATTTCATCGAAGTATTAAAAAAAGTATTGATATAATTATGTGTTTGTTCTCAGATAGAGTACTTCCTTCGTAAGCTAACGGATACCATGGGTGGCAGCTGGATCGAAGAAAAATTTGAAGAGTACAAGCTCCAGCTGAGCAGCAAGCACCAGTGTCTGATCGTGTGGGAGATGATCGAGTTGGTGGGTATGGGTCACTTCAGTAAGGGCATGGACCGCCAGACCCTCTCCATGGGCATTAATGAAGTGTTCCAGGAACTTATTCTGGATGTGCTCAAACAGGTAAGAAGGAGTATGGCTCCAGTATAATGTAAACTCTATACAGTATACACATACATACAGGGTCCAAAATGTACCTTTTGCCATAATTTCCGTTGGCCTTAGAATTGAGAAAATCTGCTGGCCATAAATATTTCTAATTGGCTATCAAACTATGAAAATGGTATTATTTGGCTGATTTTTCCTTTCATATTTTTGACAAAAATGTTATGAGCTGAGATGTATATGAGCTGGGCCAGGGTTCAACCTTCAGGGATCTGGCACCTGTCACAAATGCTTTTCTCCATAACATGGAGTTATGCAGAAAAACATTTTAAATACAATTTTCACTGAGGTAAAAGTTGTTAGGAGACAAGTTTCTTTAGTTTGTCTTGCATCCTGTCATCATTCGATGTATTAGATATTTTAATTTGATATATAATGCCATCTTTCCTAATGAAGTTACCAGTCAATTTTCGTCTTATTTGGCATTTGGCAGGTGTTAATTTTGGACCCAAAATCATTTAATTATTATATATAATTATTATATAGACAGTTGTGCTCATACCCTTTGAAGGATCTGTTTGATGTACACATTAAAAACAGTAATATTGACAGTTGTTTTAAAAAATAATTTAAAACAACTGTTTTCTATTTTAAAAGGTAATTTATTCCTGTGATGGGCAAAGCTGAAATTGCAGCAGCCATTACATAGTCTTCAGTGTCACACAATCCTTCGGAAATCATTCTAATATGCTGATTTAGTGTTCAATAAACATTTCTAATTGTTATTGTTGTTGAAAACAGTTGCGCTGCTTAATATTTTTGTGGAAACCATGATATATTTATTCGTTTTTGTTTTTTAAAATCTTGTCTTTACTGTCACTTTTAATCAATTTAATGCATCATTTTAAATGATAGTGTATATCCATTATTTAAGCATATTTTTTTTATTAAGTATAGTCAAAATCTTGCTCAGAAGGTAAACCATTAACAGTAAGAATGTTAATTTGCTATGCAAAAATGTACAGTTCGGCTCATGAAGTCATTTTTGAATGAACATGGAAAATCTGGTTTGATATAATCAGTGTTTCACTGTGGTGGCTGTTGCCAAACCTGTTACAATTCAATTTCCTCATGGTTAAGAATGTAAGTCATACCTGGAATGTTAAGTGTAGCCTGACTGTTAATAATGGCCTTTAGTATATTGGCGTCTGGCTATCAGCCATTAAATCAGTTGCCTGTGTTTTGATGTCTGTATGTTTTGTAGATCTGAGGACAGTGTGAACAAAGCACACTTGCATCAGTGTTGTTTTCTGCTTTGACTGTGAATGAGAGAAAGATTGGTGCCAAGGCCAGCTGTGCAGACACAGTCGGGAAAAGATACAGATTAACTAAGTCATAGGAAACTGATTCTTAAACAGGACGCAATACTTACATGGCTTGAAATGTGCATTCAGTGTTAAAGACGCCTTAGAAAAAAAAGAAAAGAGCATGTGAGTCAGCATGGGTATCCAGACTTTTTGGTCTATTTAGCACTTGCAGCAGTGATACAGAGTGACTCATAGATAATTTGAGGAGCAGGACTCACTGTTGTTTCCAGTTGTTGGCTCCACCAGCAGGGAACTGTCAACTGAACTGCAATGTGACCTGTGCTGTTCCTTTGACCTGTTACAGGGTTACATGATGAAAAAGGGCCACAAAAGGAAGAACTGGACCGAGCGGTGGTTCCTGTTGAAGCCCAGTGCAATTTCATACTATGCCAGTGAAGATCTTACAGAGAAGAAAGGAGACATACTACTAGATGGAAACTGTTGTGTTGAGGCAAGAATGTTTTTCTGCAATGATTTATTGTAAACATGATCTCAGCTTGGGTTTTACTGTGAGTGAAATCTGTTTGCAATTGTTATGGTGACATCATTCTCATGGACGCATTTCCTTTTCCTCTTCTTGTGATGACCTCATGCATTCCTCTGCAGTCCTTACCCGATAAGGAGGGCAAAAAGTGCCTTTTCTACGTTAAGTGCTCTGACAAAAGTTTTGAAATCAGCGCCTCCGATAAGAAGAAAAAACAAGAGTGGATTCAAGGTGAGATATGAAATATCCAATCAAAGGTTTGGTCACATTGGGTTTCATTCACTAATAATTGCGTGGATTATTTCGTATTTGTGCACACAGGAGAACATTCACAACACGTGCGTACACACATTAATCTATTCTTAACATCGTTCTGATGTTATTGAATTTGGAGTATTCTAAATGAGCAGCAGTGACTGTGTGCCCGAGGGTAGTCGGTAGTTTACATAAAACACAACCAGACCATCTCCATATAAGGTCTTTCCGCACACCCTTTCCTTACAGCTTCTCGTCACTCTCGTCGTACTTGTCTATTTCTCGAGCAATGCCAAGTGTGCCATTCTCACCAGTTCTCACAATAAACACCTTTTAGACCCAGATTACAAACCTCTCATAGGCCAGCTGTACATACACATATCTGCGTTATTCAGAGAAACCTCTCAGCTGAAGCTATAACGCAGCTTTTCCCTACTCTTTAACTGTATATGATGGAATGTATTTAAGATGAAATTAAATAGTATTATTATATAATTTTATAAATGGATTTTATAAAACAATTAATGCAACATACTTCAATATAATTATAGTTGTGTTAGGATGAAATTAACTTATAGGCTGATTTGGTGCTCAAAAAACATTTGTTTTGAATACTTTACTATTATTCTAAAATGTGGTAAATACTCTTATAAAGAAAGAGTAGGTCTGTACTGGAGCGCATACTGTTTATATTGTTTCATAATCCTTTATTGTTATTCACCATTGTCAGGTTAGTATATTACATTTTTGTGAGAGTTATCTTGTTAATATTGAAACATTGAATCATTTCTGTGATTTATGCCCACTCAGCTATTCAGACTTGTATCACACTCCTGAAGGTCGGACGTCCGGCTCCACACCACGAGGCACGGCAGAAACGGCGAGAGTTACGACAGAAACAACAGGCTGAGCAGGAAGAACTGGAGCTGAGGATGAGAGAGCTGCAGACGGCCAATGAGAACAAACAGAGAGAGCTGGAGGCCATGAGGAAGGTCTGTAATGTTCTACATCAACAGTTGCTGAGCTTCCAGTCTCTCTGAGTTTCTAGCAACTCACAAACAAATGTCTCTCAGACCTTTTACTGGAAATTGCATGTTTTGTTCCTTCTGCATTTGAAATTTCATTTATGTTTTTATATAACAATCCTTGCAAAATGTCACCATCTCTGGAAAATTTTACTACAACTATGGGACTTGTAGAAAAACCTGTATTTAGTCATGCATGGAATGGCAAAAACATTTTGCATTTAAAATGAAAAGATAAAGTGTTGTATGTATTGTGAACAAAACTACAAGTGAAATGAGTGAACTATGAGTGAAACAGGAACTTTGTCTTTTGCCACTGACCATTCATGAAACAATGTTTCCCCAGGAACCCACGGTGGTTCTTTGTAATCTCTCTCTCTGCTATTCATGAATTTTGATGTCACTGAAACCCTTTTCTTTAATTTCAAGTACCACCTTCCCTATTCAGGCCCTCTACAGAAACTTGCAGCAGAACTTGTTTCATCCTAAGCAGACTGTACTGAAAGCTGAAATCAGATTAGCTTGAGTGTGTGGTTTCACACCCTATAGAGAGATGTGGATTGAGCAAAGAAGTGAGTTTAGTATGTATGTGTGAGAGTTGGGGGTTAGGATTTAGGTTAGGAGAAATAGTATTTTCTCATTTAACCCCTCTTAACCTTCTTTCATCTCATTTCTCGTTATCCTAATTATCTTTTCTGGTTGAGTGATTTAATATTGCTAAATCAGGGTTTAGCCAGACTTATCCCCAGTGAGTTTTGTCATCAGCAAGTGGATTTAAATCTGTAAGATAAGCATGACCATGAACAGATTTAGCACTTCGACTAATCAACCAAGACTGAGATTTTAATGGTGAGCATTTAAATATTGAGTAATGTGCAGTAAAGTAATGTGTCTTTCGTTTGTCTGCGTTTATATACTTTAAGCAATACTAAATTAATCTTTTGGCATACAAATATAAATCAATAATGTAGACTTGATTCTTTGACTAGCTATACACAAGAACCACTATAAACTATTTAAAAACATTCAAACATTTACTTGACAAGTTTTTTTTTCATCATTTTTATATATATATATATATATAAACATTTAAAAAACATATAAGTATTAAAAAACTTTAAGTGTTTAAACTGTTTAAATGTGTTTTGTAAATAGAACTGTTTAAATAGAAATTATTCTATATTAATTATTGGTTTACTTAGTCCATGAACACAGACAAATTAAAATTTAAACAGTGTTTTATGTATTTATTAATTTGCCTGCATGCTTTCCGTTTAAGCATTTAATGTAGAAAAATGAAATTCTGTCATCATTTACTCACCCTCAAGTTGTTCCAAACCAGTATAATTTTTTTTCTTTTTCTGCTGAACACAAAAGAAGATATGTTGAAGAATATGGGTTACCTAACAGTTGATAGACCCGATTGACTTCCATAGTATGGGGAAAAAAAACTATGGAAGTTAATTGGGTCCATCAACTGTTATTACCGACATTCTTCAAAATACTTTCTTTTGTGTTCAGCAGAAGAAAAAACTAAAGGTGATGATACACAGGGCAACTTTTTGAGCAATGTTGCTGGGCAATCTTGCCGAGCGATTGCTGCCTGGGCACTTTCCCATTGAAAATGGGCAATACATTTCTATCTGGATAATTTAGGTCGGTCGTGGGCCCTGCGTCTCATCTGGTTGCCCGTTGACGGCAACATTGCCCAGCAACATTGCTCAAAAAGTTGCCCTGTGTATCATCACCATAACAGCTGATTACAGTATATTACACGCAATACAATATTCTCTGATAGAAAACCAGTGGCACAGTAAATGCAGTGTTAACTGGAAACAATAATTTAATTTACAGTGATGACAAGTTCTCATTGTCTGGTCCAGTTGTGTCTGAACTGTTGTCTGAATGGAGAACAGTCCAGCATTGATGTGTCAGTGCCTCTCCCCCTGTCCTCTAATACATGGCAGGACAATAGGGGCCTGGGGAGAGAGCTAGAGAGGGCCGTTCCAAACCCTGAGGAGTTCATACTGGAACAATACCTCCCCTGTCACTCAGCACGGCCACCTGGGATCTCACACGGACCTGCCATCTGAGCACAACCACCATATAGACAGAGATTGGGGGGCGAGACTGTGGTCAGCTGTGTAAATGGAGGATATTGTTGCTGTTTATATTTAACTAGAAATAAAAAAATATATATATTCTGGCTTTTACTACATTGTGCTCAAGAGTTATGGGTGTGGATGTGTCAGTTTTAGTGGTTCTGTGGTTTATTTGTGTTTGGGTTGGTTAGATCCTGCTGTGCTAAAGTTTGCATATGGTACACATTCACTGGCCCTAATCCAGATGGTACTGCCCATCTCTGACCACTTGCATTCTGGGTAGTGGTATTATGATCCAATGAAGAGAAGTTGCTTGTTTCCTCCTTTTAATAGCCAACTCTTAAAATCCAGTTCAACACGTGTATCTGTTTTATTTACAAATGAAGTGTTTGTGTTGCACAGAAACTGGAGGAGGCTGCAGCCAATGCAACAGAAGAGGAACACAGACGTCTGCAGACCCAGAACGAGCTGCAGGATCTCTACCGGGTGGAAATGGAGAAAGAAAAAATGGTACTTGTTTTCTCTGTATATCTGATTGGTGACCGTTTGGCTAGCTTTCTATTGACATAGCACCCACTCTTCTATGGTTTTGATATCATGCACCTAGAGATGTTAATCTGACCAATAGCAGTCATTACTTCAGCTCCACGGGGCCTTATTTGATTATTACAGGAAGTACGCTGCAGCATATGTTCTGCTTTCTACTATTATAACTGGAAATGTGGAAGCACAAAATGATAATCAGTCTCATTCTCTCTGAACTGATACATTATTTGCATTAGTGGAATTGCACTAGCATGGTTTAAATCATACTTAACTGACCGTTATCAGTTTGTAGCAATAAATGAAGAGATGTCTTATCGATCACAAGTTCAGTATGGCGTACCACAAGGCTCAGTACTAGGACCGTTGCTGTTCACTCTGTACATGCTACCATTAGGAGATATCATTAGGAAACATGGAGTTAGCTTTCACTGTTATGCCGATGATACTCAGCTGTATATTTCTTCAAAACCCAACGAAACTTACCAATTCACAAAATTAACGGAATGCATAGCTGATATAAAAAATTGGATGACTAGTAATTTCCTACTACTAAATTCTGAAAAGACAGAGATTCTAATTATTGGACAAAAAACTTCCACACGTAATAACCTAGAATACTGTCTAACACTTAATGGTTGCTCTGTTAAGTCTTCGTCGTCGGTTAGGAACCTGGGTGTGCTCTTTGATACCAACCTTTCTTTTGAAAGCCACGTGTCTAGTATCTGTAAAACTGCATTTTTCCATCTTAAAAATATATCTAAAATACGACATATGCTCTCATTGGGAAATGCGGAACAATTAGTTCATGCGTTCATGACCTCAAGGCTAGACTATTGTAATGCTCTACTGGGTGGTTGCCCTGCATGCTTAATAAATAAACTACAGCTAGTTCAAAACGCAGCAGCTCGAGTTCTTACCAGAACCAGGAAATATGGAAAGACAAGTAGTTTGTTTAGGCATGGGTTGTATGGAATTACAAATCTGCGCACATATTTTCAAAAGCACATAACTATAGAATCAATTCTGAATGTGCACGTGAACGCCGTCAGCGTTAATCACAGGTTCGCGTTTAAAGTCTGATCATTTCGACGGAGGTGAATCAATCAAAATTAACTTTAGCTGGAAATAACATTATTCAAGAACCGCTATAAAACCAAAACAATCTCTGTTACCTTAAATTATATGTTTATCTCTGTAAAGCTGCTTTGAAACAATCCATAGTTAAAAGCGCTATATAAATGAAGATGACTTGACTTGACTTGATTAGATTTTATGGCATTTTTTAAAGGGAGAGGTCATCTAAAAATTAAGTTTGTCATCATTTGGTCATCATCATGTGTTTCCAAACCTGAATGACTTTACTTTCTTCTGTGGAAGTGGAACACAAAAGATATTTTGAAAAATGTTTTTGTCCAATGAAAGTCAATGGGGTCCGGTGTTGTTTCGAAAATTAAAACATTATTTGAAATATCGTCTTATGTGTTCTGCAGAATAAGGGATTTTTACAATTATTTTGTGTGTTTTAGGTGCGGCAGCAAATGGAGGAACAGGTGGCTCAAAAGTCCAGTGAGTTAGAGCAGTATCTGCAGCGCGTACGTGAGCTGGAGAGCATGTACCACCGCTTAGAAGAAGCACTAGAGGACGAAAGACAGGCCAGACAGGATGAGGAAACTGTCAGAAAACTACAGGCCAGGTAAATATGTATAAAGTCAGGGCCGTTTCTGACCATTTTGGTGCCCTATTTCAGCAATATAGTTGAAGAATTACATACAAAATAACATACAATTAATTCGCCTACTCAAAAATAGTTGATAGGAGACTAAGATTTTCACATATGAACAGACTACTTTGTTACTGTACTTAAGTAAAGAGAGTCTGTCTCTTCCAAGCCTATTTATTCAGTTCCTCACTGTAGCTTATGTGAGAATAAGCTGTAGATTGATCTGCTCATAGTTCCAAAGAAACATATTATTATACCATAGACACACAGTTGAGGCATGAAGGTCATGTGGCACCTGGAATGGGGCAACCTACAAAGAGCCGTCCATTTCCTTGTAAGGTGGGAAGTTGCAGTAGCGTCACAAACACATGATGTCTGTTCAAGTCTGCAGTTCCTGTTCCCTGTCTCACCCCACGAAAGCCATCTCTCTTCCTGTGTTTGTGCTGACCCATCGCAAGCTCATCACTTACCCAAACACACACAAACTGACACAATCTGCACTATTAACCGTGTGTGAATTCCCCTAATTTATATGGCCACACATCTTGCCTCGCAAAGGCCATTCTGTTTAAAATATATACAATTCAATGCTTGCTTTAGGCTCGGTTCACATATAGCGCCTGAAAACGCTAGGCGCGCCGCGTTCTCCTTTTTCCAAAGCACTAGGGCGGTTGCGCTCCGGTTGGTTCTTGTCACGTGACCTACGGTGCGCTTGCGGCATTCTGAAAAGTTGAGATGTTTTTATATGTTTGGAGTCTCGATGCTTCCATTATGAGCGCGCATACCGTGCGCCTACATTTGAAATAACGAACTTGAGCGCGCAAAAGACGCGATATGTGAACAGGCCCTTATACAGTCTATTTTAGGTCACATCATGAGTTTATATACAGTAAAAATGTATCTTAAATTTACTTTAGTTCACATTTGTAACCGTATGTCAGTACTTTGCAGGGTTGTTATTTAACGTTAGCTGTGTTATATTCATCTGCAACATCAATGTGGACTGGACTTTTATAAAGATCCATTTGGCCAAAATTTTAAATGCATTGTAAAGCAAACACATGAGGAGAGTTCTCCACAACTGGCAGATCAATATGCTACTTCTTTTCTCTCCAATACAGTAGAAAATTAAATTAAATTAAATGTGGAGGAATTTAACTGTGACCAGATGATTGACAGGCCAGTTATGTGACAGGATGTGTGTAACTATGCGACAGAACGCCTTCTAAAAGACACAATTTAATGACATGATAGTATGTCCAAAAGCGTGTCTACCCTTTTGCTACACACTCAAAAGTTTCATCACAAAAAGAGTTCATACTTTTAGGGTGTAGTACAAATGTGCAAATAGGGACATAGCACAACAACACTCTTACTTCAGCAATAAAAACAAAAAAATTTAACATTATTATTTAAAGTCTTTTTTGCTTATTGTTGAATTGGATCATCGAAGATCAGCATTAAAAGCAGATTTTTATATTTGTGTCATTTAACATTTAATTATTGTAGGTATTCTGAGTTTGCATTTCACTATTTTGATTAATTTTAAGGAATACTGAATCTGTTTTTGTGCAAGTCAGATGAGTAAATGCATGCTCACATTTATTCTAGAACTACAGTAACAACGACTCTGCACTTACTCCCGATTTCTCACAACAATGGGGACAGGAGAGGTGTCAGTCAATAAATGGGAAGACACAGTAACTTAAATTCTTTTTTTGAAAAAGTAACTCAGATTGTTTGTTAATTTAAAAGTATTTTAAAAATGTACTGTTTACTTCAAAAAGTATTCTGATTACGTAACTGGTAATGTGTTACCCCTAACACTGCCAGTACCAGTATAAGAATGTATTTGAGCAGTGTTATTTCACTAACACACTATGACAAATAGTTTATAAATACTTTTTGGGTGGCATAGCAGTAACGCAAGAGCTTGCGACAAGGATTTACCACTTCCCCCCACCACTTTTCTGTTTGCCTCTCTACTGGTTGTCTAATAAAGATCTAAAAAGCTTGTAAATATAATACAATGGCATTTGAAAATGAAATGTTTTTTAAATGTGATCACGTGTATCTCTGCCTGCTGCAGTCTGCTGGAGGAGGAGGTATCCAAGCGTGCAGAGCTGGAGCAGATACACCTGTATCAACAGCAGACCATTTCTCAGACACAAGCAGAGAAGCAGGAGCTGGAACGAGAACGGCTGGCAAAGGAAAGCGCTTTGGAGTCTGCCATGCAGCAGCTGCAGCAGCTCGAGGCGGACAGACTGGGGGCTCTGGAGCAATATGAGGTAGGACACTAGAATAATATAGCTGCAGGCTAATTATACTCAAGTTGCGATCGTTCTTGCTCTCAAAAATGTTTGTGTGTAGATTGCCATCTAGTGGCTGAATTGGTGCAATGTAACCACTCTTTTATTTTGCTACTTCTCATGATAGGTTTGCATGTTTTTGTCTGAGCAGGAGGTGATGAAGAAACTAGCAGATGCTGCTAATAATACAAAGAGCTGGAAAGACAAGGTGACCCACCATGAGGGACTCATACGGCTCATTCAGCCAGGTGACCTATTTTTTTAATTTAAGCACTTTTATTTAACATTTATTTACCAGCACCTGGGGCCTCATGTATCAACACTGCGTACGCACAAAAACACAGCGTACGCCAGCTTTCACGTTCACGGCCAGATGTACTAACAGTGAAATTAACGTAAGAATGTGCGTTCCTCCAAGTAAACTTCATGTCTGGCGTACGTATATTTGTCGTGATTTTTGCCCGTTGGCGACTCATAGAGGCAATAAAGTGAAGTGGCAAACATTACACTATACGAATTGTTCTATCGCACCACCAGCTGTCAGATATTGCTTATAATTTGTAATTGATAAATTATTTGACATATTATTGTCACACGAGTTTTATTAAAATATTACATTATGCAATTAAGTAAGAACATATATAAAGCATGTCCAAATTGATACAACCCGTCTAGCAATGGCAGCGTTGGCTTAACTAGGAATAAAAAATAAACTTCATTAATTCGGTCAGTAAAGATAAAAAAAGAAAGTCATATTTTTATTCAGCAAGGACACATTGAAGTGACAAGTAAAAGTGACAGTAAATGGATTTATAATGTTACAAAAGATTATAAGATTTCGACATCTGTTTGATTTAAGTTTTTATTCATTAAAGAATCCTGAAAATACTATATCATGGTTTCCACGAAAATATGAAGCAGAAGCACAACTGTTTTCAACACTGATAATAATCATAAATGTTTATTGATCATCAAATCATCATATTAGACACTGAAGACTGGAGAAATTATGCTGACAATTCAGCTTTGATCACAGGAATAAATTACCGTACACTTTACTATATATTCACATAAAAGACATTTTCAGTGAAATTTCGTTTCTTGCCTGCTTTAGCCATGTTCTTGCAGGTTTCTTTTGCCAAATTGGACTAATTACCATATTTAAATTAATTTAATTGGGGTAGGAGACTGGGTGGGGCGTTGTGCTCAATTTTACGTTAATTTGGATGTACAAAGAGAATATGCGTGGGATCCTTCGTACGCAGAGATTCATACATCTGCTTTTTTTTTGTGCGTACGCACATTTACAGCTTTGTCCGTACGCAATGTTTTAGTATGAATTCAACACAAGTCTTTGTACATCAGGCCCCTGATCTTTTCACATACGACTATCATTTTTATGCCTTATTCACATCGAGACTGCACACATTTTTGACAACAAAAGATAATAAAATAGAACAATGCGTCTATATTAACCCCTTCACACCGATTATGTAATATACTGCGATGGAAAATTGGCTATTATTATCGATGTAATTAAAGGCACACTGTGGAATTTTTGGCCACTAGGGTGCGCTCGACCTGTAATTTTCACGTCTAGTGCCCCTAGAGGCCACAAGCGCCGCAGCATTGTCGCAAAAGTCAACAAACAGTCAACCGGTCAACCTCCCGTGTCTTTGTGTGTGCAGACGGCATTTGATTTGTATGTTGGAGAAAGTTAATCGATTCACTACTGACCAAAATAATTATATAAATATAAGATTAATAATATAAATCCTATAAAGAAAACAAATTGAATAAAAGTAGCATACGCAGAAAACAATGTCTGATCAGGTAAGTCGCATTGACAAGGGTTGCCCAATCCTGCTCCTGCCGATCGTCTGTCCTGCACAGTTCATCTCCAACCCTAATCAAACACGCCTGATGCAAACAATTAACGTCTTCAGGATCTCTTTGCAATGGGTTGGAGATGAAATCGAGTAGTCGGGAAATCGTGTAACAAAACTGATATAACTCACTACATATTTCCGTTATTTGTAGTCTTCAGTTTGTTTTTCCTTTTACACAAATACAAACATATATGAGCTGAAAGGAAAAAAAAACATTTACATTTGTATACGGCAGTATGTTGTGACTTATATCAGTTTTGTTACACGAATTCGCAGTAAATATTACATTATATATACACTTTTATGCCGATGTTTATTTTAAACTCTCCCTTTTTCTTTTTTTGGTCTCCTCTGACAAAATCTTTGCTTTCTTCGCTTTCTTCCGAGTAGCTGTTGATTCAGCCATGACGACAACATACAGACGCCGGCAATCAAACGCGAGTTGAGCTCTCACGTTAGAATTTGAGGAAGTTGGGGTGGTGGGGGAAGTGACGTATGCCGTAAAGCAGTCGAATTTTGTAGTTCTTTTTGTGCTCGGGTTCCTACCCGAAACCCGAAGTTACATAGTGCTAGTAAAAGCGATACAGACACCTTCAGGCTTCGGCAGACGTGTCATTCAACCTATTGTAAGTCGATGTACCATCTCAATGGGTTTTGGTAATATATTATAAAGGTTGAAAAGTTCCACAGTGTGCCTTTAATGTCTGTATTAATAATAATAAACAACAATAATAACCGTTTATTTTTTAAAATAATATTAACAGTTTATTATTATTATTTACTGATCATCTAGTGCCATGAAAATGCAGTTGACCGTTTATGCTCATATTAATCTAATTTGTGACTAAATTTAGATTAGTGTCTGCTGAATTAATTCATTTTCATATCTTATTTATCTTATTGTATGTTTTTTTTCAGGTCCTAAGCACCCTCAGAAAATCACAAACTGGGGACCTGCAGCATTCACAGAGGCAGAACTGAGTCTGAGAGAAAAGGACTGGCAGGTCAAGAAAAACAGGCCTGCTACACCACAGTAGTGCCCTTAAAGTTTTGTTAGTTATGCTGTGCTGATAATACACCGTTACTGTAGATAAAGTCACTAGTGAAGTATGTATGCTGCCTCCGGGGGGTTAGTCTCTGACCACACTAAACCTGTAGGCCACTTGACTTTACATAGGGTTAAGTTTAGCCTGGCTTCATCTGAAGAATCGTGTCTCACCATTGCAATCTATACTGTAACATTCCAGTGTCATTTGGCCCTCTGCTTTGAAGTGATTTTATACATTTTTGTATGATGTTCTACATCTTGTGAATGTTAATTTTGGTGCATTTCCACCGAAGTAATGGCAGATGTTTCTTCCCCGTAGTTCATGAGTTTTAAACCCTTTTTTTATTTTTATAAAAGTAAAAAAAAAAAAAACGGTGACCTTACTGACCAAGTAACTTTTTACAAAGTGCACTTATATCTCTAATTTAGTTTTACATTTTTTTTAATTAAAAATGTCTATCATATATCATGTAAAATGGTCTAAAAACATTCTGATAATTTATACTATACGTAATACTTTTGCAAGAACAGTTCACATAGCAGTTGTACCCATTCTCATTCAAGGAGACATGATTGCGGTATTAACTCATTATTAACAAAACTCAATACCACAATTTATCTGTGTTTTTTGGGATTATTCAGTCAGTTACAATACCGTACCAAACTAATGTGTTTGCCTCAAACTAATGCCCAGATTTAAGTCCTGAGACTGTATTGTTTATCATTCAATAAAAAAGGCATTATTTGATAGTTGTAAATTATTTATTTTCTGTGTTATATAACCTTCTGCCTTGATACCGGAGTAATTTTGTTCAGTGCATGAAAGGTGAAAGGTTTTAATAGTAACCGTCCACAAGGGGTCGCTAGATTACTGTATTTACAGCCCTGCTTGTAGAAATGGTTGGATATTGGATGTGAAAAGGGACCTGGCTAATTGCTGAAAGGTTTTAATGCATCTATAAATATATAATGTATTCCTAATTCATATTGGACAAATTTGATGGAGAATTTACATTTATTTGAGCTTTTATGTCTGAATGTCACGAGTTGGCAACTTGGCCTATATCATCTGTTTCAGTAGTGGCTCCTGGCCGTAAATGTAGGTAGGGCATATTCTGGGCCTTAGCGCTAGTTTATGATACACCTTTTGTTTTATCTATAATTATATTTTGTTATATCACTCACGCTATATATTCTAATCGTTGAACACACCAGACACACACTTTTGGTAGAATTCCAACGTCCTTGCGTTATTTAGCCTAAGGGTGGCGCTCTAATGATGGTTGACAGACTTCAGTACACGTCATCTTAGAATTGCCTTAATGTAGCTATAAACTGCCTCCGAATGTTGTTTTAGAACGTTGTAGGAATTCCAGTGAGGAAAACAAAGTCATGTCTGTTCTCAGAACAAACATGAAACAAACACAACAGAACTAGCCTACTGTGTAGGCCTATAGAGGCTACCCAGCAAACATTGGTCCGACGGCAACGTCGTGTCCCTGGCCAAAAATAGTTGCGGCCAGGACGTCATAAATCGGTAAAAAATGTAACACAAAACATTTCCTAAAAATGCATTCAGATACATTTGTACATGTCTACAGTTGCATGTATAATTGTTATTTTAACTTTTAGCTCGTGTAGTTATGTTTAGTGTATCGGGTGAGAGGACGTCACCTGGCGACGTCTTTTACACGTGCATTTAAAGTCCATCATGACCCTCTATGAAATCCTTGTTAAATATGCAAAAGCTGCGCTTAATCCTCGCATGGTTAATACTGCAATAATTAATGTAGTTGCCCATTAAGTTTTTAAGAGGTTGTGAAGAAGACGTCCACTGGCGTCCTTTACACGTCTAGTCAGGCTGTGAATACTATACGTCCACTGGCGTCTTTTGCACGTCTAGTCTAGCAAGACAGAAAAAAATTATCAGGATTTATAATTCTTTATAAAATACACGATTTATATACAAATGAATATATATTTACTTTATCTTGTTTTTATAAATTATAATCACAAAATGCACAGTATAGTCAAGTGATTGCAAAGCCACTGCCTTTTAATCATTATTTTAACCTGTTGTACCTGATGTATTCGTTGTTATTTTTTTATGGAATGTATGTACATGTAAAACAGAAATATACCCGGTCACCATTTATGTCTGAGTTGGATGTAATTACCCAAACCCTCTGCCCAAACCATAAACTGTGCTGCCAAGATGTAGTAACAAAAGATCTCGCGATATTACAAAATCATGCGATGGGATTATCTCGCGAGATGTTAACGCGTTCTCCCCATAGATTCTGGAACTGTGAACAAACACGAGGAGAGGAGGGAGTTGTGTCGATATTATTAAAAATCTACTGTTGGGTAAGTAGGCCTACATTTTGTATTAGATTAACGTGCTTGAGTTTTACTTGTGTGACATGAATGAACCGAAAGAAATTATGCCCACATTGTCAACTGAAATTTACTGAGTTTGGCTAAAATTAGCCAGTAGGCTAAAAGTAACTTTGAACGCATACAACAACGGTAACGTTATACCAAGTATATTGTTTAATGATACAGTCATTACTGTAACTTATTAATGTAGCCTTTTGAGAGTTTCTTTCAGAAAGTAAATTATCTGAAATGGAATGAAATGTTTAGCTGGATTTTGACATGTATGTTTTCAGTAACTGCTTTAAAAATAAAAGCAGAACATATTTTATACAATAAAATAAAATGTAATGCATGTTGATTACCTTTTTCTAATGTGTCATTCATGATTCATTCATGTTGTTCCATGTTTTTTTTTTTTAAATTTAGCTGTAGACCATAAAAATATTTTGAAAATAAGTGCATATCATTTACCTTAAATTTTAATTTAATAATAATTTTATTTATTTAAATATATATATATTCTCTTCCCTTAGATGCTGTGAAGAGGTGGAGCCCAAATGCTACAGACTCTGAAATTGATGCAGCAATGGCAGAACAACTGAAACACGAACAGCTGGTGGATACAAAAACTGAGCCAAACAATGTGTTTAAAGGGATAGTTTCCCCAAAAATGAAAATTGTCATCATTTACTCAACCTCATGTTTCAAACCTGTATACCTTTCTTCATTGAATTTTCATTTTTGGGTGAACTATCCCTTTATATAATAATTCAGTATTTTGTAATTGGTATTTTAGTTTGGTTAACAAATGTTAAACATTGAAAAAATATTAAGATACATTTTGGCTTTTCAAGATCAATAAAATGTGCTAAATCAGAACATGCTTCTTTTTTTCTTATGTCCACAAATGTGTTCTTGTTTGTGATGTACACGTGATTAAAACGTTTTATTGACGGTCAGGTCTGACTAGACCAATTTTGGACCTTTTTAGAACCTTTGTCAAGATGTGTAAACTTCAAGACTTGATTCCCTGTCACGATGTTACACAATATGTGTGTGATTATTTTAAATGCAGGCTTATATACACTTAATTATGCAGCAACACATTTAAACACACAAATGACGACGCATTTAGACGTCCAGGGACGCGCTGAAGAGACGTGGAATTCACGGCCAGAAAAGACGTAGAATTCACGGCCAGAAGAGACGTGGAATTCACGGCCAGATGACGTCAAAGACGTCGGTTCAACTTTCATTTTGGAACTATTTTTCAACCATGACGGGACGTGTCGGACGGACGTCTTTTCAACGGTCATTACACGTCCAAATGTTTGCTGGGTATTCACATAAGTACGTTTAAACTAAACATTTTTTAAATTTTCATTAATTTGATATGTTACTCCACATAGGAAGAACAGACATGCCAACTAGTTACTGACCTGATGCAGAGACATTTCTGAAGCGAACTGATTTTGTCTTGTTCTGGAGCGAGGTTTACGTGAGGTAACGTGAAAGTAAGCGGGGCAGTCTGAAATCTGCCCCAATGCGCGCTGCAGTTCCATATTTCACCACAGATTTACATTGGAAAATTGTGGGGCGCTGTAGAGCTTGGGAGGGCTCAGAGACCGGCTGCCCCGCTAAGTATCACGATAGGCCTACCGAATCCATGCGGAGAAATCTTAATATATCCTGCTCACTTTACAACTTAAAATAGTCTAGAAAATCTGAAAAATATTTGTTGCAGAATGCTTAACACGTTTACAATTTTTGAGTAATTCAGTGTATAGCCTATGTTTGGATGAATATTTTGGTGGGGCACTTACTGCCCCACCTGCCCTTATACAGACAAGCCACGGCTGATTTGTTTGAAATATTACTCAATTCTATTGAAGATGTATTACAAGGGCCAAACAATGAAAATATGATGGATTGAAAGAAAAAATTGTGAATGGGAGAGCAGGAGACTGTACAATGTGGTCGCCCTGTGCATAAATGTGTTCCTGATCAAGCGTTATACAAGGCTATTAAAAAGGTTGGCCACCTTTCAGGACACTGTCATCCTCCAATGATATGATAATTGGATTCCTGATAGACTCACAGTTTCCATAAACTATTCCTGTCTATAATTGAAAGTCACTCATAGCCTAAACAATCAAAGGACAAATTTAGCGTTAACTTGATGGAGCAAAGATGTATCGTCGGCTTAATTTCTCAATGGGGAACCGTATATTCAGATAACAGGGAGGAAATTGAATTTCGTATTTAGCATGCTTGCTCTCGTACAGCACGGAATGATTAAAATGAGATAATAATTGAGATTATTTTAAGCTGTTGACTTTGACCAGAGGTTAATGCTTCTCTTACCCAAGAGGATGACATATCAACACTTGTACACACTAAATTTGTATCGCCTCCATTCTTGTTCGGAAGTGTCAGATTTGTGTTATTAGGCACAAGGGTCCATTTGTTTTCCATGAACTCATCCTCTGAAATATCACAAAAATTCATGCCTTATCTTGTCAGATGCTTAAACACAAACAAACAATTTTTTTTTAAAATTTTAAACAAAATTTGATTATAATATTTACATATGAAAATGAATAAAACCATACATTAATATAGGCCTATTTAAAAAATATTTATTTTTATTATTATTTAATGTTATGGTAACACTTTGCAATAAGGTCACATTTGTTAATGCATTAGCTAATATGAACTAACAATATACTATACATTTTTTATTGCATTTATTAATCTTGGTTAATGTTAGTGAATAAAAATAGGCTAGTTGTTCATTATGTTAGTTCACAGTACATTAACGTTTTGATTTAAAAATTTAGATTAATATACATTTATAGTACACCTATTATATATTATATTTTAAAATGAATAATTAATTAATGTGAAGGTACTGTTCATTGTTAGTTCATGTTAATGTAGTTAATTAATGTTTACCAATGAGAGAGAGGTTATTGTAAAGTGTTACCAATAGTTGCCTAATTGCTAACCTTTATTTATATAGTGCTTTTTACAATCCAGATTGTTTCAAAGCAAAGTATAATATACTTATATTTAAATGTCTACCATACCTCCCCCATTTGCGTTGTGCTTGTTTGTGTAGAGGTTTTAAAGAAGGAAATGTGGTGCAGAAGAATGATGTTTTCTCTCTTCTGGTTTAGACTGGCATTAGACAAATTATTGTATCCATGAAGTTTATAGCTATACCACACAAACACAGAGGGCAAAAGGTGGACCACATTAATATCTTATGTAACACGTCCAGCTGTGGTTATAAATGGTGTAACTGACAATAGCACTTAAAGCTGTATTTACTGCCGAGACCGACCCCGTGACCCCCAGGCCCGTCCAATGATCTGAAAATTTTGCAGTCAATTTATGCTGAAATATTTTGGCTCATTAAAGTAGCCCGGTCCTCGCGTGTGTTCTCACATGCAATCAGATATTTGATGATAAAAGCAATATTTATTTCAACTACGTCCCCCTGGCTGATTGATTGGCTCTGGCGAAAGACGTCATTAGTGATGTAAATGGGCGATTCTCTGCATTCCTCCAAATCTATCTGATGTACATCCAGAACAAAAAGTGCTGCACTTATTAAAAAACGAGCGCAACAACAGAATAATTTGCAATATCGCAGCCCATATTTATGCATCCATCATCATTTGTCGCTCCGTCACGGACTTCACGTCCTCACCACCACAGTTGATGAAATATCTTTTCAATGACCTTCAAAATTATTTATATATTAAAAGAAAAATCTAATGATTGTGCAAATATCTGCATACTACGTGAGTGACGGAGAGCAAGAAACGGGCTGTGGGTAAATGTGCGCTCCAGATGCACGGCGTTCTGGCTGAACTGACTGGCGTCTCTTTACGCAGCAAGATCGAGGGTCATTAATGGTGGACGCCGGATGCGCCCCGCTCCCCAGCAGCGCCTGTATCCCATCATTCCTCTTTCAAACTTCCTTGAATCCATCAGCTCCGGTTTGGGGCCTTCTGCGCTAGCGCAACATTCCAGAGAAATGATGTGAAACAGAAATGCATCAAATTCCTGATCTGGAATACATCGCTGGGTTATGCCTGTCCGTGGCCCCTCAGTAGATACTGTAAAAAAGGGGCTCTGGGGTGTCCACGGAAAGGCATTTTTACATCTGTGCTGCGAGGAGCTGCTAGCACCTCTGGGGAGCCATGTGTTCAGTTTAATTCTTTGAGTCTTTGGAATGTGCGAGTGTTGTAAAAGTCGCAGCTATCTATGGAACTGATTAGTGGCTTGTTCTGCATTGATAGTCTGAAGGTGTTTGTAAAAAAAAAAATCAGAGTTCTAAGTAAATGACAGTAAAAGGATTCATAAATGTTACAGTTGGATTATGGGATAAGTAGGAGTATTTAGTAAGGAGTATTTTTCGTAATCAAAGCTGCACAGCGTAAGAGTACAAGTAAATGATGACGTCCAGAACTGCATGCATATACACTCACCGGCCACTTTATTAGGTACCCCATGCTAGTAACGGGTTGGACCCCCTTTTGCCTTCAGAACTGCCTCAATTCTTCGTGGCATAGATTCAACAAGGTGCTGGAAGCATTCCTCAGGGAGTTTGGTCCATATTGACATGATGGCATCACACAGTTGCCGCAGATTTGTCGGCTGCACATCCATGATGCGAATCTCCCGTTCCACCACATCCCAAAGATGCTCTATTGGGTTGAGATCTGGTGACTGTGGAGGCCATTTTAGTACAGTGAACTCATTGTCATGTTCAAGAAACCAATTTGAAATGATTAGAGCTTTGTGACATGGTGGAAGTAGCCATCAGAGGATGGGTACATGGTGGCCATAAAGGGATGGACATGGTCAGAAACAATGCTCAGGTAGGCCGTGGCATTTAAACGATGCCCAATTGGCACTAAGGGGCCTAAAGTGTGCCAGGAAAACATCCCCCACACCATTACACCACCACCACCAGCCTGCACAGTGGTAACAAGGCATGATGGTTCCATGTTCTCATTCTGTTTACGCCAAATTCTGACTCTAACATCTGAATGTCTCAACAGAAATCGAGACTCATCAGACCAGGCAACATTTTTCCAGTCTTCAACTGTTCAATTTTGGTGAGCTCTTGCAAATTGTAGCCTCTTTTTCCTATTTGTAGTGGAGATGAGTGGTACGCGGTGGAGTCTTCTGCTGTTGTAGCCCATCCGCCTCAAGGTTGTGCGTGTTGTGGCTTCACAAATGCTTTGCTGCATACCTCGGTTGTAACGAGTGGTTATTTCAGTCACTGTTGCCCTTCTATCAGCTCGAACCAGTCTGGCCATTCTCCTCTGACCTCTGGCATCAACAAGGCATTTCCGCCCACAGAACTGCCGCTCACTGGATGTTTTTTCTTTTTCGGACCATTCTCTGTAAACCCTAGAGATGGTTGTGCGTGAAAATCCCAGTAGATTAGCAGTTTCTGAAATACTCAGACCAGCCCTTCTGGCACCAACAATCATGCCACGTTCAAAGTCACTCAAATCACCTTTCTTCCCCATACTGATGCTCGGTTTGAACTGCAGGAGATTGTCTTGACCATGTCTACATGCCTAAATGCACGTAGTTGCCGCCATGTGATTGGCTGCTTAGAAATTAAGTGTTAACGAGCAGTTGGACAGGTGTACCTAATAAAGTGGCCGGTGAGTGTATATATATATATATATATAGATATAGATTGGATCTATACCTGAAATGTCAGCAGCTCAGTCTAAGCTTAAATGCTGTGATAATAAGGATGGGTCAAGGTTATGAATAAATAAGGGTTTTCAACTCACATTACTACTATACAGCATCTACACTCACCTAAAGGATTATTAGGAACACCTGTTCAATTTCTCATTAATGCAATTATCTAATCAACCAATCACATGGCAGTTGCTTCAATGCATTTACAGGTGTGGTCCTGGCCAAGACAATCTCCTGAACTCCAAACTGAATGTCAGAATGGGGAAAAAAAGGTGATTTAAGCAATTTTGAGCGTGGCATGGTTGTTGGTGCCAGACGGGCCGGTCTGAGTATTTCACAATCTGCTCAGTTACTGGGATTTTAACGCACAACCATTTCTAGGGTTTACAAAGAATGGTGTGAAAAGGGAAAAACATCCAGTATGCGGCAGTCCTGTGGGCAAAATTGCCTTGTTGATGCTAGAGGTCAGAGGAGAATGGGCCGACTGATTCAAGCTGATAGAAGAGCAACTTTGACTGAAATAACCACTCGTTACAACCGAGGTATGCAGCAAAGCATTTGTGAAGCCACAACACGCACAACCTTGAGGCGGATGGGCTACAACAGCAGAAGACCCCACCGGGTACCACTCATCTCCACTACAAATAGGAAAAAGAGGCTACAATTCGCAAGAGCTCACCAAAATGGGACAGTTGAAGACTGGAAAAATGTTGCCTGGTCTGATGAGTCTCGATTTCTGTTGAGAGATTCAGATGGTAGAGTCAGAATTTGGCGTAAACAGAATGAGAACATGGATCCATCATGCCTTGTTACCACTGTGCAGGCTGGTGGTGGTGGTGTAATGGTGTGGAGGATGTTTTCTTGGCACACTTTAGGCCCCTTAGTGCCAATTGGGCATTGTTTAAATGCCACGGCCTACCTGAGCATTGTTTCTGACCATGTCCATCCCTTTATGGCCACCATGTGCCCATCCTCTGATGGCTACTTCCAGCAGGATAATGCACCATGTCACAAAGCTCGAATCATTTCAAATTGGTTTCTTGAACATGACAATGTGGCGTGATGCCGTTTGCATCCCAGTGGAGAGAGTGATGAGATGCCAATCATTTTACAGTGGGTAGAATGGTGTGATGCCAAACATTTTTCCAGTGTTTGGTGTGAGTAGAATGGTAGAATGTGGGTAGTATGGTGTGATGCCAAACATTTTTCCAGTGTTTAGTGGCAGTATGCCGGGTACCCTCTGGTGCACACAGTATTGTGAGGCCAAATACTTGATTTTAAATGTGTATTTCTCTGTTTTTTATGTATTGTGTTTGTTTTAAACACTAGGTGTGCTAGTACATTATTTCAGCAACATGACAAGCCAGTGAATTAGCAGGTTTCAATTGTTGCTTAGCAGAGTGCGTGACATTTTATCTACATGTTATGCGGCTAGAGTTTTGACACCGAGTCAATGGGCTCTGTGTAATTCTTTCTTTTTCGCTTGTTTATCGTCATCAGTCTTTCTCCTTTTACCTCTTTGTTTTATGAGCAGGTGTCACTCGAGAATTGGCCGTTTAGGTTGTTTCTCCGTCATAAGCACAGCTGCAGCACGCCGGCAATCTTGAGTTTGAACGACGGCTCGCGCTGTGCAAGAGAGGGGTGTGATCAGCGCGTACACGAGCGTGACTGACACTGCTAAGACACTCCTCTCGGCTCTGATTGGTTGTTTCTGACCGGGAGCGTGTATTTCTTGCAAATGGAAATAGGACCACTGGGAGGAGCCAGAGGAGCTTGATTTTTACACAGATTATCTGTCTCATATTCTACTGTCAGGACATAATGACAGTTTTAGCAAATACATTTTTTCAAAAGTTACCTACAGGAGCTTTAAGGCAGTTCTGAAGGCGAAAGGGGGTCAAACACAGTATTAATATGGTGTTCCTAATAATCCTTTAGGTGAGTGTATATGTTTGAGGGTGAATCTGACCAAATGTTAAGGTAAAATACACTCACCGGCCACTTTATTAGGTACACCTGTCCAACTGCTCGTTAACACTTAATTTCTAAGCAGCCAATCACATGGCGGCAACTCAGTGCATTTAGGCATGTAGACATGGTCAAGACAATCTCCTGCAGTTCAAACCGAGCATCAGTATGGGGAAGAAAGTTGATTTGAGTGACTTTGAACGTGGCATGATTGTTGGTGCCAGAAGGGCTGGTCTGAGTATTTCAGAAACTGCTAATCTACTGGGATTTTCACGCACAACCATCTCTAGGGTTTACAGAGAATGGTCCGAAAAAGAAAAAACATCCAGTGAGCGGCAGTTCTGTGGGCGGAAATGCCTTGTTGATGCCAGAGGTCAGAGGAGAATGGCCAGACTGGTTCGAGCTGATAGAAGGGCAACAGTGACTGAAATAACCACTCGTTACAACCGAGGTATGCAGCAAAGCATTTGTGAAGCCACAACACGCACAACCTTGAGGCGGATGGGCTACAACAGCAGAAGACTCCACCGGGTACCACTCATCTCCACTACAAATAGGAAAAAGAGGCTACAATTTGCAAGAGCTCACCAAAATTGAACAGTTGAAGACTGGAAAAATGTTGCCTGGTCTGATGAGTCTCGATTTCTGTTGAGACATTCAGATGTTAGAGTCAGAATTTGGCGTAAACAGAATGAGAACATGGAACCATCATGCCTTGTTACCACTGTGCAGGCTGGTGGTGGTGGTGTAATGTGTGGGGGATGTTTTCCTGGCACACTTTAGGCCCCTTAGTGCCAATTGGGCATCGTTTAAATGCCACGGCCTACCTGAGCATTGTTTCTGACCATGTCCATCCCTTTATGGCCACCATGTACCCATCCTCTGATGGCTACTTCCACCATGTCACAAAGCTCTAATCATTTCAAATTGGTTTCTTGAACATGACAATGAGTTCACTGTACTAAAATGGCCTCCACAGTCACCAGATCTCAACCCAATAGAGCATCTTTGGGATGTGGTGGAACGGGAGATTCGCATCATGGATGTGCAGCCGACAAATCTGCGGCAACTGTGTGATGCCATCATGTCAATATGGACCAAACTCCCTGAGGAATGCTTCCAGCACCTTGTTGAATCTATGCCACGAAGAATTGAGGCAGTTCTGAAGGCAAAAGGGGGTCCAACCCGTTACTAGCATGCGGTACCTAATAAAGTGGCCGGTGAGTGTATATTAATAATATGATTGACAATATAAGGAATTCCTCATTGCCATAATACATCCATGTTTGTAATTTCCATTATTTCCATTGGTGATTCTCATAACTATAATGCAGTAATGAATTTCAATGTATGAAAAAATATATGCAAATTCAGTGCATTGAATTTCAATGCATTCAACTGTAATGCATACATAACCTTTTTTTCACTCAACATAATTTAAACAATGTATCCATATTTTCCAGTTTTATTTAAATGCTGAATATACACTACCGTTTGGGGTCAGTAAGATTTTTTAAAAATAAGTATTTATTTTACTTTTATTTAGTGAGGAGGATGCATTACATTGATCAAAAATGACACAAAAATAAATGTATAATGTAACAAAAGATTTCTAAAAAAAAAAAAACTCTACCTTTGAAATTTCTATTCATTAAACAATCCTGGAAAAAAAGTTTTGTTTTTAGTATCAGCTTTCAACGATATTAAGCAGCACAACTGTTTTCAACATTGATAATAATAAGAAATGTTTCTTGAGCACCAAATCAGCATATTATAATGATTTCTGAAGGATCATGTGACACTGAAGACTGGAGTAATGGCTGCTTTGTCATCACAAGAATGAATTACATTTTAAAATTTAAAATATATTATATTAATATTATATTAAAATGCTGAGCAACTAATTGTTACTGTAATCAAAATCATCTGGTCATTTCCTTTGCTTATTATTTTCCCCAGTTTCTTGACCTCTTCCTGAGGCAGTGGTAAAGAACGACAAGCCCCAAATAATTTTAATACAAACCTGGATAATTTTCACAGGAAACTCAGTGGGATATTGAACCCTTCCCATCCAATTGTTCTCTCTGGTTATAAATACGCTCAGTGGCCACTTCGACCTTTGTCAAGCAGTTTATATAGAACGGAGACTCAAACAACCCATAAGAAAAGTTCCATAATGACAGACAAAAAGTCTACACCGCAACTCTAATTAATTTCTCTCTCTTTTTCTCCTTTCGTATCCCAAGGGAGCATGGCGTGAGTAGGGCAGAGTGGATTTGTGCATCTGTCTGAAATGGGGAACGTGCCAATAAGTAGGATTTTTTTATAGGCACAGTCCTTCCTCGTCCCTGTTCCTCTTCTTCTTCTAGCGCAGAGGAATGTGCGGAAATGAGCAAATATAAAACATCAGTGCCTCCACACAAAAAATGTGAAGCACCCCCCATGGATCTAACCCCTTTCCCACCAACTCCTCACAATCTGTGTCTCCTTATAATTCCTCTGGCTTAGAGACGTCTGGCCTGGTTCAGGAGTCTGGAGTTCAACCAACATATTGTTTACCAGCATCCTTCTGTCTTTCATGCTATTTTCAGAGGTTCACTGTAAATTTCTGCAGAAGGCCAAAGGAACTAAAGTTTGTCATTTGAATTATTGGTACTGTTTAACAGCATTATGAGACAATTACGAGTCAACATTAGCCTATTGACGAGTATATATATTTTTTTAGGGTTAAATAAAAATAAAATTATAGTTAAAAGTGTGTACAAAATTGTTGTACTTTTCATAATAATCAAGGAATAGTGCTTGGTATTGTTTCATTTTTTTATTCACTGAGTGTTTATATTTTTCACGAGTTCACACTTACATACAATTAGAGGGAGTAAAGTTTAATGCGTATTTGGCGTGCTATCCGGGGGGGGGGGGGGGGGGGGGGGGGGGGGGAGGGGGGTGGGCCTCGAGTCAGTTCACTAGTGTAATAGCGTAAGCTTCTGTTGTTGTACGTCACACGCATCACGCACATGACCAGCGTCGGCCAATAGTGAGCCTACGTGTGACGTAGCTCTACGGAATCACACTAGTGAACTGACTAGAGGCCCAAAGAGAAGGAAATGAATAGTTGAAATAAAGTCGTTATTTTTGTTTGTTTTTGCGCACAAAAAGTATTCTCGTTGCTTGATAAACTTAAGATTGAGCCACTGTAGTCACTTGGACTATTTTAACGATGTCTTTAATAACTTTTCGAGGCCGGCAAGTTCAATCCCTGAAGAAGCCTATGGACTAGTATGGAGGAGTCATCCAGCTCTCAGATTTAATCAAAAATATCTTAATTCGTGTTCCGAAGATGAACGAAGGTCTTACGGGGTTGGAACAACATTAGGGTGAGTAATTACTGACAGAATTTTCATTTTTGGGTGAACTAACCCTTTAAGGATTGATGAAGTGGCATGTCTCTATGGTATTGTCAACTCATTTTCATGTCAAGAAACCAGTTTGAGATGATTTGAGCTTTGTGACGTCATGTTATCCTGCTGGAAGTAGCCATCAGCAGATTGTACACTGTGTTCATAAAGGGATGGACATGGTCAGCAACAATAATCGGGTACACTGTGGCGTTTAAAAGATGCTCAATTGCTACTAAGGGGCCCAAAGTGTGCCAAGAAAATATTCTTCTCACCATTACACCACCAGCAGCCTGAACCGTTGATACAAGGCAGAATGGATCCATGCTTTCATGTGGTTTTTACATCAAATTCTGACCCTACTTGATGTCGCAGCAGAAATTGAGACCCCTCAGTGCAGGCAATTTTTTTTTTCCAATCTTCTATTGTCCAATTTTGGTGAGCCTGTGTAAATTGCAGCCTCAGTTTCCTGTTCTTATCTGACAGGATTGGCACCCGGTGTGTTCTTCTGCTGCTGTGGCTCATCTGCTTCAAGGTTCGACATGTTGTGAGTTCAGAGATGCTCTTCTGCAAACCTCGGTTTTAACGAGTGATTATTGATTTACTGTTGCCTTTCTATCATTTCAAACCAGTTTGCCATTAACAACCATGCCATGTTCAAAGTTACTTAAATCACCATTCCTCTCCATTCTAATGCTCAGCTTGAACTTCAGCAGATCTTCTTGACCATGTCTACATGCGTTGAGTTGCTTGATTAGATAATGATTGTGTTAACGAGCAGTTGAACAGGTGTACCTAATAAAGTGGCTGGGGATATATATTCATTCATAACATATTCATTAAACACTGATGGTGACCTAAACAAGTTAAAGGTGGTTAAACCGGTTACTATCGGTTTTGGCACTAAAAAGACAAGTCAGATTTTGATCAGTATAGAAGTACTAAACGCAGCTTGTTATTTTTGGGTCAGTCTTAATGACCGGTAGCAGACAGATCCATCCGTCTTGGCTGGAGACTGGAGCTCAGTATCATGACCCAATATCTGGAAAATGTCCGACAGGACAAGTTTGGACAGCCTGTCGCCCTTGTAGAGGGATGCAGAGAAATGAGAGAAAAACAAACAAACCCCAAACAAATAAGTATTCACTCATGGGCCAGTTAAATTAATAAGTGACAGAAACATAAACAATGACAGGAGGACGTAGGTGGTGACTGGAATATGGTAATACTTGTTTTGAGTGTTTTGTTTGTGATTGTTTAGCGAATTCCATGTTGTGCACAAAATATACAATTGATTATGGGTTGAACAAAGGTCTTGTAGAAGTATTCTTTCTACCAAGAAGACAAGTTGAACCGGACAGAAGCAATATAATTTGATCAGTGGTTCTCAAACTTATTGACTCTCATTGTCCACAACAATATTCAAAGGTCCCGTGACTTTTCAGATTTTTATTAATTTTCCTCGACAAGGATTAAGAATAAGGATTTAAAAAAAAAAAATTCGATTAAAGCTTGACATTACTTGAAAAATGTATAATCATAGAGTTATAAGAATGTTTTAAGTTGCACAACTTTTTCTGAATCTTTTTCTAGAAATCAAAATTAGGCTACCTCATATATCTAGGTTTTTAAAGAAAAAAAAGTTATTCAGGGGGTGGCTTAAAATATCTAGATTTTTAGTTGTTTGTTTTGGCTTGTTTTGTCATCTTGAGGCCCCCAATGGAAGATTTGTAAGTGTCCATTTGTGCAGGTGTTTTCGCAACATCCGAAAATGAGTAGTTTAGGGATTTTCTAAATTAATTTTTGAAAAATTCTTTTCCATACAACAACAGCTCATTGTAACCACCCAAAGCTCAAAAAACATAAACAAACTTAGTCCATATGAATGTTGCTTTTGAAGCTTGACAGTAATGGTCAATATGAACTGTCATTCTTCAAATTCTCTCCTTTTGTATTCTAAAGACACAATTACAGGTTTGGAATGGCACGAGGGTGAGTTAATAATGACAGAATTACATTTTTGGCTGAACTATTTTATTCATTTATTTCTGTCACAGTATAGTAATACCGGGTATTACTATACTGTAATATATTGAAATACCGGGTCTATATATCTTGTCCGTATTACAATGATTCTATTAATAGTAGTATAAACCAAATCTCACACTCTGAACACACACAATACTACAATTATAGCATATACTGTCTGATGTCATGGTCTCTAGTTGCCTGCGGTTGTTGGACGAAGGAAGAGAGACTAATAGAGAAATTCAATAGGGTCACATCTGACCTCTCTCTGAGTCTGTAGCCAGCTGGCCCAGACAGTCTGCTGCATTTAAGGACTGGACGTGCTTAAAATATCACAGGGAAGACAGCTCTGAAGACCAGTGCAAATGAGGGCCAGTGCAAAAAAAAAAAAAAGGTAAAAATAAATTAAACGAATGCAAGTATTTACTCTGGAATAAATCTATAACAACACAAACGGGAAGTGCTAGAAGTACTTTTGCACATGATTAAGTGGGGTGTTTGTATAGAGAAAAACAGTTGTTCAAACAGTTCAACCAGTGTTTCACAACAGAGAATTTTTTTGTTTGTGTACAGAATCTGCCGGTTTTGGTTAAATCTGAGGCAATCAGAAACTTGCAATACTACCAATAATGACCAAAACATCAGCTGATCGAAAAGTGATGTCCAAAAATGTGTGTGTATTTGGTCAGTTTTCTTGTTGGAATCATTGCAGTGGCTTTAAACAAGTTTACATTCTTTCAGTGGGGGAAAACCAGAATGCCCTGGATTCCAGTTCATATGCAAGTTATGATAATGTCATGATGGATATCAACAATAAAGGTAGGTTTGCAAAGTCCTTTCCAAGCATATCATCATCCAATAAGTTAAAGAGTGCAAGTGCTGCCAACACTGAACAGTGGGGTCCCAATCACAAGGCTTATTAAAAAAATTGAAATGCCATAAAACGTTGTTTTTTTAAGCATCACACAGTAAAAATTCTCTAACATCAAAGTGTTTCATAACCCTGTGAGCTGTTAATTTGACCGAGACTGTGACAGAACACCATGTGATCTCAGAATGTGTCAGACCTGCACTCTCACCCTCAGCAGATCACTCATCTTCAGCATCCTGATCCCCATGGACCACCACTAGAAGTCCTCTGTCATCACTTGTGTAACACTGATGACTGTGTTAACTGTGAAACCTTAGCAAGTGCTTTTTACCACAGAACAGCTTGTTACATGTGCTTATGAGAGGTCACACAGGACAAAAGGGACTGGTTCTGCAAAATGGGTGCTAGAAATGACATTAAGCAAACTAAAGGATAATTTACATTCAGCCGTTATAGCAAAACAAAATCAAGGTGATCAGAGGTGAGGTGAGATGTGTGCGTGTGTCTGTGTGTTTGGGGGAGGTGGTATTCCAGAAAGCAAGGTTAACTTACCATCACCATCATTGAGTCAACCTGGATGTTTAACTAATGGTGACAACACAAAAGCTGCGTCCAAAATCGAATACTTCCCTATACTATGCGAAAAACAGTATGCCAACAGAGTAGTATGTCCGAATACATGGTATTCGAAAAACAGTAGGCGAAAAGTCCCCTGATTACCTAATACCTACTTCGGGTGATATTCTAAAGTGTGCATTCGATGGACACTTTATCCCATGAAGCCATAGGAGAGGATTTATATTTATTTAGTGAAGCGACGCAACTGACGTTGGCAGGTCACATGACAACATGGCAGATGTTGTATGCCCGGATTACATTCATACATTCATACATTCACTTTTTTAATGGTCGTTATAACATACAAAACAATCGGCCAAATAACAAGACGAACCCCGCAACAATATTACAGTAGTTAATAATGTCATTATCACAACAATCGATAACTGAGACACAAGATTACGCGTTTGAATCAAGAGAGCGGGGCGATATGAGAGACATGAAACAAGCACTGAGTGTTCTGATATACAGCATCGACATGATCAACGGTGAACACTAGAAACTATTAGACCACTAGATGAAGCAATTGAGTATTCCAGAGAGTTGTCATAAATATTTTTTAAAAACAGACCAGTATAAAGAATCGAATTTTGAACTAATAAGATAATATACTATATATAGCATGTCAAAGTGTTTTGATCTTCATGATTTTATAATGTTCTGCTTTTCAAATGACATTGGCTCTCATGGAAAACAATAGGCTAGCCATTGAGTTGAGCATTACATATCAGATAATAGGTGATTCTGCTTCTCACTGTCACCAGTTGCAATGGAGATGGAGGGTACAACGTCTTTAACAATCCTCTCGGAAGGTTTTACAAAGTAAGATAAGCAAGCGAAACACACTGCTATGCGTAAACATGACCAGACAAATGAACAATGAAAGGACTGAAACTTAAATACAAAGCAATTGAGGAAAATAATGACAAACACATGTGATGATTAATGAATCTCCATAGTAACTATAATAAGTGGCGGGAAACTAAACATAGGAGAACATGTGACTGAGAAAACAAACTAAAAGTCTATGAAAATGAAACTAAGATCAAAACAACTGAATGTTCGTGACACTCACCTAAATTTATGTTGAGGTCAGTGCCTGCGTTATTCTCTGATGTCTATGAAAACATAAATAAAGAGGAATAGCCTACAGCAAATGAGTCATGCAAAATGTTCCTCGATTACCACAGGGTCACAAAGAGAATGTAGAAGAACGAGTAGATCTTAGAAGTTCATAGCACATTCAAGACCACAGTAAGAGGTTGTTTTGGGGTGAAATATGACCTCAAACCCTGCTTTTCTTGTCTGCATTTGCATTGTACATTAAAATTCCAGTGGTGCCAGCAATCAAAATAGCTTTTTATGTTTGCTTTGGGATTTCCATGTCACTCAAACTGCATTAAAGCACAACTGGGTCAAAAAAACAGGCTGTGAACTGAACATGATGACTTCATTTTTTTGGCCAACAAATCTATCAGGGGATATGCAGAAAACTAAAGGATTTTTAAAGCACGGTTATATACGTATATATATATATTTTTTACATATTTGCAGATATGTACACATATGTGTACAATAATAACCATCTAAAATGTTATATAAATATAAAAATAAAAAGTGTTTATCTATATAAAATAAAGTTGTAGTTTATAAAGATAAACTACAGAATTCCCGAACTGCAAAATATTTTTTATACTCAATGCCATCAAGTAGTTTTCATTATTTGGTCCTTAGTGGAAAAGCAAAAGACGAGTCCCAAGAGCCAAATTAACCCCAGTTGACCTCTGCACTGAAACTCAATCTAAAGTGTTCAGCTGGGACACAGAAGGTGTTGAAAAGACATTCTCCTTTTGCACTGCTGTATTTTTGGAATGTCTGAAGTTAGAAATATCTGGCCTATGACAAAAACAGACAGTTCTGAGACGTATAATCCCAAAACGTGGATTAGGATAACCTAAACGAATTCAGTGAGCAATTTGATATTACGTTCAAATGGCATGGGAGGTCACTGAGGATTTTACAGAGTAAACAGACAAGCCAACGAACAATTAATGGATCAAGACAGTCCATTGAAGGTTTTCTCTGTGTCTTATGACCTCTCAGTCTGTACTGCCCTAGGGTCATCTGCGGTATGCCATAACAGCCGTCTTTGTTTGGAAAGAAAACATTATGATCCTTCCCATCGATCCGCACACTCCAAGCACCATATTTTATTTCAGATCTGTATAATCTTTCAAGAAAAACAAGTGTAACTCTAAACAGCATTAATGAACTCTGTCAGTATAGGAAGTCATGTGTAAAGCAGACGATGGACATTTTTCACTCAGTTGATTTTTCTTTATGATTGTTTCCAGTGAGGATTTTCACATTGAATTGTTTTGTTTCAAAACAAATGTTTCTGAAAAGAGGTCAAATGCATATCTAAGATTAGTTTAACCTCTTTGGAAAACGTGACACGGGCTTTATGTCTCACTGAATGAGACTTTTATATGAAAGGTTTTATCTGAGCTTGTACAGTACATTCTCTGATCAGGAAAATCATCTAAAATGTTCTTTGTGGTGAAAGCAAATCATTTTAATGAGACAGAAGAATTTCTATAGGTGAATCACACAGACTAAATAATCCAATCATTCACTTAATTTATAGACCTCAAAATCCTATAAAGATATTTTTATTCATATATAGACATATTTGCTCATAATATTTTTGTGGAATTTTTCCACACGCTTATTTGAAAAAGAAATCGTCTCGGTTACGGATGTAACCCTCGTTCCCTGAGTAGGGAACGGAGACGTTCCGTCGGATGACGACGAATGGGGTTTCGCTTAGAAAGCCAATCGACTTCGAGTACTACAAAACGAGCCAATGGCAAAGAAATGCCATGGGTCTGCGGAATTTGCATAGCGTAACTCCGCCTCACCTCGTGGGTATTTAAGGAGAACGCTGGCAGCAAATAGGTATGTTTTCTTCGCTGAGGAGCCAAGACTGAGCTCAGGCGATCCCCGCGGTACAGCGGAAGTGGCAGGCAGACGGAACGTCTCCGTTCCCTACTCAGGGAACAAGGGTTACATCCGTAACCGAGACGTTCCCTTTCGTTGTCACTCCGAGTTCCGTCGGATGACGACGAATGGGGATACCAGTCTAATCACGCCGCTTCTCAGCTGTCTTCCAGTGCCCTGCGTAAATCTGAGATCCCTGTCGTGAGACTAGCACGGACGAAGGACTCCTATTTAACACAGGAATACCAAGGTACACTGGGGAGCATATCCCAGATCTTTTAGGGAAGTATGCAATTACTGCCAACCCAGAGGGGGGGACTTAAAAATACACATATGACCCGAGGGATGCATATGGGGAATCACTGGGGTGTCCAGCCGCAGGTGGAATATTTCAACCCCAGGGGTGGCAAGGTGGCTTGCCGAGGGAAAGACACACGCTCAGAGAGGCTTACAGTGGAAATACACATGTGGGGGTAGCTCAGAGGAGGTACCATGCACACGGAAGGCACCTAGCTGACGCGCAGGCAATAGACACTGGCGCCAGCGTCAGCAGTGCTGGAGGAGCTCAGGGCTTTCGGGAAAGCTCACCTGAGGAGAATATCGCACGTATCCAGTCCGAGGAGTGGCATGGCGAGCAAGCGAAGACACCTAACGGATCCCATGTTAGCTTGAAAAAGACAGTTCACGGGAGGAGACTGACTCCACTCGAAGATTGTAAAATCTGGCGAATGTGTTAGGTGTCGCCCAGCCTGCAGCTCTGCAGATGTCTGTTAGCCAGGCGCCATGCGCTAAAGCCCAAGAGGACGCGACACTCCGGGTGGAGTGGGCGGTCACACCAAGGGGGCACGGTCGACCTTGCTGCTGGTATGCCAGAGCAATGGCGTCCACTATCCAGTGAGACAACCTTTGCTTGGAGAGAGCCTTTCCCTTCAGCTTCCCACCATAACAGACAAAGAGCTGGTCTGAGGTCCTGAAACACTGCGTTCTGTCTACATAGATGCGAAGAGCACGTACTGGACAGAGCAGTGCCAAGGCTGGGTCTGCCTCCTCCGGGGGCAGCGCTTGCAGGTTCACCACCTGGTCCCGGAAGGGAGTGGTAGGAACCTTGGGCACATATCCAGGCCGGGGTCTCAGGATCACGTGAGAGTCACCCGGCCCAAATTCCAAGCACGCTTCGTCAACGGAGAATGCGTGCAGGTCCCCTACCCTCTTGATGGAGGCCAATGCAGTCAGAAGCGCTGTCTTCATTGACAGGAAGTTAAGCTCGACTGACTGCAAAGGCTCAAAGGGAGCGCTGCGCAGGGCAGTTAAGACCACTGCGAGGTCCCAAGAGGGTGCGAGAGGAGGGCGAGGAGGATTCAGTCTCCTCGCTCCCCTCAGGAACCTGATGATCAGGTCATGCTTCCCCACAGACTTACCTTCTATCGGGTCATGATGTGAGGCAATAGCGGCGACATAGACCTTGAGGGTGGAGGGAGACAGCCTTCGCTCCAACCCCTCTTGAAGAAAGGAAAGCAGGACACTGACCGAACATCTCCGGGGGTCTTCTTGGTGAGAAGAACACCAGTTGACGAAGAGGTTCCACTTCAACGCATAGACGTGTCTCGTGGACGACGCTCTAGCGGAAGTGATGGTAGCCACCACCGCTGGTGGTAGGGTACTCAAACCTGCCTCGTCCCGTCCAGGAGCCACACGTGGAGGTTCCAAAGATCGGGACGAGGGTGCCATAGGGTGCCCCGTCCCTGAGAAAGGAGGTCCTTCCTCAAAGGAATTGGCCAAGGAGGTGCTGTCGCGAGGAGTATGAGTTCGGAGAACCAGGTCCGGGTGGGCCAATACGGCGCGACCAGAGTGACCTGCTCCTCGTCCTCCCTGACCTTGCGCAGGAATTGCGCAAGAAGGCTCACTGGGGGAAACGCATATTTGCGGCCCTGCGGCCAGCTGTGCGCCAGTGCATCCGTGCCGAGCGTGCCCTCGGTCAGGGAATAATACAGGGCGCAATGGGTCGAGTCGTGAGAGGCAAACAGATCTATCTGTGCGTCCCCGAACTGGTCCCAAATCAGCTGAACCGACTGGGGATGGAGTCGCCAATCTCCCGGGAGGGGCTGAAGCCGTGAGAGCTCGTCGGCTGCACAGTTCAGGGCTCCGGGGATATAAATGGCACGAAGCGACCTCAGATGCTTCTGACTCCATAAGAGGAGGTGGCGGGCGAGTTGCGACATACGGCGGGAGCGCAGACCACCTTGACGGTTGATGTACGCTACGGTCGCGGTATTGTCTGAACGGACTAGTACATGCTGGCCCCTGAGCACGGCTCGGAAGCGGCGCAAGGCGAGCTGTACAGCCAGCAACTCGAGGCAATTGATGTGCCATAGGCGGTGGGGTCCTGTCCAGGAGCCCGCGGCAGCACGTCCATTGCACATGGCACCCCAGCCCGTGGTAGAGGCATCTGTCGTTACGACAATATGCCGGGAAGCTCGTTCCAGGGGCACTCCGGCCCGTAGAAAACTGAGGTTCGACCACGGGGTGAAGGTCTGACGGCAGGTCGGAGTAACTGGTACTCGGAGAGTGCCGTGTTGCCATGCCCACCTCGGGACTCGGTCGCGAAGCCAAAGCTGAAGCGGTCTCATATGAAGTAATCCGAGCGGTGTTGCCACGGCTGCGGATGCCATATGCCCCAGGAGCCTCTGAAAAAGTTTCAGTGGAACCGCACTCTTGCCCTCGAACTGTCTCAGGCAAGTCAGCAGTGACTGCGCGCGCTCGCTCGTAAGCTGCGCGGACATGGCGACCGAGTCGATCTCCATACCGAGAAAAGAGATCCTCTGCACGGGGCAAAGTTTGCTCTTCTCCCAGTTGACCCGAAGGCCCAGACGGGCTACATGGCGGAGCACCAAATCCCTGTGTTCGCAAAGCTGATCTCGAGAGTGAGCTAGAATTAGCCAGTCGTCGAGGTAGTTCAGAATGCGAACCCCGTGTTCCCGGAGGGGAACAAGGGCTGCCTCGACGACCTTCGTGAAGACGCGAGGAGACAGGGCTAGCCCGAATGGGAGAACTGCGTACTGATATGCCTGCCCCTCGAAAGCAAACCGGAGGAACGGTCTGTGTCGAGGGAGGATGGAGACATGAAAGTAGGCGTCCTTCAGGTCGATCGCTGCAAACCAATCCTGGTGCCGCACACATTCGAAAACGCGTTTGGCGGTGAGCATCTTGAACGGCAGCCTGTGAAGGGAGCGGTTCAGAACGCGCAGGTCCAGGATTGGCCGTAACCCACCGGTTTTCTTCGGGACAATGAAATACGGGCTGTAAAAGCCGGTCTTCATTTCGGCTGGAGGGACAGTCTCGATCGCACCCTTCGCCAGCAGGGTAGCAACCTCCGCTCTCATGATAGGGGCATTGCCACCGACCAAAGTGGAGCGGACTCCCCTGAAGCGGGGAGGAGACCGCGCGAACTGAATTCGTGCGACCCAGCGGGACAGATTGGGAAGCTCTAGTCAGGCTCCCAAGGACTGTACCAGCGGGGTCATGCGAACCACAGACTTCCCGTCGGTGGGGCAGCGAGGCGGTATGGCTGACCCAGACGTGGACGGCATAGCGGCCCGGTGTGGGGGTACAGCCATAGACCGCGTCCTGACAGAGGAGACCAGGAAAGGACGAACGTTCCACGGGGGTCTGCTCTGCCAGGGGTCTGGCGAAAGAGGAGGATGAGAGCGGCACGGTCCGGGGTCGGCGCGCACTGTCATCCGGCTCTGGGACAGAGGAGGACGAGGGGTGCACGGCCCGGGGGCGGCGCACCGTGTCGTCCGAGAACTCTGTGTGCTCAGGAATGAATGTGTCACTTCTTTCTTTAACCACATTAGGGTGCTGCCCACCCGAGGGTGAGCAGCGGGGAGTGGAGAACAAAAGATTCTCCCCCGGCCCTCCACCGGGGGAAGGAGTGGTCCTGCCACCATCTCCTGAGAAGTGCACATCATTCCTGAGCAGCCCGTCTCAGGAGCGCCGCTTGGCCCGGCGTTTAGCGGGGGGCGGGGCTGGAGAGGGCTGGGGCGCCTTCTTACGGCTTCCTCCGCGACCGGGCCCAGGTGAAGGCTGCTGCTTGGGCCGGGCGGGAGGGGCGGGAGCCGTAGGAGGGTGCCCTCGGCGGCGAACAGACTGAGTATTCTGCCCGGTCGGCTGGGTGGAGGCAGCAGCGGGCCGTCGGGGCAGAATATGCTTAATAGCCTCAGTCTGTTTCTGAGCAGTCGAGAACTGTTGGGCAAAATCCTCGACTGCACCGCAGAAAAGGCCGTCTTGTGATATGGGGGTGTCGAGCAGCCGGGACCGCTCGGCATCCTTCATATCAGCAAGGTTCAGCCAGAGATGTCTCTCCTGGACCACAGCTGTGGACATCACCAAACCCAGGGAGCGTGCGGTCACCTTCGTCGCTCGGAGAGCAAGGTCGGTGGCGGCGCGCAGCTCATTGAAGAGCCCTGGGTCTGTCCTGCCCTCGTGCATGTCCCTGAGCATCTGGGCCTGGTAGACCTGCAGAATGGCCATGGCATGCAAAGAGGTGGCTGCCTGTCCCGCAGCTCTGTAGGACTTCGCCACTAGCGTAGACGAGTACCTACAGGCTTTGGATGGGTGCTTAGGTTCACCACGAGAAGAAGCGCTCTGAGGACACAGTTGCATCGCAACAGAGCGTTCAACCGGGGGGAGCCCAGTGTACCCACGGGCAGCGGCCTCATCGAGGGGAGGAAAGGCGGATGAAATCATCGAGCGGTCACGGGAAGACATGGGAGTCTTCCAGGACTTCGAGATTTCATCATGCACGTCCGGGAAGAAAGGTATCGGGGCCTGACGGGGACGGGGATCCGCAGCCCGACCCAAATACCAATCATCCAGCCGCGAGCGCTCGGGGCAGGGCGGAGGGGTCCACTCTAACCCAATGCTCGCGGCGGCTCGAGACAGCATGGCCGTCATCTCCGGATCAGACTCTGACACAACTGTATTCACACCCGAAGGCGGCAGCTGTGATGAGTCTTTACTTCCAGAAGATTCAGACCCACCTTGTGATGCCGCGATAGACATCGCGTCCTCCTCTGGAGCGCCAAAGGAAACCTGCGGGGCACCCGAAGATGATCCCGCCGGAATCCCCTGAGCACTCACGGGTTGCAACACTGGAGAGGGTGCGGCTGGGCACGGACTGATAGTCGGCACTTGGTTCCAAACCGTCACCCTCAGATCACCCTGGCCACCAGCCGAAGTACTAGCTCTATTTCTAGAGTCAGTAGATCGGGGTGTGGATGAGGGGGCTCTCACTCTTGCGAGATCACTGAGTCTTGATCGTAATGTTGCGATGGTCATGTTCCCGCAGAGAGAACATGAGTCATCCACGAGCGCTGCTCCAGCGTGATCAATGCCCAAACACACTATGCAACGCTCGTGCCCATCAGAGTCGGCAACGAGTCTACCGCAACCAGAAGTGCACGGGCGAGGCATCTTTAAAAAGACGTGCCGCGTGCAAGCTCTTTTGTGAGAGGAAAAGAAACTCTGACTGTGTTGAAGCGCCCGGGGAGAAACACACTCGCTGTCAAACCACAGACAGATAAGCAGGAAGTGCGCGCTCGCCGGAGATCGCCGTCACACCAACACCAGAGAATCTCGCTCGTCTTGAAGAACTGACAGTACAGGAATGGCTTGTGGAACGAAGGATCACCTTGGCTCCGAAGCGAAAACATGCCTATTTGCTGCCAGCGTTCTCCTTGAATACCCACGAGGTGAGGCGGAGTTACGCTATGCAAATTCCGCAGACCCATGGCATTTCTTTGCCATTGGCTCGTTTTGTAGTACTCGAAGTCGATTGGCTTTCTAAGCGAAACCCCATTCGTCGTCATCCGACGGAACTCGGAGTGACAACGAAAGGGAACTATTGTAACATTACAAATGACTTTACTGTCACTTGATCAATTTAATGTGTCTTTGCTGAATACATTTTTTTTAAGTCTTACTGACAGAAACTTTTGAATGGTGTATATAAAAAAAAAAAAAAAAGTGTGTGTGTGTGTGTGCGCGCAACAAATGCCCCTTAAACGAATCATGTAAAATTCTTAAAAATCCAGTATTTCATACTTAATAACAGAAATGCAGGTATTGCTCACTATATCACACCCAACTACTTCCATAAACAAACATTAATTAATACCAACATAATTCATATATACAGTACATTCAAATTAAAAAATATGAACATGAGTAATGTTTCATAACATATCTTTTTAATAATCCATTAAACATTATCTAATATAATAATGATAATTGTCATTACTAAATGATGTGCGTTATACCAAGGTAAAGGTATAACGGCAGGATACGCTTCCAATATTGTTTCATTTGAAATAGTTGGGAAATTGTTCACTTTCGATGGGTTAACACTTCTCTGTCTGTCTTTTTTCAGCTAAAAGATAAAATAACAGCAATTTGTAGGTTGTAAGTGACATTTGTGGCTATGAGCATCTCAAGGGTGTCATGATAAAGATACATTACTTTAACAGGTCAGCATAGAGAACATTCCACGTTTAGAATTTCTTGGAAAATGTTCACCCGAGCCTACGTTTGGTTTCAACTGCATTATTATGTAACAGTAATCGCTTCCTTGCATGCCATCTCTGGGCCTGCATGAATCTGCCGAGGTTTGGCACTAGTTCCAACTGAGAAAACCTACGTGCTATATCACCATCAACAACTATCCCTGGATGCTTTGAAGAATGTCACAAATGTGTTTGAAAAATTGGTTGCATTCTATGGTTGCAGACACCAAACTCCAACTGAACTCTTATTTGTCTAATTTTTGCAGCTTATGAGATTGTGGACATGGTAATGATTCAAGGGAAACCATGATGTGAGTTATAACACTATTTCTAATGGTGACAGTTGCAATCTAAAAGATTTAGGTCAAGATTAAGTTATTTTTACTTTCACAAAACCTAAAAAAATTGAAACAATTGTAACAATTTGACAAATATTTCTTAAAACCATAAAATAGCTGCTCCATGTGTCTTTTTGTAATAAAATTGTAAATACTATTTGCAGCTGAGTGATGGTACATACATCCTATCCACATGTTAATCTTTAAGGACCCTCAACACCTTATAAGGTCTAGAGTTTACACTGGGACATCATAGTAATTAAAGGAGAACTCCGGCGCAAAATGAACCTTTGGTCTAATAAAACATTGGTACCTAGTCAACCGTTCTCTGAGATTTGTTTTCATGATAATCGAATGTAAAGAGTTTATCTCTAAAAACTGTTTAGCGTATAACGCTAGTAATGGGGGCATATAATAAGTAAAAAGAAATCGCTAGTTTATACCACTAACAAGGCTCAAAATAGCCCCACACGAACACAGTAACATAATGAGGGTCCCTACACTGTAAAAAAATTGCTGTAGTTATGCAGCTGTTTGCCAGTAACTTACTGTAGATTTAAATTGATGTATATTTACTGGCAACAGTTTGTTCAAAGTTAAATGAACATTAAACATTAACAAGTCTTTGTCTTTACAGAATAAAATTATAAAATAACAATCTAATGCAAAGCATTCTGGGAACCAGAAATCTTCTTCAACCTTTTTCTGTTTGTTTTTTCCTTCAGATTTTGGTTCCCAGAATGCTTTGCATGAGGCTGTTATTTAAGTTTTATTCTGTAAAGATAAAGACTTGTTAATGTTTAATGTTCATTTAACTTTGAACAAACTGTTGCCAGTAAATAACAAATTTAAAACTACAGTAAGTTACTGGCAAGCAGCTGCCAGTAATACTGTAATTTCTACAGATTTGTTTTACATGTAAGACAGTCCACTTCGTGTATACAGACAGGAGCCATCTTTGGAAAACAGTCTCGACTAATCAAACCATGAACGCCATTCATACAGTTCAGAAGTTCACTGAACTTCATACAGTTCAGCTCACTTAGCACGTCGTTCGTGGTTTGATTAGTCGAGACTGTTTTCCAAAGATGGCTCCTGTCTGTATACACGAAGTGGACTGTCTTTATCTTTATCTTCTTATTAAACGGCCTGTACACTTACAAAGTTCTCAATGCTTCGGTTTGCATCTAGGGACCCTCATTATGTGTTCGTGTGGGGCTATTTTGAGCCTTGTTAGTGGTATTAACTAGCGATTTCTTTTTACTTATTATATGCCCCCATTACTAGCGTTATACGTTTTTAGAGACAAAACTCTTTACATTCGATTATCATGAAAACAAATCTCAGAGAACGGTTGACTAGGTACCAATGTTTATTAGACCAAAGGTTCATTTTGCGCCGGAGTTCTCCTTTAAAGCTAGGGTAGGTAATGTTTTTCATAAACACTTTTTGTTATAGAAGTGGTCAAAATATTAAAAAATGTACATCGTCTGTGGAAGTCTCATGACTAAAAATGTACACTGACATTGCATTCGGACATAATAGGAAGTTCCGGCGGAAGAGTGACCTCTAACCCGACATATGATGTAGGATATAGGAGTAGCATATAAGCTTAGGTGAGAGTAGAAGCCTCTCGCGGTTCAAACAAATAGGCTGGGCAACAAACTCAAGCTCCTCTTCTCTTATATTGAAATCCTCTGACAATTCTCTTTAAAAATATTCCAATTCGTGAAAGGTGTTTTATTTTGCTCTAGCCCCTGAGCTTCCGTGTTCGTCAATACGTCATACGTCACTCTTCTGCCGGAACTAGACATACGGCCGTTACCGGAAGTCGGTTATAGTTTAGTTATAAATAGAATCTAGGGTACCATTCACTCCCATTATAATGCTTGGAAGAACCAGGATTTATTTTATATAACTCCGATTGTGTTTGGCTAAAAGAAGAAAAGTCAAATACACATGGCTTAAGGGTGAGTAAATTATGGTATAATTTTCATTTTTGGGTGAACTAACCCTTGTTTAAATTCATTATTATTGTAATGTTATGTGTTATGAGACATGAGGTAATTTAACGCCATTTCTCATGACGCTTTGTAGACGCTCTGAAGGGATGGTGGGATCTTATACTTTTACAGCAATCTTGCTATTGCTAGCCTCTCCGAAATTGCCTACCCTGCCTTTAAACTGTTGGCGAACATCGCAGCTCACCTGTCATTAATAGACGTCATCACTATATGCTTTCCAAAACAAAAACTGTGATGGGGCTCTGGATAGACATTTATTAAAGCACATATTCCTCTTGCAAAACCCATATCAACCACTAATCTGCATGAGTGGTGGGATCATAATTTATGCTGGAGATATGATCCTGGTATATGCTAATAAATAAATATGAGTGTGAGTTTACAAAGACTGCAAATGACTGTTTTAAATGCCTTATATGAATTTTGTTTATAAATATATTTTTCCAGTCACATTGCTTGTTTTTAGCAATGTGATGATGGATGTGTCTAAAAAAGTTTCAGAGCAAATGACGAAAAGGGTTAAAGTCAAGGTGTTAGATCCAACAGTGTAGTAAAATAGCAGAGAGATGTTTTTTTTAATGCAATTCACAGGAAGAACAGCACATTATCTGCTTTTTCAATTTACCCACACTTAAAAGAATCTTATTTATGATTCTTCTACATGCTATTATAGACAATGTACAGCCCACTAGCGCACATATATTATTTTTGAATGTGTTCTAGTTTACTGCGTGAGGCAAACGTATGTGCATTCTGGTTACATAAATCAATAAAAAACTGAACAGACTATAACAGAGACCAGACAGTTTGCTCTGATTTATCTGCGGACAATTAAAGACCTTTTCAACACTAGACACTGAATCTACATCAGTCAGAACCTGCATGCTTCTGAGACACAGAAGGGTTTCGCTTTAAGGATGTTTATCACATCGGCCTGAATATTAATGACCCAAACCTGATGTTCCAGACCCAAAATGCACCAGAATGCTACGCGTGATGACTGATGACGGGTGCATTCTCAAACCCCTTCCCCAAATCCATCAGGCTTTCGATTGCCCTGTTTGCGCTCTTCTGCTACGGTACACATGTGTTTCGCCTTAAGCAAGGGTATTTTTAGAAAGCGATTTTTAGAAAGAGGTGGCGAACTTTGAATGGTACACATGGGGGCAAAGGTTGATGGCTGGGGGCAATTACTAGAATTGTAATTATATGAGAGTTGGTTGAAGTTCAGCTTGATTTATATATGACGATGAGGGATGAGCTGATAATTGGTTTAGTCTTTCAAAATCCTGTGTTAGTCTTCCATCTATATCCAGAAAGTGGAGTAAGAGCCTTTGTTACTCACACATACACAAAAATTTATTGGAAACACATGGTCAAGTCCCTGTTTCTGTGTGAAGTGGATAAACATTTCAACGTGCAATGCCGAAAACAACAATGTAAACCAAACGAAAGCTCTGCATTCCTGACTAACATTTACTTATTTAATTTTATTTTTGGTAATTTGGATGCTTGTAAAAGAGAGATGGGATTCTCTGTTGTGGTTTGGTTTGCTGGGGGCATAAAACAGAGTCTAGGAGGATGAATACTATGAATTGTGACATGGACAAAAAGGGGGGAGAGAGGGCGGTCAGCATTTAGTCTTTAAGGCAGGATTTCTCAATCTCGGTCCTGGAGGGCCACTGTCCTGCAGAGTTTAGCTCCAACCCTGATCAAACACACCTACCTGTGAGTTTCTACTGATCCTGAAGACCTTGATTAGCTTGCTCAGGTGAGTTTGATCAGGGTTGGAGCTAAACTCTGCAGGACAGTGGCCCTCCAGGACCGAGATTGAGAAACCCTGCTTTAAGGGGTCATTACATACATTTCACTGGGGCATGTTGTCTCTAGTTTGCATGTTAAAACACCTGTTCTGGTTCTACATAGGAGGTCAAATCAGATCACGGTTTACTATAATCAAAGAGAACAACAAATCTGGAAAATGTTCTCATAACTGTTCTGTTTTTCTTTCTTTCCTGAAACGTTTAAGTTGGACAGTAAGGCTATCTAATGCTTTTTAAATGTTTCAGAATATTCAGAAACATTCAAAGGTAAAGTTTCCATAATGTTTGGAAAAAAAACGACGTAACATAATGGGAACATTAACAAATGTTCTAGGAACTGTTCCTATTTGTTAGCTGGGCTACAGAGCAAAAACAGAGTTTGCGAGTATGATATCATACAACGGTCCAGTAAACAAGTCGTTAAAACTTTTAGATACAATATTGCCAGGACTTTAGTATTTTTGTTTCGAGATTTGAACAGTTATTGAGAACAGTTCAAAACGAAGCCAGAGCAGAATCAGCCGTCTTGCTGTTTACTTCCTCAATGAATCTTTGTTTTTTCGGCTGAAATAATGATTCAATGACTCACTTGTTTCTGAATGAATCAGTGAATCTTGTGAACGCACCCTTTGAGTAAATTATTTAATAATTTATAAAGACTAGACGATAGTTGCCACCTATTGGCGTATTAATGTAACCTGCAGAAGGAGTGACTAAAAATGTAATCATATACTGTAAAAAAAATCTGTAGAAATTACAGTATTACTGGCAGCTGCTTGCCAGTAACTTACTGTAGTTTTAAATTGATGTTATTTACTGGCAACAGTTTGTTCAAAGTTAAATGAACATTAAACATTAACAAGTCTTTATCTTTACAGAATAAAACTAAAATAACAGCCTCATGCAAAGCATTCTGGGAACCAAAATCTGAAGGAAAAAAAACAGAAAAAGGTTGATGAAGATTTCTGGTTCCCAGAATGCTTTGCATTAGATTGTTATTTTATAATTTTATTCTGTAAAGACAAAGACTTGTTAATGTTTAATGTTCATTCAACTTTGAACAAACTGTTGCCAGTAAATATACATCAATTTAAATCTACAGTAAGTTACTGGCAAACAGCTGCATAATTACAGCAATTTTTTTTACAGTGTAATTAATAAACATGTAGGCTTATACAGTCCCATTCAAAAGTTTAGGGTCAGTAATATTTGAAAAATATTTTTTATTCAGCAAGGACAGACATTTATACAAATTTGAAATAAATGCTGTTCTTTTGAACTTTCTATTTATCAAACTTCCCCCCAAAAAAGTTCCACTGTGTTTCCAAAAAATATTCAACATTGATAATAACAGGAAATGTTTCTTGAGCACCAAATCCGTATATTAGAATGATATCTAAAAGATCACGTGACACTGAAGACTGGAGTAATGCTGAAAATCCAGCTTTGATCACAGGAATAAATTAGGCTACATTTTAAAATCTATTGAAACAGAAAACAATTCCTTTAAATTGTTTCTTAATTACTGTTAATCTTAATGTTTTACTGTATTTTGATCAAATAAATGCAGTTTTGGGGAACATAGCTGAGAACTCTTTCAGAAAAAAATCTTACCGAACCCAAACTTTTGAACAGTCACTAGATTATCATTAGCCTAATAATAGAATGGATGCTTCCAACTGACTGAAAAATGTGTGTGAGAAATTATTTTTGGTTTGCCTGGGAGAGGGAAATTGAAGGCTATTCTCATAATCAGGTGAAGGGACACCTCTTTCTTCTGAACTTCACCTTGACCCTGTCAGCTGTTCACCGCAGTGATCGCCACACACATGCAGGTGCTTCCTCTCCTCCTCCCCGAGCCCATTCACACTCTGCTCATCTCTTATCTACAAATGAACCTGCCCTCTCCCCCTCTTCGTTCATGTTTTGCCCCTGAGCGGCGGCGTTTTCCATGAAACTTGGCTTAAGAACATGCTCTCAGTCGCCTCTAATAAACAGTGAAAAGATCCAGCCCCGCGGCGACAAACGACACCGGTTAAACACATGACACGATGTGCTACCTTACAAGATGACAGGAGCCAATCCAGCAGAGATCTTAGAGGAAAAAAAAACAGGAACGAATCTTGGTGCAGACAGTCTACAGGCAGAGCAAACTTAAATTTTTAGGGCATTTAGAAACATGAAATACAGAACAATGCCTTGCAGGTTCAAACACAGATGGTTCTTTTTAAATCCTCTTGAGTGTGAACTTTCAGTTTGTCTTTTTGTGTCCCCCCCCCCCCCCCCCTGCACACACACTTTCTAAATAGCATTCAGCTGGACATGATCAAACATATCCTTACAACCTCAACCTTAATGTTGTCTTAGTTTCAGCACAGCCCAGTGTACGTGCCATCTTCAACGAGTCCGTCAAAACCAGAGTTCAATTATGAGGGCATGTTTGTACAGTATCTCAGTCACTCGATTAAAGTTAACAGATATTGTCAGTTGTAAAGTTGTCTTCCTTAAAGTGGTTTGGGTTGATCAAAACACCACTTCACTTTAGTGAATGCCTCGACTTTATCTATGCAACACGTATAGTTTTTATCCAGATTATTTAGGGCAAAAGTAAGCTGTGTTCGTTTTTATTTCATTTATTTCAAATTAATATAAGCCCAAGGCCAAAGAAATATGACATTAAGTGACACAAAATGAATGTAATCAAGCAATTTTACAAATCTTTAATAATACTTCTATTTGCAAATATATGCATTTAGAGGAAAATCTCATGATGGTTGAGCTACTGGCACAGCTTACACTATGACAAACTTTCATGGAAGTAAAATAATCACAAATGTCTGAAACAAAAGCATGTTGAATTGCACTAACTAAGAAAATGCATTACATTAACTTTGTAATACCATATAATAATTCTTGGCTAATCTTTAGCCAAATAATGAAATACTGCCAATTCACAATTATGCATGATATGTATTTTTAGACTTTGAACAATTTTCTATGACTAAAATTTTTTTTCCCTGCTATATAAAAAACGTATTTTGCCATGCAAAACAATTGACCTTTTCTAGCTCACATAAACATATTGTCCACAGAAATGTAATGATCAAGGAGGCGAAACTGACATCTTTCCTATATCCCACATATATGGCTTGATTTTCTTGATGTGGAGAACTTACACAATCTTTAACATAAACACCTTTAACATTCTGATGGAATTCTGGATCACCACATAATCTTAGTATAATCAGAAACAGACAGTATTATACATTCAAACGATAGTCAGATAACTTATAAATCCTTCCTTGTTGCTATTCCAGCATATGTTCAATTTCTACTCTACTCTACTCTACTCTACTCTACTCTACTCTACTCTACTCTACTCTACTCTCATGAAGAATAAAAAAAAGTATCCATTGCACCCATATCATCCTGGGGTGCCAAACAATAATTCAACAACATGTGAAATATCTCCCCTGATACAAAGTGAAGGACTTTCTATGGTGCATTCCACAGCGCACATAATCTTTTCCATTGCTTGCTCTTTACTCTATGTTTATAGCATGTCCTTGTGCCCCATAAACAGTTTGAGCAAACAAGCTGCAACGGTTTAAGATGCTTAACATTTTTTGCCTGGTTTTCTGGTCTATGGGGGGTCATTAACTCAGCATTAATCAAATGAGGGAAAAAAAGCCTGTGGTCTGATGGGAGGAAATAGCAAGGAACACAACAGTCAACACGCAACACTGCCGTGTGCACACTCTTGGAATGGATGCTGTGCCGTGGATGCAGAGAGACTTCGAGAGAGGCTCTAAATAGGAAAAATGTGTCTGTGGCCTCACAGGTTCAAAGAGTTTGGCAATGTGATTTATTCTTTTATTTTCCATGTTGCAATGAAGCTTGGACTGATTTTGGGAAATATTTGCAGGGGTCAGAGGCAAAACAAGTGGATGGCCTATATGAACTTTTGGATTGAGACAGCTGAAAAAAAAAAAGACCCTAAAATGCATCCAAATGAATCTGTATGTCCTGTTTACTTTTAACTACCTCCATGATTTTAGTCATAATGATGCATCATGCTAAAATATTTGGCACACATAGTTCATTCACACCCCACTCAGCCACACACATCATCTTTGAATCATCAGCAGTGACATCATTGCTATTCGTGCTGAAACCTGTTTGAGTCTGACAGGTCTCAAGGCAACTCTTTTTCTTTTTTTTTTTGTAATTATGGTAATCTCATGGCAACCAGCAGAAATGTTGTAAAGCAAAGGAACTTAGGTAGCACTACACTTAAAACCTTCATGAACAATGCATTATAAAGATATTCATAATACGATATAATCAGTATACGATATAATCATTGATGACTTATGTAATCAAATTACTTTTTTCAAGTAACTACAGTAACGCATTACTTTTAAATTTACAACAAAATATTTGAATTACTTGTTCAAATAAGACCCATTTATTGACTGACACCTCTCCTGTCCCAATATCGAGAGAAATCGGGAGTAAATGCAGAGGCTTTGTGTGTAGATATGATGGCTATTTTCTAGACTAAATGTGAGCATGCATTTACTCATCTGACTTTCACAAAAACAGATTCAGTGTTCCTCAGAATGAATTAAAAAAGTGAAATGCAAACTCAGAATATTACACAAACCTGCAATAATTAAATATGTTAAATAGTGTCTTAGCTGCTGACTTTTTCGATGATCCAATTCAAAGCCCAGATGAGAATAAGTAACGCAACACACTACTTACCTTAAAAAGTAACTAAGACAAATAGTTACTTTTTAGGGTGTTACGCAATATTGTAATGCATTACTTTTAAAAGTAACTTTTCCCAACTAGTGATAATGCATTATATCTTATAAATAAGTTAAAATGCATTATAATTTTTGCAGATTCCTTGTTAAATCTGAAATTGGCTGTTTGTTATGTGTTTTAATGCATTATACTTTCTAAAGGTGTAACAATGAACAGATAAGTAATGAATTGTAACTGGTTACAATTATTCATGAGACCATACAACGCATTATAAGGTTCATTCCAAGGCATAATTAATGCATTAAAAATGCTTTTATAATGCGTTATATTTATAAAGGCTTTAAGTAAAGTGTTAATGGAATGTTTGATTCATTGATTCATCTGATCTTTTGAACAAATTCACATGTCACAAATCTGCCCTAAAATAGTGCAAAATCTTGACTATTTTTTCTTAACTTTATGTCTCAACATCTTTGTTTAAAATTGGTTGACTTTCTATTTATTTCCCTCTCTCATTATTTTTTGACCCCACTGAGTTAGAGATAATATGCAAGAAGAAGAAAAAGACGAAGAAAATGCTCATCTGTTGTCCCCATATTGGCCCCTGTTCTATCAAACATTTACATTCCAACTGAAATACACACACACAAAACATACAGGCGCAGCGGTTGTTCTTAGATTCCAGTTTTGTTTTTCATATTCCATTTTAAACGAACGTAAATCAAATGCAATTATCTTGTGGGCCGTGGGGGGTGAAGTAATTATTTTTGAGATTACAGAAGACTGTTGTGAATTAAATGATCTGGCTCTGAGAATGTTTAACAAACATTAAAAGGATGACAACCGCTCCATCTTACTAAACATGGCACATGATTGGCATCCGTACTAACATAACATTTATCTTTTCCCACTGATAACTCTCCCGTTCTCAAACGTGAACGTTGCGGTTTCCTCTTAGTGTTCATATCGTCAATGAACCCGCTGCTTTTATACGGACAGCTCAAAACTACTCCTTCATGTGCTCTAAAGAATCTTGTTATGTGACTGAAACTCTTTTGCAATATTTGAATGGCTTTTCATTCAAATGCCAAATGGGAATAGTCACAACACATATACCGTACATAATGTGCAGGATTTATCACTTTAACTCACATGACTTATTACTGAAAACAGTTCAAAATACCCCAGAGGTCTCAGGAAAAATCAACTACCTGTTGAAAAAAGATCCTGCTAAGCTATTTACTCAAAATCCAGCCACATAACTGTAAAAGAGCAAAATTGAAGATGACAGTGCGTTTAATCATTACTACAATATGACGCATCCAGAGACAGCTCAACAGACAGATAACATTCTTCGTACTATTGCTGGCAAAATAGAAATTGTCTTTACGATACCCTTTGGACCCGCTGGAATGAAGGTCAAATTAAAACCAGAGGGTATCCTATTGGGGTGTCAGATGTTCCAACTGTCCCACGTCTGTCTGTTGCCGTTCACAGCTGTACCCCCATTTATTAGTCGGACCCTATAAAATATGGAATGATTGCAGGTGTCATAGGCTATATTTATCACATTTCATTGTATTATTGTGATTCATCAGCAGATGAGCCAGTTGTTAGTGCTGACAGTATTTGTCAGGATGTTTTTATTGTTACTGTTGCTACATTGAGAATACACAGATATTTGTATTGTGTTGCAGCTCAGATCTAGAAATCTCGGGTAATACACAAATACAGATGACTCCAGCTAGGGTGTGCAGGTGTTTCGGTTACAGCTTGTGTTCCAGTCACTGTTTGTCTGTGCGTGTGTAACCATGGAAACATAGTGGGAGCCTGTAATGGAGACAGGGGTGTGTCAACTGCAACAAAAGGGCCCCAAAGGTGTTTTGAACAGTATCAGCACCACAGTTCTGCAAGTACCGGCAGATGGAGGTGTAAAAACGAAGTGACATGATAATGAAGTCAAAAGTTCAGTGTTTATTCCAAGAAATGCAAAAAAAAAGATTTTCCAAAGGAATGCAAATGGAATTTACAGTGGAAAGCCAAAAAAGACAACAAATACATAAACTGTTCAAAAGTTATATGCAAACAACCTTTTGGCTATGCCAATAAATTGACCCAAAAAAAACACAGCAATAACTAGCTTCCAACCAAGGCTGCGTTCCAGTCCACTTTTAGACACGCACTTGCCAACTTCCCTAAGCACGTTGCCCTCGGGGGAATCCCTGCCGCCATTTTGAAGTGCGTTCCACTTCGTGAAGTGGACAAGGGAAGTTTATATGGACAGACACTGTCTTGTTCCCTCGATTTTGTCCGAGGGAGCGAGTCTACTTCATATGTACACTTCAGGCAGCTCCATATACCACAATGCAACACGATTGTGACGTCATCGCAGGTCTCGTCTAATCACCAAAGCCACCACAAACAACTCTGATATATTAATTATATATATATTTAATTTAAAACAACCCAAACACACCTATATACATTTGTATGCTGCATTAAACAAATTGTTAAAGGAAAAGAAAAAAAATGTAAATAATATATCAACTCCATGGCTGATTCCAAGTGATCAAGGGCTTAGGACAATCCAATTCAGCCAATTGCAGTTTCCGCCAGTAGTGGGCACTCGTGCAACGTAAGCAATGACGTACATCCGAGTGAACAAGACGGAGGGAAGTTAGCAATTGAAGGGCAAGACAATTTTGGACTGGAACGCAGCCCAACTCTGAGAGGCCATCTTAAAAAGGTCAAGCCCCTCCTACTTGGACTAAACCATTTAGAAATGAAAAGTAATAAAGAAATTTAAGAAAGACAAATAAATGTGATATAACAGTAACAAAGAGGTAAACTGTTATAATAATAGAAAAATACATACCCGAAACTGAGTCTTTAGCCAATTTCAAAAAAATGTCTAAAGACACATCCTTTTCGTCAGCACCTGACCAATAAATTCTAGCACTTACCTTTTCTATTGTATAATATTCATTTTTTTTATGCTAAAAAAAACCTTGATATGTGTACTGTGCTAGACTAACTGAGACTTCTCCTCATTTGTAAGTCGCTTTGGATAAAAGCGTCTGCTAAATGATTAAATGTTCAACCAAGAATGAAATAGATCACCAATCTCCCCCTCATACATGAGAACAATGAACTGTGCCTTCTAGTGGGAGGAATGAGATCTTCAAAATGGTGGCATTTAATGTTTTGTCTGTTTGGGATGGGAAAATGTTCCAGTACGTAAGTATTACTATTTATAATATGTGGGTCATTCCTGGTATGCGGTGACTTTTCCTGTCCCAATGATTTATTTACTCATATTTTCTCTAAAATGAGTCACGTATTTATAGTAAATGGCTTAAATTGTAGATTTAAGTATTCTTTACCATTTAAACAGAGATAATAGACATTAAAAATACTATTTTGTATTTTACACAGTTTTAATTGATGTATGCATTCAATTATATCATGTCCTCAGTGCACAGTAATCAACTTCTGCAAGAAATATAAACCATGAAATGACAAAAACCTCAAAATATTTTTTTATTATGTTATAGACTAGGCTAAATTGCCTCTAGTCATACATATAAATCATGTGAAAATATAGGTCTTTTTCTTAAAATTTTCTTCAATTACTGCGTCCCTGAAGTAGTCTTCCACCCATGTACTTTTTTGCCTTCCAAATCCGACTGCAATTTCATTGAGACCATTTTCAAGAAGTGACCTAATTTCTTTTACCTGCTGGAATTCAACTGTACAAACTGAAGTAAGCTTCAACTCTCACTCCTAACTTTTTTTTTAGTTTTTGAAATGTTATCCTGCTTGTCCCACCCTTAAGGTTCCACCCTGTTAGGCTATGTTATGGAGAATGTTTGTCCTATCAAAAAATGTCAAAACAAATCTGACATAGTTATAAAAGTTATATTTATCTGTAGAAGGTTATAGCTAGCTAAATGTTGATCACTCAAAGAGCTATGGCTAATTTAGCTCAAAATTGTCCACCCTGTTAGATTCCACCCTGTTAGGTCTATAAACCTAACAGGGTGGAATGTGAAACATATTCTATTCATCAAAAATTGTTTTGCTTGTTTCAAGAAGAAAAGGAAAATCTAAGATGGCATAAGGGACATATACTATCCAAGAAAAGCTTATTATTGTTTAACATTTACATTATTAACATGTTGTGATAACTATGTATATGTCCCAGGGTGGAATATTTTCATGGACAGTGTCTGAACAAACTACCCATAATTATTATTATAGAGTCCCTGAGCTTGACCAATATGTATTCCTTATAGTTAAACATGTCACTATTTTGGTAGAATGCTAAGAACATGAAAATCATGTTCTTTTTTTTTTTCAACACTTATGAAGCCAAAATGTCACCGCATACCAGGAATGACCCATGTAAGTGAATATATGGAAACAATAAACATTTCAATTTGAATTATAACAAAAATAAATAAATAAATGATTTCTGTTCTTGTTTTACTTCTTAAACCAACATCTACATAAATCAACTTAGTGAAGTTTATGACTCATTAAACGTTAAACTGAAGAAGAACCCAGCAAACATTTGGACGTGTAATGACCGTTGAAAAGACGTCCGTCCGACACGTCCCGTCATGGTTGAAAAATAGTTCCAAAATGAAAGTTGAACCGACGTCTTTGACGTCATCTGGCCGTGAATTCCACGTCTCTTTTGGCCGTGAATTCCACGTCTCTTCAGCGCGTCCCTGGACGTCTAAATGCGTCGTCATTTGTGTGTTTAAATGTGTTGCTGCATAATTTAAGTGTATATAAGCCTGCATTTAAAATAATCACACACATATTGTGTAACATCGTGAAAGGCAATCAAGTCTTGAAGTTTACACATCTTGACAAAGGTTCTAAAAAGGTCCAAAATTGGTCTAGTCAGACCTGACCGTCAATAAAACGTTTTAATCACGTGTACATCACAAACAAGAACACATTATTTGTGGACATATGAAAAAAAGAAGCATGTTCTGATTTAGCACATTTTATTGATCTTGAACAGCCAAAATGTATCTTAATATTTTTTCAATGTTTAACATTTGTTAACCAAACTAAAATACCAATTACAAAATACTGAATTATTATATAAAGGGATAGTTCACCCAAAAATGAAAATTCAATGAAGAAAGGTATACAGGTTTGAAACATGAGGTTGAGTAAATGATGACAATTTTCATTTTTGGGGAAACTATCCGTTTAAAAACACATTGTTTGGCTCAGTTTTTGTATCCACCAGCTGTTCCTGGAGCGTGTTTCAGGTGTTCTGCCATTGCTGCATCAATTTCAGAGTCTGTAGCATTTGGGCTCCACCTCTTCACAGCATCTAAGGGAAGATAATATATATATATTTAAATAAATAAAATTATTATTAAATTAAAATTTGAGGTAAATGATATGCACTTATTTTCAAAATACTTGTTATGGTCTACAGCTAAATTAAAAAAAAACATGGAACAAGATGAATGAATCATGAATGACACATTAGAAAAAGGTAATCAACATGCATTACATTTTATTTTATTGTATAAAATATGTTCTGCTTTTATTTTTAAAGCAGTTACTGAAAACATACATGTTAAAATCCAGCTAAACATTTCATTCCATTTCAGATAATTTACTTTCTGAAAGAAACTCTCAAAAGGCTACATTAATAAGTTACAGTAATGACTGTATCATTAAACAATATACTTGGTATAACGTTACCGTTGTTGTATACGTTCAAAGTTACTTTTAGCCTACTGGCTAATTTTAGCCAAACTCAGTAAATTTCAGTTGACAATGTGGGCATAATTTCTTTCGGTTCATTCATGTCACACAAGTAAAACTCAAGCACGTTAATCTAATACAAAATGTACTTACCCAACAGTAGATTTTTAATAATAATATCGACACAACTCCCTCCTCTCCTCGTGGTTGTTCAAAGTTCCAGAATCTATGGGGAGAACGCGTTAACATCTCGCGAGATAATCCCATCGCATGATTTTGTAATATCGCGAGACCTTTTGTTACTACATCTTGGCAGCACAGTTTATGGTTTGGGCAGAGGGTTTGGGTAATTACATCCAACTCAGACATAAATGGTGACCGGGTATATTTCTGTTTTACATGTATATACATTCCATAAAAAAATAACAACGAATACATCAGGTACAACAGGTTAAAATAATGACTAAAATGCAGTGGCTTTGCATTTGCAATCACTTGACTATACTGTGCATTTTGTGATTATAATTTATAAAAACAAGATAAAGTAAATATATATTCATTTGTATATAAATCGTATAAAGAATTATAAATCCTGATAATTTTTTTCTGTCTTGCTAGACTAGACGTGCAAAAGACGTCAGTGGACGTTATTATTCACACACAGCCTGACTAGACGTGTAAAGGACGCCAGTGGACGTCTTCTTCACAACCTCTTAAAAACTTCATGGGCAACTACATTAATTATTGCAGTATTAACCATGCGAGGATTAAGCGCAGCTTTTGCATATTTAACAAGGATTTCATAGAGGGTCATGATGGACTATAAATGCACGTGTAAAAGACGTCGCCAGGTGACGTCCTCTCACCCGATACACTAAACATAACTACACGAGCTAAAAGTTAAAATAACAATTATACATGCAACTGTAGACATGTACAAATGTATCTGAATGCATTTTTAGGAAATGTTCTGTGTTACATTTTTTACCGATTTATGACGTCCTGGCCGCAACTATTTTTGGCCAGGGACACGACGTTGCCGTCGGACCAATGTTTGCTGGGAACTGGCATGGTGAGGACAGGAACAAGAATAAACAATACACAATCAGTGACACGAACATATCTGTGTTAAATGGTGTTCAAATTTGCGCAAAAAAGAGAATGTGTGTTATGTAACAATGATAATTGTATGTAGGCTATGTATGTTCTCAGTTCAGTGTCAGAATAAAAGTCATTTTCAATAATAAGAGTCTCTGTGCTAAGTCTACTGTGACGGAGCCTGTAAATTATGTGCGGTGATCACAACCCTGTTTGCTCAAGGTATTAAAATCCAAATAAACACCAACAACAACAAAAAAGGTTTGATTTGATTCTCAGTTCTGTTCAGTTTAAATAAGTGAGTTTAAACAAACACACTCTGATTTAAATAATTGGCGCTGATTAACTTAAAAAAAAATAATGTACATGAACCCACAATGAGACTGATAATTTCTTTATTTGCATTATAAATAATACAGAGGTTACTTACAATACATTCTTATTTTATTTGACCCAACTTAGGTATTTTGGTAATACTTTACATTAAGGCTTCATTTGTTAACTTGAACTAACAATAAACAATACTTCTTCAGCATTTATTAATCTTAGTTAGGCTAATGTAAATTTCTGCATTCCCTAAAAAATCAAAAGTTGTAACTGTTAACATTAGTTAATACACTGTGAACTAACATGAACAATGAATAATTGCATTGTTATTAACTAACATTAACAAAGGTTAATAAATGCTGTAAAAATATATTACTCATATGTAGTTATTGTTAACTAATGCATTACCTAATGTTAACAAATGAGACCTTGTTGTAAAGTGTCACCAGTATGTACCCAAAAAGTGAAAATTCCAAACTTTCTTCTGTGGAGCACAAAAAAGGAAATTCCGAAAAATGTTTCAGTGTTTTTTATACATGCATTGAAAGTCAATGGGGTCCAATGTTGTTTGGACCCAACTGATTATCAAAAATGTCGTCTTTTGTGTTACATAAATTATCTAAATAATGACAGAATAGCCAATCACAGACAGTATTATATGCCAGGGAATAATACTGTCCCTTGCAAACATATACTTGCAAACTCAGAAAGTTCGGCACATCAAAATAATAATCTGTTATCTATTTTTATAGCTCCATAAACCCCCAAAAGTGCACAGATGCTTCAGAGATGATGTAGTGACATCGCAGTCACAGTTTGCGTGGCTGGAGACATCAGGAATGAAGCAGTTAAGAGGTCCCTCGTCTCCTCACACTAACTCCAATAAAGCAGTGCTTATCTCTGGCACGGTGTCAGAAAATGGCACGAGCCTACAGACCCCCCTTCATCCACGAGGAGCTCATAAGCAGTCTCAGTGCTGCAGGCTATAGGCTGCTCCCACTTATGCTCTGCAGATCTACTGACAAACACACTGATGGATGTCTTGTATTCACAGCAACAAAACAGTACAAAATGTTGAGTCAACACAAAGATTTTTTCCACACCGAAAGAGATCATGGTCAGTACTTTATATTTCAAATAAAAAGTAAAGTATAAAACAAGCAAACAAACAAACTATTCATTTATATTTCCATGTTAAAAGAGGTTCAATACAAGTTAAGCTCAATCCTGATAGGTCCTTAACTCAATCTGCTTGGTTCCTTCTGTATCATCAGTAGCCAATGAGTTTGCTGCACCTTCAAAATAATTGGTCAGCATTTGCTGTAGCGGTTGCAGTGCGCTTTCAGAAACCCTCCCCCTTCCCCAGCTCCACCTGTATAGATTTGCTATGGGTAATTCATGTACACTATATTGTACAGCAGCAGCATGTCTTATTTGCTCACAGAAGCGTTGTGTGTGTATTGGCAGTAGCGAATCCCGTACTTGCTCTGCAGCAGCAACAGCAGCAGATCTATTCTGCCAAGACCAAACATATCAACATTGCCATATATCCATTACCATGCCAAACACTCCGAGAGTTGTCTTGACAGAAAAGCACATACATCAATTTATTTTTAAAACATGTGTATTATTCACAGTGATGGGAATAACGGCGTTATAAATAACGCTGTTACTAACGGCATTACTTTTTCCAGTAACGTGTAATCTAATTGATTACTCTTCTCATCTTAATAACGCCGTTACCGTTACTGCCAAAAAATGCGGCGCGTTACTATAACTGATGAAGCTGTTTTTTGTTTTTTTCATCAGACCAACTAGATCTCTGCGCGAGAGGCAAATACTTTTTTTACTGTTCTTCCTTGGTTAGTGGGCAGAGCACGAGACAAGCGCATAAATGCTGACGATTGGCTGAGGTAGAGTAAAATGTCATTGTAAGCCAATCAGAGGTAGAGTTGGGCGGGTGTTCGAAAGCACGCATAGTAGTGATGGGCATTCGGCTCTTTTGACTCAGCTCACTGAAAAGAGCAGGCTCTTTTGGCTCACAAATGGCTCTTTAAATGACTTTGACTATAATATTTCAATTTTTATTACATAATTATTTAATTTCTATAGGCTAAATTTGTAAAAATAGAGTCGGCTCTTCAGATATGCGAGCCAGCTCCCGACGTTCACCTAAAAGAGCCGGCTCTTAGAGTCGGCTCATTCGCGAATCGCGAACGACCCATCAAAAGCTCATTCGCGAACGAGTCGATCCATCATCACTAACGCTCATTCGCGAACGACCCATCATCACTAACGGCTAACGCTCATGAATTGCGAACGACCCATCATAATGCATAGTCGGACAGGACAGGACACACAAGGAACAACACAAGCCAGTCAGTCAACGAGAGACAGGTATGGCGACGAGCTTAACAAGCTTAATTTAATTTTGCCCAGTTGTGGCCTGTTGAGGGGCAATAAATATCAAAAGTTCCAAAACATCTATTGTGTTATTTGCATTGATCCACTATATAAACATAATATCTACATACATGGCATTTGATTGGAGGCTAGTCTCACTTTGTCCCACAGCAAAAATTTTTTTTTTTAGATGTGTGTACAATGTTTCATGTTTCTGTTAATAATGTATTGTATTAAGTGTCCATTTTATTATAATATTCAGATTTATCATAAATAATTGAACATGCACATGTATTTAAAGTTCCGTTAAAGAGGGGTAGAGGTCGGGTCACATTTGAGCATTTAAAATGTAATTTTACTTGAAAGTAACGCAATAGTTACTTTTTTAAGTAACTAGTTACTTTTAAAATTTGTAACTGAGTATCTAATTTAGTTACTTTTTGGCAGAAGTAACTAGTAACTGTAACTAATTACTTTTTAAAAGTAACTTGCCCAACACTGATTATTCAAGCGGTAAAGCTCGTAAATTTGGCAACTAAGTTATATAATTGGAAACCTTACAGAAGAGGCTAGAAAGGAAAATGTTGGGTTCACCCCAAAATGAAAAATATCCCATAATTTACTCCCTCTCAAGCTATCCTAGGTGTATTTGACTTTCTTCTTTCAGCCAAACACAATCGGGGTTATATTAAAAAATACCCTTGCTCTTCCAAGCTTTATAATGGTAGTGAATGGTAAAACATAGATTTTAAAGTTCCAAAAAGCGCATCCATCCATCCATCATAAAAGTAATCCATACGGCTCCAGGGGGTTAAAAAAAGGCCTTCTGAAGCAAAGCAATGCGTTTTTGTAAGAAACATAATTATGTATTTTTATAACTTTATAAACTATAAACACTGGCTTCCGGTAAGGATATTTTTTCTTACAAAAACCCATCGCTTTGCTCCAGAAGACCTTTATTAACCCCCTGGAGCTGTATGGATTACTTTTATGATGGATGGATGCTTTTTGGGCATTCTAGGGTACCATTTACTCCCATTATAAAGCTTGGAAGAGCCAGAATATTTTTCAATATAACTCCAATTGTCTTTGGCTGAAAGGATGGATTATGGGATCATTTTTGGGTGAACTAACTTTTGAACACATTATTTACATCTTGTGGATATATTGAAAAAGTATTTTAAAGTCATTGCTATGTGGTTGCCAGGACGTTGATATGTTGTTGCTAGGGCATTGCTATGTGGTTGCTAAAGTGTTTTAAGCATTTTTTAGTGTTTTGCTTTGTGGTGTTGCTACACAGTTGTTGATGTGCTCTGAGTGTGGTAACACTTTATTTGAAGGGGTGTGCATAAGACTAACATGACACCTTCATAATCATGACATGACACATGTTATGAATATGAAGGAAGTTGTATGCATGTTTGTGACAACTGTCATTAAGTGTCATTCGCTCAGTTATGACATTTTTAATGCAAATATGACATTGTTTGAAATGTCTTTGTTATGACACCTTGACATAAACCAATACATTATAACCTGTCAGTGTCTTTGTCATGACAACTTGACATTACTAAGACAACACAACCTGTCATAAACATGACCTAGCAGATTAATTATCAAACTTAAGAAACCACTTAGCTTTATTGGTTAACATTACATTAAACTTTCAGGTGGTTGGTTTTGACATTGGCTGTCATGAAGCCATTATAACTTTTTAATGACAAGTTCAATTTGTACCACTGTAGTTGAGGTCACGAAAAATATTCATGACACAGTTATAATGGCCTCATGACAGCCAGTGTCAAAACCAACCACATGACAGTTTAATTTAATTTAATGTCAAGTTGTCATGACAAATACACTGACAGGTTATGATGTTATGGTTTATGTCAAGATGTCATAACAAAGACATCTTAAACAATGTCATATTTGCATTCAAAATGTCATTATTGAGCGAAAGACACTTAATGACAGTTTCCATAAACATGCATAAACCCTACTTCATATTCATGACATATGTCATGTCATGGTTATGAAGGTGTCATGTCAGTCTTATGCACACCCCTTCAAGTAAAGTGTTACCTTTAAAGTTTATGGATTGGTCACACTCACTTCCCTTGTAAGTGCCTCACTTTAACCCAGATTGTTGCTCTTTTTAAAAAAAAAAAATCAAATGTTTGTGGTAATCAACAACATTATGCCACAAATGCAGTCCATTGACTTGCACTGAACAGAAAATATTCCTCTAAGAGTGAAGCAGAAAATGACTGCTGTAAAAACAACTGTACGCACATTATGCATCTGAAAGAGTTCTTTAAGAGTTAAATACATTCTGGGCTGCAGCTTGCCATTCATTTGACTTCTGACACCAGAGTCACTATAAATGCCACACATTCCATGCACACGAGGTAATTCTGATTGGACACACATGTTCTAACAGTATCTGCTGTATCATTTCAGCCAAATCATATCTGGGAGATAAACAAGATGCATCTACAGCTACGTTGCATTTCAAAGCAATCATAGCATAATAGTGTAATGACTGAAAAATAGCCACTAAGCACATGTTTTGCATTTCAAACGTACATGTGCAATGCAGCTTTTTAATTACAAGATGACCCCACCTGACTCTATAAACTAAAAAGTTTCAAAGTGTCAGGGTTTCAAAGCCTGGCGGATTTGACGATGGATGAAGGGAGAACCACAAATGTTTTGATTATAATTAACAATGATGCAAATTCATATGCAGTCTCAAAAACACATTTTATAGTCATGATGCTTTCTCATTGGATGCTATTTTAAGGGCAATCACTTAAAGAGAACATTCTGTCATCATGAACCATTACCATTTACCCTTATGTCATGTTTTTTTTTTTATATTTTAAAATATTTTTTTTCCCATCCCTACAATAAAAGTATAAATAAAAGGTCCAGTGTTGTTTAAATTCATATTAAATACTTTCATTTGTGTATACGGTGAGGCTTTCCAACACTAAAACATGATTTAATGTTTGCACAACATCAAGCTTAATTTGGCTATTCTTTCATTGTTACATCAAAAAAAATCAGCATCAGGTTTAAAAATCAGGATGTGATTTAAAAAACCCTGTTTTGAATAATTCTTATTTTGCAGACACGTAAACAGCCTGACCTTTTGACGCTAAAAAACAAACATAATCCCAGAGTGACCGTGGTTTACGTGTGCTAAATAAACAGGCAGAAATTCTGAAGTGCTGAGTCAAAATTCATCTGGAGGAGCAAATTCAGTCACGGATCATAAATAAAGGGAAGAATTGGATTAAATCAAGATGTGAACAGGGAATGCGGTCACAGATTAAGAATGAGGAATAGTAAAGGGACAGTTAACAAAAAGCAGATTATGAAGTGCTAAAAATAATGTCTCATCTTCACGTTTTAAACTACCTCCTGGTGTCAAACACAGGCCAGGCCAAACATCAATCATTTCTGTTTTCAACAAACAAGAATCTATGGCAACAGCCCATTCACATTTAATCCAACATTTTATGGACAAATGAACCATAGCGGGGGGTACTCGTAAATTCAAGATGAGAGGTAAACAGACCAGTATCTGATCACCTAATGTGTTCGTTTTAGCCACGTGATGATTTGACAGGGGCAATAGATCAACAAGTACTATCAACTTGGATATTTAAATAATTTCAACTTAAATGATATTAAACTAAAAATTGAATTTTGTATAAATTATTTAAAAAAAGTTAACACAGCTCCAAGTAAAAAGCAATGTAAAAACATATGTTGTCATATTGATCATATTGACTTATTGATCATATAATTTTTTACAGTGTACCATACAGTGAAAAGTGTCAGAAAGAATGACATTTCGATTTCAATTCAGCAGATCTCCATCTGTTTTGCTGAGAAGCTCTGATGAAGCTGTCCCTGGACCGTGCGGCACGTCCAGCGTGACCCCTTTGCAGATGGACAGTCAGGTGTTCTCTGTGGGGCCTAATTCATATTTCATAGTCAGAAGTTAGGAATGTATGAACACAGATTTCTATGGCCGATCATTAATGGCGAAATTTTTCGCATTCCAAGAAGATTTTTGTTGTTGTTGCAAATAGAACTGTGCTAACTAACCAAGCACATATAGCTTTACATTTTAAACATGTTGCTGAAATCCTTAAAGATCCAACACACATTTTTTTCATTTTTTTTTCATTTCATTTGATTTGGTTTATCATTAACAAATATACAATAACAAATATTCAACTCATCATATACATAACTTTTGATTAAACCAAAGGGTATAGGCTGAAGCTCAAGGCTTATTGACGCCTATCCCTCTCCATTTTTACAACAGTCAAACTGCTCAATTCTCTTCTTACAAACACTTGAAACAACAAAGTCATAGATATTAATTACCCAAAACCTATCTATATGAAAGTATCATCTTGTTTCTTAGGAGCCGTTTGAATCCACTTATTGTTTGTGTCAATTTAAGATCTATATGCAAACAATTCCATAAATTCACTCCTTTTACAGAGATAGTTCTACATCTAATATTTGTTCGTTTTTCGTACCTTCAGTTTTTTAAACAAACATGTTCCTTTTAACTCGTACTTACAATAACGTTTCTCAAACATACTCAAAACTTTATCAGGCAGCATTTTATAGTATACTTTATACATTATCAATGTAACCTTGTAATCCACTAAATCATAAAATTTTAGAAAATATTTAACAAATTCCCAATCTTATTTAATATCACAACTGTCTTTGAGATTTTAGATTTTACATAATCAATATGCTTTTTCCACCCCAATTTACAATCTAATATAACACCCAAAAATTGTATTTCATTTACTCTTTCTATTTCCTCCACCCCTATTCTTACTTTCACTTCTGTCACACTATTTTTACCCCAAATCATAAACTTTGTTTTACTCATATTCAGTGACAGCCTATTAATATCAAACCATTTCTTAACCCATTCCATCTCCCTTTCCACATTTATCACAATGTCTTTTAACTCTTTCCTAGAATTAAAAATTGGTATCATCCGTAAAAAGAATAGGCTTGAGAACACTTGAGACCATACAGAGATCATTTAAATATAAAATAAACAATTTTGGTCCCAGGACCGAGCCCTGTGGAACCCCTCAAAGAATTTTCAGGGGACTTGACATAATTCCATCAACACATTACACATCATGTAATGCAGTGTCACAGAATGCCTGACAAAGTTTTTGTAGCTCCAGGGAACATGTGACACTTGTTTAAACATTATACATGTGTGTGTGTGTGTGTGTGTGTGTGTGTGTGTACAGTGCTTATATGTTCTCAGGAAGTTTATTTTAAACTTCAAGGAAAAAACACAGATAACTGGAATCCCGTATAACATCAGCAAATCCATTCAGACTCTTGTGCTCAAAACATATGCTGCCCTTTTTACGGATGAGGGGTCATTCACAAGGTGCAACACAACCTTTACCGAACTGTCCTGTCCCATAACAGTTACCAGCAGTGCTTTTACTGGAAGTATTTAAGGCATAGGTCCTACTGGTATTAAATAAATATTGAATTGGATATTGAATAAAAACTCTTGATGATTTATAATATTAAATACTTTTGGTATACTAAATTGGTATACTTAAAGTCTGCTAAATTGGAACAACTAATTTGTACTTAATTAGTTATCCAGAAGTAGTGCTGAGGTCCTGATTGTGCTAAAGTGGAACTATTGCAAGTATACTTAGGTACACTTTAAATATCTTGCATTTAAAGACTGATATTATACAGAGATTTTTTTTCACTAAGATTAATATGCTCTAGACGTATTTTGTCATTGTTAGTTCATGTTAACTAACGTAGTTAACAAATGGACCCTTTTTGTAAAGTGTTGCCATTTTATCATTATTAAGATTGGAATACGTAACACGTAACCCCAAAATAACCCTAAATGTTAGGGATGCTGTCTCAGATTACGTCTTGAACACTCACTGTTACAGGATTTAACTATTTATCTTAAAAATGTTTTAAGTTAATTAATTGAAAGGAAAAACTCCATATCTGATATTGATAGAATCGTGTTTTAACTTCCTCTTGAATGTACTGATGGGTAATAAGATACAAATAGCATGTGTGGTAAACCTTATAATGGATCTCCAAGAAAGCAGCCTGAAAATGAAGTGATTCCTGAGCAGTTTCATTTTGTCCAAAGATTCTTTAGTATAAAGATTACACAAGCAATATTAAAGTATAGTGCGATTCACACTGGGCAAACTTGGACATCTATTAATACCACAAAGCAGATGACAAGCCAAGAATCAAAGAACTAAACTCCACATATCTAACAAGACGTTGCCCGAAAAACAAAATTAGATGGTGTGCTCCGGTTAGACAAGTAAAAATATCTGGATTATGTGTCCTGATTACCAACACAAAGTCTGGCTACAATGTTAAGATTACATAAACAGGAGAATGTGTAATCACGCGCTATCTCACGACCGATTCGTACGAATTTGACGAGTGATTAAAAGATGGCTAATTCGTACGAATTCGTACGACCTCACTCTTACGAATTTGTATCTTTGTCTAAACCCACGTGATGGGTAGGTTTAGGGGCGGGGTCAGGGGTAGGTCATTCGTACGAATTCATACGAATTGGGCAACTCGTCAAATATGTACGATTTAGCAAAAATCTTAGCAAAAATCGAGCTGAGGTCGTACGAATTGTTACGATTTAGCCATCTTTCAATCACTCGTCAAATTCGGACGAATTGGTCGTGAGATCGGGTTGCATCACTCATACAATCAATCACTCAGTTTTAAAAAATGCAAAAAAAAAAAAAAAGTATTGTACTTTGAATGTCAGGCCGGTTATCGAGAAGCGTTCTAATGAATGCACACTGAGCTAGTTGATATGATCTCGTAAGACTTCACACTGTAAACTCTAACAAGGTGCATGTGCTTGAGTAAATTCATTGCCTCACAAAAATTTCACATCTTAAAACTTGCAAGTTTACTAAATGGTCTTCAATGAATTAACTTAATTTCTGACTACTAGCAAGTAGACTTAACTCAGTATTGTAAATGAGTTTGTTTTTACTTAAAACAACAAAAGACACTGTAACAGCCGTAATGAGGATGGACACATGCAGGACTTTTTGTTATTTTAGATTATTTTCTGAGATAATTGAATTGAACTAAGTTCACCAACAGATACACGCAACCATAATGGTGACTTCAAAGCCAAAAATGATTTACAACAAAACAATATCAACATCACTAAACAGACCTGTCCAGTGAGCCATAACCAATAAGAACTCACAAAAATAATACTGTTCAAAAGTTTGTGTGTGTGTGTGTGTGTGCATACGTCTCTTATGCTCACTGAAGCTAAATTTATTTAATCCGTTAGTTTTAAATAGCTTTTTTACTCCTGTGATGGCAAAGCTGAATTTTCAGCATCATTACTCCAGTCTTTGATGTTCAGAAATCCTTCAGAAATCATTTTAATATGCCGATTTGCTGCTTTTTTTAATTATTTTTTATCATTGTTCCAACAGTTGTGCTGCTTAATATTTTAGTGGAAACCGTGATGCGATTTTCAAGATTCTTTGATGAACAGAAAGTTCAAAAGAACAGCTGAACATTTGAAATAGCAATCTTATGTTACTTTATAAACGTCTTTGCAGTTGTTTTTGTTTATTTAACAACAATTACTGACCTCAAACTTTTGAATGATAGTGTACATGTATTTTCAAAACACAAAATCTAAGTAAATATTAATTTTAAAGAAAATGTGGATGGTGCTTGGCCAGTGCCAATGTTTGAGTGGTCACTAGGGCATTTCTAAATGGGTTCTATAGTTTTTTTTGGTGGGCGCTAGGACATTGCTATGGTGTTACTCAATGTTTTTTTTACTGCACAAAGCCAAAAGAGCCCAGAATCCATATGGATATTAAAAGTGTGGGCCCCCTTTTCAATGTCTGGTCTTTGCAAGCATCTCTACTTCATTATTTAAGGACACAGCACATCGGTTTACAGTGGAGTTTTCCATGCTGGTATCTCCGCTCCACAACTCTACTGGCATACATTATACAGGCATTTCTCTGCCACTTATTAACACTGAGCACTAAAAGGTGGACCTCTGGACCAAGAAAATGCTGGTAAACAAACACAATGAAACCATTTACTTGTTTCAAAACAATGAACAATTCAAGCAAACCAACAAACAAAAAAGTTCCTTGTACTATTAAGGGCATGATACTATGGTTCTTTTATGATTTCAGACATCTTAGTCCTATAAATGTGTACAAAACATTGTTTTGAATTGATAATCATATTGATATAGCCATAACATAATCTAACACATTTGCCCACCCTTGAAACTCCTTTGGTAAATTAGAAGGTATGAATAAAAATGACAATGATATAATGTCACAAATGCCAACAAATGAGCACTAAACCAGCTATGCATGAAAGAACATGAGCAAGACAGCACAGCAGAAAATGACTGTGACAAGAACGGATGGATGACCACCTGGGGATCATGTTTATATTGCCAAGAATCATTACTTCAGGTATTTGTTCCAAAGCCCAATACTTCATTTCACATTCTGCTAGACACATAAGTGATCCACAGCGTCTTTAAAATCAGATTAGGCACAATGACTGACCAATCAAAACTGTGCAATACCAGCAACTGTGAGTAATAAAAATCCAGACAATAATAGCTAAAGATATGCCACGGAAGATTAGATGTAAGTGGTTCCAGAGAGCAAAAATGCTTTCGAATTGAAGAGATGATGTGACTCAAACACAAAACAGAGAATAAGCATTATTAACTGCATGCACGAACAGTCAAACTTAACTAATGACTGTAACATTTATAGACTTTATAGTTTACCAAACAGCTTGTGTTAAGAAATTAATTCCTCTGAAAGTCACTCACCTATTTCAGGTGATGGTTCCTGGAAAGCTACTGCTGGTTAATTTTCTGAAACGCCCTTTGCTGTTTTTAACTGAAATAAAAGGGTTGAATCATCCGCAGTTATACCACGTATACCACAGTTAGTATACGCTTCGGAAAGCTCGTTTTCCCAAGAAAGCTTGCCGTAGGTGCCGGGAAGTTATTTGATGTGTTTATTAGGGCATGCTTGGATCTTAAACACGTGAAAACATTTAGGTTTTGGTTAAGTATGCTGTATACTTCCATGAAAATTTGACTGTGAGGTCTATAACCTTCAAGTACCAGTTAAGAACTGAGCACTACACTGTTTCGGCCTATGATGCAATTCAGATGCAGTTCCAAATATTACATTTTATGTGTAATTGTGGTCTTCACGGTTATATCTGTGAGATAAAAAAGTGGACTACAGATACTATACCGACAGTCTATGTGGCATTCCGTCATTAAAGTGTAAACACTTAGAAGGATCAGAAGAGTTTAGGGCGGCATTTGGGACAGGGCCTTCAAGTTGCCCAAACCGATAAAGCAGCAGTCTTTATGCCGCACTTGTGGCATATATGAAGCATTGTGCTAAAGAAAAAAAACATTACATAAGAGTACTGCTGGGATGATGTATTTTTGTAGGCCAAAAACGTGGATACGAATTAGCATTTTAGCACTTCTGGTTCTACTGTCCCAAAATCAATAGGTTTTTAGTAAAATGCTTGAAATAAGGTCTGTGGTTAACACAAGCTGATGATATGTTCACGTTTTATTCTACAATATAAAACACACATATCAGTATTACCCCCTTGCGATTTTTTTTAAAGCTTTACTTTGCAAAAAAAGTGGCCTAAATGGGACTACAGAGGTTGTCAGGGAAATTAAACATCATCACGTCATACAGAGAAACTCATACTAGTCTGCTTTCACAGCCTTGTTGTGCTTATAATCATGCTCTTGAAAATAGTTCTAACTAAATATTTCAGAGAAAATGCTTTTTTTAAAGGGATAGTTCAATTCTGTTATCATTTACTCACTGTCAAGTTGTTCCAAACCTGTATGAGTTTCTTTCTTCTGTTGAACCCAAAAGAAGATATGTCAGTAACCAAACAGTTGACGACAGTCATTGACTCCCACAGTACCTGAAAACTCATACATGTTTGGAACAACTTGAGGGTAAGTAAATGATGACAGAATTTTCATTTTTGGGTGAAAAATAAACACTCAAAGAGTTGTCAGAAGCTTAGTGATGGTGACGTCGTGTTCAGTTGTGTAGATTATCAGAATCATGACCTTTTGTTGGTCAAAGAGTTTATTTTCTGCAATAATTCAAAAGCCAATGGACCGCTCCCATTGGGGGAACCAGAGTGATGCTAACTTCCAGGTTGGCTTACAAAAAATAAATCATCACTGCTGCACTCTATTGCAATGGAATTGCTTAAACAGTATTTTTATTTGTCTCGTTTTCCAATTAAAATATATAAACATCTGTACAACAATCTACATTTACAAAATTGCAATTTTCCAGAGAACATGTAATTTATGCAGAAATCTAAGCATTTCAAATGTGTATGCTTCAAACAATGCTGTAAGAGAAATGCATTTCAAATAAACTATCTGAAAACAAGTCTTATTATTTTATATAATAAATAAATGTATAGTGTGCATCATTTTCCAGAGCAGAACTACTGCGGTGACTGGCAGGCCACATAAACGCTTCCATGAAACAGAGCAGAAATAACCACACTTCTAAATCTGCTTGTGATTTCTTTCTTAGCATGAAAACAGCATTTACACCATGCAAAGTGCTGATAGTAAAAAAGATATGACCCACTTGTTTTGAATCAAATCCACTGGATACCCACCAGCGGCTGGTTATACAACCAGCCTGTGAGGATTTATATTAATTTTGATGTGCAGATTATTAACAAATAAATAACATGTGCTGTCCGACCACTCGGATGAGCAGATGCCAGCACAGTCATTATGACATCAAACCACTTACTCCTATATATAAAGGATACACAATAGCAATAAAAAAGTGTCAAGCAGATAACTTATTAGAACAGAGGGGATTTTGCGTAAAAAGTCACGGTGGTTTCACGATGCATTACTTGGCAAGTGTACACGAGAGCATGTATCTCACGACATGGGGATGTGATGAGATGTGTCATTTTCATGGAGCAGATTCTCTTCCTGAGGCTTAAAATAATTTGTGGCTGTCTGTATTCATTGACTTGATGATGTTGCAATAACAATGCCTCTAGGGGACTTGCCCCATCTGCTTGGAATACACCCTTGATTTTTTTTCACCCTTGAGTCGTCGCTCAAGCACTGATATAACCAAAGTCTGGTTTCAACCTGCTTCAACCACATTTAACAGCTGGTAATGCAGATAGGAGGAACAAACAGGTAATCGCTCTATTACCAAAAAAAGGAAACACATCACAGCTGTGCTGTCATACTTGCATCAAAACATGTGGAGTTCACTATGAACATAATACTTCAATGCTGTTAGAATCTAATTCTGGTGCACACTTCATTCATGCTTTATTCCTCTCATAAAGTGACAACACGATTATGTGTCTTCCAGTCACCGCAGCATATCAATCTCTCACTATTTTCTTTTAGATTGTGTGGCACTATAGAAAACCACAAATGGATTCAGACAGTCAGTTTGTCACTTACACCAAGAGCAATCGAGCATCTATACTCTGCTGTTAGACTGGCAGAAACATCTGAGCTGGAGCGTTTTATCTTTCCAGAACACATTTTTAAAAATGTCGACACTGTGTTTCTACTTTCTACCGATAAAAAGACGAGAGGGAGAGGCTTTACTCAGGCTTAAATATAGAATTGGGTGTTGTTTAACTCAAAGGAAACTGGTAGGAGTAAAGTTGTCTTTCCTGAGCATGTCTTCACTTGGCAGGAACATTTCCAGCAGCCTTATGAGGCACTTAAAGTAATGTTACCATAGTCACGCAGCCTATTTGCAATTCGATCGTGTCTAATGTGCTAAAACAGTGCATTTAAAAACCAAACAGATCGCAACTGTGCACAACTAGTAACACTGTTGAAACATTGAAAGTTTTTGAAGGACAAATTGATCAAAAGTGACAGGCAGTAAAGACATGATGTTACAAAAGATGTCTATATCAAATAAATGTTCATCAAAGTATCAGTTTCCACAATTAAGCAGCACAAACATTTTCAACATTGATAATAATCTTGAGCAGCAAATCAGCATATTAGAATGATTTCTGGATCGTGTGACACTGAAGACTGGAGTAATGATGCTGAAAATTCACCTTTGCCATCATAGGAATAGATACAATTTTAAAATATGTTCAAATATTCACAATATTAAAATTTGTACTGTATTTTATATCAAATAAATAATCGGTCTTGCTGATAATAGAGATCCCCCCCCCCCCCCCCCCCCAAAAAAAAAAAACATTCCAAAAATCATACCAACCCAAAACTTTAAAGCAGACGTGTATACAATCTAAATATTGAATTTGTTGTTTATTTATATGGACTGATAAATATGCCACATGAACCTGCAACAATCCAGAGAGAAGAACCCAATCAAAAATATTTGAACAGAAATAATTACCATCTACTGTTTTTCTCTCTCTTCAGTTACGAATTTGGGCATGTTCCATTCTCAAATGATTTTGGCAAGGCATCTGGTGTCATATTAGCTGTACTCAATATAGAAATCATTAATTCCACATTCCTAACTTGTTAACAAAATGTGTAGGTGGCTGGAATGTGTGAGGGCTCGTACGGAGTCATTATCCCAAGGACAACATCTCCCATGCAGTCACATCATTTGAAATGAACTCGATCACCAATTAGATGTGCATTCCAGATGCTTCGCAGGAAGTTAATCATCAGATGTTTACAAGGCTGATGCTGAAGCATATTTGTCTGGGAAATGAATCTCGACTCTACAATTCAAAACCTCTCTGACCCCGTGAACACACCAATGCAGGAGATATGAAAATGATTCGGAAACAAAACAAATGGTGTCATCTAATTAAAAACGATATTACAGGAATGCTGGAATAATGATTTCTCTCAGGGGTTATGTTCCATCCTTTTAAGACAGGGCACATAAAGTTGTTGGCTAGTTTAGAACAGGGATGTGGCTGCTGTCACTCAAGACAACTCCCGCCCCTTCCCACCCCCAGTAAAGTATATAAAAGCACTCAGGTTTTTCTGTGTAACTCAGACCATTAGCAGTGTCACAGCTGAATACTCATCCTTAGCCAACTAAGATTTGGACACAACTTGGAAATACACAAAAATACTGACTTCAACATCACCACTTTTCAAGTGTGCAGTCAATTCTAGAGAGCGACCGGAGTTATCAGGTATGTTTTCTTGGTTTGTTCTCTGCCTTTTTGGTTTCAAAGGTCAAGGCAAAAGCATAGGTTAGCGAGACATTTGGCCTTCTGGCAAGTCATTTTCATTGCACCAAGTGTGCACTTGTCTCAGGCAAATTTAAGACTTGCTACTGGTAAAATGACACGGTTGAGCAAAACTTAACCTCTGTGTAACTTTTCAAAATAAATGAATGACCAGTGTGGAGTCAACAAGGAGTAGGAAGATCACGTCATTGGGACTTTTGTTCAAAAATCAGGGTTTTTTTTTTCATGAGAAGAGCATGCATTTTATATGATTAATAATAACATTGCTGTTCTTCCACAGGTTCCATTTACAATGAACTCAGTGCTTCAGAAGGCTTTCCTGTGGTGTGTGCTGACTGCATTTCTGCCGAGCATCACGGGTGCAAAACCTCTGAATACAGATGGTTTGAGAAGGTACGCTCTCATGACTGAACCACTCTTGTCATTCAAAACTCTGATTTTGAATAAAATCTCATGGGTTTCTATTGTCATCTGCTAGGCTCAGTGTTTGGCTTCAGGGTAAGGTGAGGAAAGATGTCAGCAGCGTGTCTGAGAGAAGCGAGAGCGACTCGACAGCTTTGCTGACTCAGAGGAACAGCGGTACCGAGTCATTTGTACCACAGCACAGGTATGTCACATTATTTGACTGGACAAACACACATATCAAGGGCAAACTGACTAATCACTAGCAGCAGATAAAGGAAAACTAAATGCTTTCTGTTTCCCTCCAGGAGTGTGAGGGTAAAGCGGGCAGAACCAGCCTACACGGTCAAAAGAGTCGAAAGAGCGGGCTGTAATCTGGCCACCTGCTCGGTGCACGAACTGGCCCACCTGCTGAATATGATGCACACGAAGACGAGCAACGCCCCCACTGATAAGATCGGCTCAGGGGGCTACGGACGGCGACGGAGACGTTCACTCCCATCAAACCACCCTGCACTAACGTTCCACGAAGGCCGTCTAAAGCTGGCATGGGTTCGATCCATCCACAAAGGGATTTAAAGAACAACCCAGGAACACCTCTGTGGTTTGTCCAGAGCCTTTGGTTTATATTGGCTCCGTTTACTGAGATACTTCTGATACTTCCTTTGCTGAACGTTAGTGTACTCTCTTCAGGCACAAAGGAGCAAGAGGAGCATCCTTCTCTCCATCCTCTGCCTGATGGGTTGGACAGAGAAGGATTCAGGTCGCTTAAAGTGGTTGTGGAAAAAAGGAGTGCTATCAGTTGAGACAAAAAAATATATATATTAAAAAAAAAAGCTTTGTGAGGGTCTAAGGCAATACGACAGGAAATGGGTGGTCAATGCTCTGTGCATGTGTTTAGCATTCTTGTCATTCTAATGGAGCTTTGGGACTTGACTCTCTGTCTCTTCTGCAGCACTGATGCGCCCTCTGCTGGAGGAATGAAGGAGCAACCCAGGACACTGCCAGCCCAAACTTTCAGTGAAGAGGACAGAGAGTGAATAGCAAGAAGAGCTTTCATAAAGCTATTTACCCTGGAGGACCAATGATGAAGAACAGAGAGAGAAAACTCTTCATGGAAGAAATGATTTTTGTTGTCCTCAAGGACATCCACATACTTGAAGACTGATTTATCTATACTGTGGGGGCCGTGCAATAATTTACTTTAATATTATAATGTAGTCTTTTATTGATGTGTGTATAAAGATGTATATTATGAAAACACTGTAGGGCCTACGTTTAAAAGTTCATATATTTATATCTACAAAACTGTACATGTATCCTTAAGAAACTATTGTTTATTTTGCGTTTATTTTGAAATAAGATGTTTATCCTGTGATTTCATATCGCTATAATGCGAAGCATTTTTTCCACATGAATCATTCAATAATGTGTTGTTAATTGATATATTAAACTCCTGCAAGTGTGAGTGAGGACAAATTGTATCTTATTTCCAGGGCAGCTTTCAGGTCGGTACATTGAACGCAAACATAAATGAGTAGCTAAACATAGGCTGATGAAGTTGGTCAAATATTATGTGTGGACCGACTGAAAATTATACATTGTGTTGACGCCATCATGAGAAACTGAAATTACATCCTTTTCAATGCTTTATTACTTTACACAAAACGTTTACATTTTTAATTACCGTCACGCACGCTACTTTTAAGTAAAGTAGCCGCAGTAAAATATTTAATAAAAAGTCGTTTTGGCAAGTGGACTGTGGGAAAAGTAACTTTTTGAACTACATTACAAACCCAGCAGAGGGCGCGGTTTCCCTATTAATTATTAGTCTACACGCTAAAGCAACATTTCACGTTTGATAAAAGGAAATAAATAGTTGCAAATAAAACACTTACCAAATAAAAGCAATGTTAAGATAAGGTCATTTAACTGTGACTTGCAGATTAAAATACAGTCTTGAGCAACGTCCTTCATGAAATGAGTTGGAGAGATAGCCTATAAAAAAAGACTTTCCCACATTGTTTGTTTCTAATTAAAAAGTGTTGCACTCAAAAGAATGGTAGGCTACTTCTCAGAATTTTTTAAAATAGTGTACACGTACATGAAATGAATTTGTCTCCAAGATGTGTTTTGTAAAGGATGAAGTTCTTGTTTGACAAATCGTGTTAAAAACGCGGCGCTTGTGCACGTGCGAGACGCCGAAAAAATAGCAAGACGCAAAGACGTCTTTGCATTTTTTACATAGAGAAATAGAAAAAAGCAGCAAAAGGGATTAAGGAACGCAATGACGCGTTTTTTTGTGTGAAGATAAACATTCGCCTTCATCTCAGTTCTCTTCTCAAATTAATGGGATGTCATGTGTATAAAGTCAAGCCTCGAGGTTGAACAACATAACGCGAAACATATCCATAAAATGCTTTGTAGTAGAGAAAAAATGTAGTTAGTTAGCCTATGTTTTGTTTTCATCAACAAATAGGCTAGTCGCAAAACGTCGAAAGTCTCTTTAAGCACTCTGAGAACAATGCAAAACACAATAAAAGCCCAGAGAACTGAAATTAAACACACCAGACAAGATCCAAGTCCCAAGTTCAAGGTACCACCAGCACCGAAAGGGTTAAGTGCAGTGACATTTTTTTAAGATTCAGCTTGTAAAAGCCTTGAGGCATTTATCTTCACACCCAGTGAGTTTTGCACTACTGAAAACAGCAGAATCTCCCAAGGGACTGTCACACGAACAGAGAGAGAGAGACCGAAAAACTTCAAGGATAACAGATAGAGGTCTGCAGACAGAAGGTGAGTTGGTTCATATCGCTTTAAAACAAATTTTAGTAACCCTTTGGCAGTTGGGTTAACACAGTAGAAGTGCTGTAAAATATGTGGCCTCTTTTCTTTCAAGCATCTCCTGCAGGTCTGAACCTGTCGACGGGTGATGCCTCGTTCCATCACTGCTTCTCTGTAGTCTTAATCCATGTACATTATTATTGCTCTGTCTTGCATCATTTACATATCTTTCTTTATAAAATGGAAGGATTAAATATTGGAGAGTTTTACCAGGTGTGGTGGTATGTTTTTGAACATTGAGGCATTTCCTTATTCAGAACTGCACGCTGTTTGTGTTCTTGTAGATAAGCTAAGATGACAGCTTACAACGTTCTAGTGTTTATCAGGAGTTGTTTCACCCTAAAACATCAGAAAATGTTGCATTTGCTGTAAAGCAAGAGCTCAGGAAACAAACACACTAGAAAATACCAAACTTTTGTGTTTTGCTTTTGGATTTGACTTTGCAGAAGTAGTGTCCATTAGATTAAAGTTAGTTGGTTTACTTATGAATTTCCTTTTCCTGTTTTTGAAAACCAGAAGACTAGCAGTTAGCTTTCATCTGCTCGCGGAGAGGTAAACAGTTGCTGTAGAATTCTTATCAAATTAATAAGGGTGTTTTTAGAGTGGAATTTTTCCTTCCTGCAATGCATTTTAAGAACACAAGGAGTTTACTTCTGTCTTTCAGGTGGAACTTTGACTAGAGATCGTGTTGCATCTGCTAAGCTGTACAAAATGAACAGGAAAGGAACCCCATTGTCTAAGCAACAATCAACACCCAACTTTGGAAGGGGTAAGTTTGGTACAGTATATGATAATACTACATCTCAGTGCTTCATGTTGGCTTGCGCAATGTTCTTTTTTTGTGTGTACATTTTGTCTTTGTAAAAGGCTAGTATGTTTAATGTGCAGGTCCACTGCACAAACTCCTGAAAGCTGGCATCCAGACATATTGTTGGGTATTGTCAAAATAGGTTAAAAGTATAGCAAAACATTGTGTCCTCAACATTCTTTGCAAGCTTGTCATAAAGTGCTCTATCAAAAGAGCACTGAACCTGTTCTATAAATAACCTCTTTGCAATGAAGCACTTTGCTCATGCCAGGCTCGATGACTTGTGCAATCATTGAACACAAAGTCATTGCAAAATATTTCTGTTTTCATTTAAAACCAAAGAAAGCTTTATTATAAATACAATTATTTAAATTACACTAATGGCATTCCATACATTTGACTCCATTATTTGCTATTTAATATAAGTCTGTGAGAATGATGGCACTGTAATTTAATGGTTTACACTTTTTCAGTCTATGAAATTAGAGTCAATTTTAACCAAATACTACAAAACAAGAAGAATACTGCAAATGTATGGCACAAAGTGAGCTGAACTTGTGTGTCAAAATGAAAGTATGGCTTTTCCGTCTCTGAGATGTAAAGTAAGGGGAGGGGGCAGAGGCTTGGTAGGTATTGAACCAGTGCTACGCTGCAGGGCGGAGTTCTGCTTCTCTTATTCGTTTTCCTACAAATGAGTAAAGGTCGGAGGAGACACGGTTTTAGTAGACACAAATAAACAGAGCTATCCTGTCTGTCACCCCTTATACTTTCTCTGAGACACTCTGGTAGCCTGACCTTCTAAAAGCTCCAGGTAAATTAATGCATTTCTGAGCTGAGCTGTTGTGTTTTGAGAACGCTTTGCTCATTTACTTTAAGCCTACGGTTCTTCCATGCTCATTTTAAGATCCAGCAAAATTAGGTGAGTGTAACTTCAGCCATGGGGATGTATGAAAACGGATTAGGACATTAATGGATGCGGTTTGAAACAGAGTATTCCTCTGGGGTCTTGTGTGTGTCAGCGTGTGCTTTCCAGAAGCTTGATAATGATACGGCACGTACAGTATACTGGAGGCGTGTGAGTTATGTTGATTTAAAAAGGAGTAACCTGTGATTCTAGTTATCTGTGCAGGGGTAGGGCATAGTGTGAGCTGGTTTAAGTCAGGTTGAGCTGTTATATAAGTTGCTATGGTTGTGGATGGGAATGTAAACAACCTGTTTTTAATAGTGGATATATTGTAAGCCATAGCGTATACAGCCTGTCTTTAAAGGTTCATTAATGTTACTGGAACATGCGTTAGCTAATGCCAAGACAATGTTATTCCCTTATAAAAAAAACAGCGAGCTGGGAAATGATCCTGACAGCTTGCAAGCTCCAGAACCTGCCAGCATTTAGAAGGGTCTCATGTTCAGCTCGCAGCTTGTTGTGATGTCCAGCCAGGGCTCTCTGCTGATGATGCTGTCAGACCCTTTAAATAGGGAGGAGAGGGATACTCACTGAAAACACTGAAGCTTCTTAATAAGACCTAGAACAGAAGACCACAGTTATAAAGCAACAAGAAAACAGAGAACCCAAACACAGAGATCCAGTAAAACCATGGCAAAAATAGCTAAAGAAGGTAAGAGAAAAAGTGTATATTCCAACAATAGTACTATAGGATCGGTCAAGCTGAATAATAGGGGTCAGTGACAGTCAAAAGATTGGATATTGACAAGCTTTTCCTTAGTTAAAAGTTGACAAGATATAAGATATATTTGTAGTATAATAGTGTGTGCTTAAAATAAACAATTCCTTTGACAATTCCTTGTTTATTCAAATATAAATAGAGTAAAAATCAATTATATATACATGTATTATTCTATTTATGAAGTTTATAATATATTTACACCATGCCTTAAAAAAAAATATATATATATAATAAAATATTATATACATAATGTATTTGTTTTTTACTGTATATAATGCATATCTTACAGTAAAAATATATACGATTGATTTATATAACTGAGGGGTTTACTTCCATGCGGAAGACACAGCTGTTCTAGAAGTGTGTCTGGTATCTAGGTTTCCTAGATGGGCAGGGCTGAGAGGAGTCTGGAATCATTCATCTGACAGGCTTGTCAAGCGTCTAAATCGAAGGGCTGCGGTTTGTTGACAGTGCAGTGGAATATTCAGTTACATGTCAACACAGGTGGAAGTCAACAATCTTGCACATGACTTTATAACCCTGCCTGCCATTAAAAACTGTTTATAGGGATGGGCCTGACCTACATTGCCATGCTATAAAAGCACTGGACCTTGTACGCTGATGTCATATCCAATGTGATATGGGAAATAGAAAGGTGGCCAAGGCATGGTAACTGATATGAAAGTATAATCTATTGGACAGGATGCAAATGTGGTTTTGATATGCACAGGGAGTCTGTGCACGAATGGAGGAAGGGTGGTGAAGTTAGGCATAATAGAGACAAAAACCAGTGGTCAAGGCCTGACAAATTATTTGTGAGATGCTTTTTGAGAAAAATTCAAATAAGAAATTCAATTAATTATTACACTTATCCAACATTATTTTTTTGCAAATTTCAAATGTCAAAAGCATCCTGCATTAGCCTGGGAAAACCCAGACAACTTCCGGCAAATTTAGATTTGCTCTGAAAGTTAGTCTAGCAAAGAGCTCATTCAAACCCATTTCCAATCCGTCGAAATCGAGGCACCAATCAGAAACGTTGGGGCGGGCTTTACATGATGACGACAGCCCTGGGATTTTGAAGCAGATTTTGTAGCCTACATTACAAAGATGGATGCCGCCGTCGAACATCACTCGTTCGAATCAGCAATCGCGTCTGTTTTAAGCAATTTGAACGTTTCCTTTTTGTTAAAAATCGAGCTAAGAACAACACTCAGAGATTCACCGCCGCTCTGCATACGTCATCTCCTTCATCGCTCTGATTGGTTTTAGGTCTATCCGCGACATCCGTTGGTGACGCCCCTCTGGAAATGATTTGTCTTATTACTTTGTATTAAGTTAACAAACAGCATTTTTTTTTTTACTTACTATTAGGAAGATGTACATATATAAACCTAAAAATAACCAGATTTTTTTTTTTTTTTTTCACTGTTTACAACTAGGGCTGTCAATTTAATAAAATTGAGAATAATGTCCCAGATTTTCAAAAGCAACTTTGAAAACCCTAAAAGATAGGCTACATTTAGTAAAGTGTCAGATTTTCTGTAGACCCAGACACCAGTTTGAAAACAAGACAATTTGCCTTTTCTTAATGTGTTGCATGTAAAACTAAACCACAAAGTTACACTTTGCAAATGTGCTGCATAGCTACTTCTGCTTCAGTGCATGCATAACATTTAATGCATTATTATATAAGTTCCCCTTCCACTTGTGGTTTGTTCTTCATGATTGTGCCTAAACTAATTATGATTGTCTACCAAGTAATTGGGGGCTTTCACACTGGCAGTTTAGTTCGGAACGGGGCACGGTTCGCATGAAAAATCGCTAATGTGAACGCTGTCATGGGACCCGGGTGCGCACTGGGGTACCGAACCCGAGACTACCTGGAGGACTCGGGTGCGCACTTGTTCAGGAAGTAAAGTGACCTGCGCATGCGTTTTAGCTTATTGTGATGTATTCAGTTAAATAAAACACTTGTAAGGGATGATAGTGTTGATGATTTACCTTGGGTACGAGCGAGAGTGAGCCTGCAGTGTATTTGTGCATTGCGCGTGAAATCTAGGGCACCAAATTTGGAAATCCTCTGTCTCCTCAAAAGAGTCCGTTTGCAAGCAGCAGAAGGCCACCTTATGTGACACACGCACAGTAAACCTGTATTGTTCACTCAACTGCGCATAATAGCAGCGAATTAATAAAAAACCCAATATTGACCCGCGTTCTGTTTTCTCTCATGCGCCGTGCACGTTTGCGATGACGTGATATGCACGCAAACGCGTGTGAAACCAGACCAACGCTGAGGGGGGCGCCGGGAACAAACGCGCTCGGACCGCAGCAAACGAGCCCAGAGTAAAAGCCCCCTGAAACCTGAACTGTGTGGACCGATACTTGAGGACATGTTTACAATCATGATGTGTGCAGTTGCAAAACTGCCACGACTTACACATACACATAATTACCTCCGGTTTATTTTACCACCTTCAATAATGGTTTTACATTATGGCAAAATCCAGTAAATAATTTCTTAGCCAAAATATGACACATAATAGGCTAGGCCTTCTAACAGTGCCATGTTATTCATTTCAAAGCACGACTCTCAGTTGTCAGGTTTTGGCAACATGTTTGGGTACTGCCCAAAGTAATGAAAGTTTTTAGAATACTTCATACAAATGAACTCCATGTACATAAGGTGTTCCTACACCTGATGAAAAACATTGGCTAATTATAGAAAGACATTCTTTCTGATGGCACCACTCCTTGCAGAAATGCCGCGTCAGTTCACGAAGATCTCTCTCCAAGAGGTGGATGAGAAAGTCCGACTCATGGCTGAGAAAGTGTACGCTTCAGCTCTGAAGGAAGAAGAGTCTAAGAACAGCTTGTCCATGTTCACCGTCCCTGAGGACTGTCCCATTGGCTTACACCAGGCCAAGGAGTGGGAGCTACGCAAAGAGATGGAGGAGCAGATGTCAGAGAAATCTGTCAAGAGGTCAGTGAACTCAAATGTGCCACGGGTTGCAGAACTAATCAGCAGTTTGCATTATTGTGATGTTCAATATGTATCTATTATTCTTTATGCCCCATTTTAGGAAACAAAGTTTCAAGCTGATACGATCCCAATCAATTTCCTTGCAAATCCCCGCCGCTCAAGATTGGGCTATGTCTGTGATTTCACCCCTGCTGACCCCTTCCACAGCCACAGGCCTTATGCCAGACAATATCCCAGAATTCCAGAGGGTCACCATCAGTGGAGACTACTGTGCAGGGGTAAGAGACAAATGATTATATATATATATATATATATATATATATAGTACAGTATATTATATTTAATAAGGTATAATGATTTATACTACGGGGCTGTTGAATGATTGAATGAATCTGATTGGTTGACGAACGTTCTAAGGTGTGCAATTACTTTCTGGGAAACACATGGCTAAAGTAGTTAGCCAGGCAGGTCTTGGTATTACAGTTCCATATCACTTCGCCAAAAGATTTCAGTTATTTCAAAGTTCCTTACAACCCACAACAGCAAGAGAACCAAAACCCACAATGACACTGACCAAGCAAATAAATATAGTAAACAATAGGATAAAAACGTTTTGTTTTTTCCCCACAAAATTACGTTTTATTATGTACGGAAAGCACATAGGCCTACTCTCTTTCTCCCTATCTCTCTCACACTCAAACACGAGGTGCATTACCGGGTGTGCATTATTTTTCTAATAATTTAACGGCCCCTCGTCAATTATTCCTTACATATATTATATATGAAGATATTTAATAATATAATATACTTAAATATCTAAGTATATGAAAAGTTCAGGAAAGTTAATAAACAGGGCTGGGTACATAGTACAAGTACGAGCAAGTCACACCTGTGCGACACAAATTAAGTTTGCATGACCAGTACAGGTGTGGTTTCATAATCAAATACTTTGGATGCAATGGTAGATTAGTAGACTAAATTATGAAAAAATGCAAGCAAGAAAGTGCCCATTATACAGTGATTCATATTTGATGAACAGAGTATTTTATGCGTACTTTTAAAAGTACACTAGCATATTATGCCTCCAAAGCTAACAAGATATGGACTACAAGTCACAAACTTTTAAACTTAGAGGTTTAAGGCATATATAATTAATATCGTTCAAAAGTTTGGGGTCAGTAAGGTCTTTCTTTTTAAAGAAATTAATACTTTTATTCAGCAAGGACACATTAAATTGATCAAAATCGACAGTAAAGGCATTTATAATGTTACAAAAAATGCATAAATGCTGTTCTTTTTAACTTTCTATTCATCAAATAATTCTGAAAATGTATGATGGTCTCCAAAAAAAGATGAATAATCAGCACAGCTGTTTTTTAGCTTTATAATAATAAGAATTTTTGTCTTGAGCACCAAATCAGCATATTAGATTGATTTCTGAAGGATCATGTGACACTGAAGACTGGAGTAATGATGTTTAAAATCAGTTTTTCCATCACAGGAATAATTACATTTTAGAAATGGAAAAGTTATATAATATTTCACAATATTACGTTTTTTACTGAATTTATGATCAAATAAATGCAGCCTTTGTGAACATAAGAGACTTACCAACTTTTGAACTGTAGTGTATATTCTGTACTCCTAAAAGCTGACAAAATTAATGAATCTATGATCACTTCTGACAGATAACAGTTGAAGACTACGAACAGGCAGCAAAAACTCTGCTGACAGCACTCTTCATCAGAGAAAAATATTCCCGGCTGGCATATCACCACTTCCCCAGGACCACAGCCAGTTTTCTAAGGAGTGCCAATAATGAGAAATGGAGTGAGGAGGACGAAGTGCTGCCAGGTATGTCATGGTTGGCAACAGTTCATGCACCAATAACCTAACTGTTCAAAGACCTATAATGACAACAGCTTTGAGACATAAGAAATGAGAAGACTGTCCTAAATCCTTAGTACAGTCTCAAAGACTGTAGTGTGTTCATTAGGTTTGGGAAAGTGATACTAAAAACATTTAGTCCTGTTTCTATTTATATCAGGACATCAATATTATACGACATTAGTATTCATCAGCACTACCGTTATACTTTATTTCCATGGTAACAGATATCTGCCCCCCTTCAAGTGAGGGTGAGGATCCCTACAGTATGGAAGACCTCCCACAGGATCTGAACTACTCCCTGAGGATGAAAGATGGAATCATATATGTCTATGATAATGAGGATGCTTTAAAACAGGATCAGCCACGGAGCTTGCCATATCCTGACTTGGAAACTTTTGCTATTGACTTGAGCCACGTCCTTGCCATGATTGCAGACGGACCAACGTGAGTTCGGTTATATTATATTTATAACACTGCATGCATCTGTTGCTTATTATTATTATTATTATTAGGTGAATTCAATTCTCTTTTATAGGAAGACCTATTGTCACAGAAGGCTTAACTTCCTGTTGTCCAAGTTCCAACTACATGAAATGCTGAACGAGATGGCAGAGTTAAAGGAACTGAAAGGCGTTCCTCACAGAGACTTCTACAATGTCAGAAAGGTATTTCAAATAAAGTTGCATAAACACTAACATTTACACTATTTACTGCATAAAGACCCTTTTCACTCCTAAATGTACATATTTGTGAATATTCAGGTTGATACGCACATTCACGCAGCTGCCTGCATGAACCAGAAGCATCTTCTGAAGTTCATCCAGGACACCTATAAGACAGAAGCAGAGCGAGTGGTGGTGGAGAAGAACGGAAAGAAGCTCACCCTCAAACAGGTGTTTGACAATCTGAAAATGGACCCTTACGATCTCACAGTGGACTCATTAGATGTACACGCGGTACGTATTTCAGATAACCTCGGGACTTCCAAATTATGCTTTTATGCTACATTTTCTTGCAGAATAGATCTTGCCGCAATAAGAAATTGCTCTATTGTCTGTTACAGGGCAGACAAACCTTTCATCGCTTTGATAAATTCAATTCCAAATACAACCCAGTGGGTGCTAGTGAGCTCCGAGAGATCTACCTCAAAAGTGATAACTACATCAATGGAGAATATTTTGCACGTCTCATCAAGGTAAAATTGATCAACTCATATGCTGATACACAAGATAAAATGAACTATAACTGTCAAGAAAATACGGACTATTTTCTTAAGTGGGTAACAATCAATCGCATTGTTCCTGTTGTGCAGGAAGTTGCTCAGAACCTGGAGGAGAGTAAATATCAGCATGCAGAACCCCGTCTCTCAATTTACGGCCGAGCCCCTGAAGAGTGGGACAGCCTGTCCAAATGGTTTATCAAGCAAAAGTTGTACTCCCCTAACATGAAATGGATCATACAGGTGCCCAGGATTTAGTAAGTCCTCTTCTAATGTCAATTAACATATGAATTTATAGAAATTTAACAGTCAATGAAACTTCAATAATCTAACACATTTTTTTAAATATATAGATACAAATGTTTAATAAATGTTTTATATATTTTCAATATATTTAAGAAATTAATTAAATATATTGAGGAAAAAATATTTTTTGATTCATACAGCACTTATTCCACTGGTCTACAATTTTTTAAACACTATTTATTATGTATTTGATGTGCTGAATTCAAATATAACAATTAAAACAACCGATTGGCTACTGTTTCCAAGATATTGAAGTTTTTACATTTTACGTCAATGTATATTGTGTTGAATAGATATTACCGGTCACCTGTCATGTTTATGTAACACTCAGCAAAAAATTATTATAAAACAAAAGGCAAAAAAAAATCTGCACTTCTTTGGCTTGTCTCTTGTATTCATTAAATGGATTATCTCTTCTCACTGTCCAGCAATATTCTGCAAGCATTGATGGGCTCCATTTGCAGTTATCTGCACTGCAATGACTAAACAGAACTGTGTCCCGTTGCAGAATCAAACACTGGCAAATATGACACTGTTTGACAGGGATGCAAAACTCAGTTCCAGGAGGGCCACAGCCCTAGTTTAGCTTCAACCCTAATTAAACACACCTGATCCAGATCATCAAGTCCTTCAGGCTTAAAGGGTAACTAAACCACTGGTCAGAGCTTGACTCCACCCACTGGGAATATTTGAAAAATGCTGGAAAAGTGGGCGGAGCCCAGCGGAGATAGAGGGAATGAACGGATACTCTATCCTGATCGTTTTCAATACTCGCAATTCCAACTCCTGACTCGCTACAGTGGTTTTGACAAAACAAGATGGTTTTTATACTGCCATGGATGTGGTAGCTCGTACCAAGGGCGTGATAAGCTGAAACCTGCTTACGTCAGCTGTCACCGCTACCGTCACGAACTACCGCAAACATCCAATAGGAAAATTCAACTGCAGTAGCCACCGTTCAACCTGAAGAGGGTAGCACTCAGACGTTTTTACACCATTTATTGTAGAATTAAAACACTCTATACCCAAATGTCAAAAAAGTTACTCGAATCAATGACCAGCACTAATAAAGCCCCAGTCTTACAGATCATTAATAAAAAAAGTTGGTTTAGTGTTTAGTTACCCTTTAATTGAAAACTACAGGGTTGCGTGTTGGCGCAGGATTGGAACCATGGCTGTGCCCTTCCAGGAATTCAGTTTCGCACCCCTGCTGAATGACTTCTAGAGCTGATTTAGGGCAATTTGTTCAGCTGAGTGATGTGAGCATTGTTATGATTGCATCATCCATGACTTCAAGAAATATGAAACAATACCAGCTTCAGATTGCATAATTTATTGGTTTGCCTAAAAACAACTGTCCAAACCCAGTCATAAATCTATTCATAGATCCAGTCAAAGATGTATTTTAGTAATTATTCATTCATCCTCCACCATTCCCACATCAATGTTCGTATATACTGACCTAATAGCATATCTTTGAAAAACTAAAGCCAATCAACAATTTTAAGCATAATTTTCATTCTCAGTGACCCAGAATTAGTCAAGTTTGACTACATTTATTTCAGAAGCATTTGGGCTGTACTGTTATTGTTTGGGCTGTACTGTAATTCTGCTTTCTAAATTCAAATTACAATTCTGCATCCTTTTTCTCTGTCAGTTAAAATTCATGATTTTAAAAGGCATTCTCAATTCATTTCTGAATGGCACAACTCTACAACATATATGATGTTTCCACTCAAACATCTATATTTTTACTCATACTTGCTCATAATACATCTCCAGTATTTCTAAAAGCAAATATTCCTGACTTGTGTACTTTGTTTTTAGTGACATTTTCAGATCAAAGAAGATTGTTCCCAACTTCGCCAAGATGCTGGAGAACATCTTCCTCCCACTGTTCCAGGCCACCATCAACCCTCAGAAGCACAAAGAAACACATGTCTTCCTGAAACACGTAAGTGCTTTTGTTAAGCTGGCAAGACCAGTCAGAGCAGATTCATGCCACAATAGAACATTTTAACACCAATAGTACAATTAACAGCTTAAACACAAAACAGTCATTTTACTAGGGAATCAAGATTTCAATACCAAATCCCTTATGAACAATTAAATAGTTCTCAGATGAATATGAGTTCATGTACAATTGTCATGCACTATAAAATCACAGAAAACATAGTTGTGGTTAAACTATGCACAAGTCAGTAATGTAGTCATTGTGTATTCATTTTTTTTCCCCACCAAATGTGACCAAAGTCAAAGGAACGCCACCTTGCCTATATATCTGAACAGCCTGATCAGTCCTTATGTAAATATTAAGCCACAACCTCAGGAAAATTAGGGCAAAAAGTGACTGTAAAAAGATGTCAAAAAAGCTTTCTATGTTTTTTCTGCAGGTGACAGGCTTTGACAGTGTGGATGATGAGTCCAAACATAGTGATCACTTATTCACCTATAAGAGTCCAAAACCGGAAGAGTGGACCATGGAGGAAAACCCACCATACACTTACTACCTCTTCCACATGTATGCCAACATCATGGTCCTCAACAACCTACGCAAGTAAGTCACTATAAAGATCAAGCTCTGATTTCAGCACTACAACCCATTGTCTTCACAGAACAAGCTAATATATCAAGACAAGCTATTCCCTTCAAATTTAGCCTTAAGCTTTATAACTGAAGTCACAAGCCATGTTAAATAGTGAAAATGTTTTTTGCAGGGAACGTGGTCTCAATACCTTCCAGTTCCGTCCTCACTGTGGCGAGGCAGGATCCATCACCCATCTGGTGTCAGCCTTCCTCACGGCTGACAACATCTCTCACGGACTCAACCTGAAGAAGGTCAGTGTCTAAAACTAATTGTTCACATCAAACCACACAACATTGCACCCACAGGCAGAGTAGTTCAGAATCCACTAAATAAACAAACAATTATTACACCACTTTCAACAGTAAGGATCGTTTCACTGCCAATTACGGGGGAAAAAAAGCATGAATTTACATGCATAATTTCTAGGGCATTGACACGAATTTTACCATTCGATTTAATATCGATTAATTGGGGACTATTAGGTACAGTAGGCTACATGGCAAAAAAATCTCTCAACTAACGCTGTAAACTATACAGGGACAGTGGTAATACATAGTATATAATATTAAAGGTAACTTATTTGTAGGCTACCTAAATTACACATAAGGAAGGTTTTTTAAAATAACGTTATAATAATTTTTTTTAAATGACGTAATTGTGTTTCTACTCGTCGTATTTGGTGGCTGTCATAAAAACATGATGGATTTATTCATACATGCATACATACATTAAATATTGAAGAGCTGGTTAAGTTGAAATACAATGAATATGCTAGTCCCTCCAGAAAAACGCGATTATGCGATCGCATGATTTAGTGCATAATCAGCCAAAGTCCGCATATTTATGCGGGGGCCGCATTTTTTCAAATACGCCGGACTTTCGCCGCATAAATTGCCGATTTCCGTGCAAAATATGCGGGGCTTGCATGATTTCATAATCCTCGCATTTTCGTTGCAAAAAAGTTTGCTTCACACAAGAGCAGCCATTTCCCCCTGTTGCCATGGGAACGTTATGAAGTGACGTAATTAAGCGACGTGAACATCATCGAAAAGCTGTAAAACAGGAGCACGCTATTTTTTTATATTTTATTTATTCATTTTTACAGAAGTTGTAGCATATTCCTTTTGTAAAGCTACAGAACTGGTTTGACTCATCAATGTTTTGTAAGTTTGTTGTTTTTATTAAGGTCTGAAATAAAACAAGATGGGAACTTAAATATTCCCAGCACTTTCTGTGATGTAGTATGCTTGCTTATCATAGGAAGTAAATAAATAGCTCTTTACATTAAGGTAGTAGCCTAGTGAGAACAGGGTGTTGGGGGAATCACTTTTTTTTCTCTTTTTCATCAAAACGCAGTTTTTGCAAGTTCCCGCGATTTTTGCAAGTTCCCGCGATTTTTGCAAGTTCCCGCGATTTTTGCAAGTTCCCGCGATTTTTGCAAGTTCCCGCGATTTTTGCAAGTTCCCGCGATTTTTGCAAGTTCCCGCAATTTTTGCAAGTTCCCGCAATTTTTGCAAGTTCCCGCAATTTTTGCAAGTTCCCGTTCCCGCAATTTTTGCAAGTTCCCGCAATTTCATCGCATAAAACTGCATAAATATCCCGCATATTCCATCGCATTTTTTAAGAAAACGGGCCGCATAATCAAGGATTTTTGCCCGCAACAATCACAAAAAAACGCTGCGTTTTTCTGGAAGGACTGTATTGCATATATTTATCAAAATGCTCCTCTCCAAGTTAATTTTCCTAGCTGACTGACGAGTTTTTGGACATTGATTGAATGGCTTTTCTGAGGAAAATGTAAGATGACGTGACATTATTTAGGCTACAATCTGTTTTATTGACATGTGGTTGAAACACTGATTGAGCGATTACACAGATTTCAGGTAAGTTGTGCTGAATCTTTCAACATACTTTCTGAAGTTCTTTCATGTTTGTTTCATGCTATAACTAGCAAAACAGATGACGATCAGTTCACGTGCGCTAAGCTTGAACCGAAGGCGCTATATGATATGTCACGCCACCAAAGAGCACCAAAAATGTATTTATCGTTTGAATTTCATAATACAATTGACAGAATTTGAAAGCTGAGGCATTATTATATATCAGAAGTAATAAAGCACAAAGCTTATTGCAATTTATTAGATTGGAGGCGCGCTACAAATGTTCTTACTGACCCAATAGGACAAGTGACTGTTCTGTCAACTGACCATCATTATTATTGCCATGTATGCTAAGACTCTTAGAAAGGAGTAATTTAACACACAAAATACCTTGAAAATCATCAGATACCAGTACTGATGTAGTCTTTTCTTGTGGTTTAACATTGTTCTTGTTCATTTCTCAATACAGAGTCCTGTGCTGCAGTACCTGTATTACTTGGCCCAGGTGCCGATTGCCATGTCTCCACTCAGCAACAATAGCCTGTTCCTGGAGTATTCCAAGAATCCCCTCAGGGAGTTCCTGCAGAAGGGCCTGTGTGTGTCCCTCTCCACGGATGACCCATTACAGTTCCACTACACAAAGGTCTGGGAAAGCAGTTCCTGTGAATGACTCGCATAGCAACAAACACTGCCAACACTGAATGAGTTAATTATTAATCTACTTTGAGTGTAATCATCTAAAGCAGTCAGGTGATGTGATTCTGTTGTTTATGTACCTTTAGGAGGCCTTGATGGAGGAGTACGCCATAGCAGCACAACTGTGGAAACTGAGCACATGCGATGTGTGCGAGATCGCCAGAAATAGTGTGCTTCAGGGCGGTCTGTCTCATCAGGTACTTTCTCTCTCTGTCTTAACCTATAAGGGATATTCTAGGTTTCAGATTTCAAATAATTTCAGATCATCCTTGTTTTCTTAAAAAAAAGAAAGAAAAAGAAAAACCCAGCGAAATCTGAGGTGACATTAAGGAACATTCAATGGCAGTTAATGGGGCCAATTTGTAGAGGATTTAAAGCTGAAAGTTTAATAAAAGCACTTCCATTAAAGGTACAATCATGCTTGAAGTGGGCCGGAACACACCGGTACTATACACACTTATATATTTTAATCTGTAGCATATGCTCACTTTTTCTTGAGTACCGGCACTTCACTTCACTTCATGTTGCCATTGCCGGTACTCTGAAATGCAATTTCTTTTTTTCAAATGCAAAATTTCAACCAAGGTGGCTGTTCTTCCACAAAACGCAAAAGTTACGCAATATAATTATTCTGTTTAAACTTGTGTATTATTTGAGCTGTAAAGCTGTTTAAATAATTTTTACAGTCTTTCTAGGGTTTTAGAGTTCATGGTATTGCATTGCCCTGCAACTGGTTAATAAGGGATTTTTTTTTTACACCAAAATCATGTTAACATGCTTTCTGTTCATGTCTTTTGGCTGTACGATTGAAACAGTATTTGTATGAATTGGCCCTTCACTTACATTGTAAGTGCCTCACTGTAACTGAGATTGTTGCTTTTTAATGAAAAAAAAGAACTATGATACAAATACTGTTGGTTGTATACTTCTACTGAAACCGGAATATTTGCTAATTTTAAATGCATTCCAACACTAAATTTAACATCAATCCTTGTGTATAAAAAAAGCTGACATTTAGATTTCCCTTGCAGGAGAAGAAACACTTCCTGGGTGAGAATTATCTACAGGATGGACCAGAGGGTAATGACATCCGTATGACAAATGTGGCGCAAATCCGTATGGCCTATCGTCACGAGACCTTGTGCAATGAGCTCAGCTTCCTAGTGGATGCCGTCAAGTCAGAAGCGTTGGCCGCACAAGCCCCGTAAACATGGCAGGGTGACCGATAGAGTCCATATGAGTGGACCAGACATCAGCATAAAACTTTATCTTGCTATAAGTGATGCACAAAAGAGCCATGGATATACATCATTCAGGTAGCAAGATGTGGAGTCATGTGACTTAATGCCTTATATGATGGGCATATCCCTTCCCATAGTGCCTTGTATGTAATGGATATATTTCATATCTCAAATGTCAAATATCCTTTTAAAAAATGGGACGTTCTTAACTGTTTCAGTATTTTGCATGGTGTCTGAAAATGGGAGGGGCATACATTTGTTACCTTTTCTTAACAAGGGAGTCTTCGGGTGAACAATGTATTCTTTTGTTCAAATAAATGTTTTTGTAAAAAAAAAAAAAAGGCACTGGAACTAAAATTTGCCTTGATAAACTAGTTTGTTTGCAACCTGAGATTCTGGGGTGGGTTTTTTTTTTTGGCACAAAATAGACTTGTGTACTTGAACTTGCACATTTTGTACACCAACAATGATGGTTAAACTGTTGTAAGGATGTTGTATAATGTATGGGTGCTTGGCCTCTGAAAAGCCACCTGAAACATGTGTGAATGCTTCATATCTTTGCTAATATCTGAATACTGCACTCAAAGTAAAATAAATGAAGTGGTGTCAAAAAAACCTTGCTGAATCAATTCATAATGAGATTGTAATAGTTCATATTTCAGATCATTAGATAAAGTATTCTTTATTTGCTCGACACTGCAGCCTTCAAACAAACTAGCTAGAACAAAATATTCAATTTACTTTATTATTCAAGATTTACACAAGAAGACAGAACTGAGAACATCAAACATCTCAATTTAGTCATAAGTAAAAGAAATATCCTTCAACAACACCTAGCAGCTAATGTCATTTTATCTCTGATAAAACTATTAACATTCAGTCCAGTCTCTATATAGCTGAATATTGCAGAAATGAACATTTTCCACAAATTCACATACTCTTCTCATACATAAGTCCAAGATGAATAGGATTTCAAATTGAAAAAACCAACAACACACAGTTAAAAGGTAACACACCCCCACTGACAGCGTCAGTGATGCCCTATAAAATAAAGGTTTCATTTGCAAACCATTAGGCTGCAAAAGAAAACAAGCACATTAGTTCATTCTCAAATGTTAATCCATTTGAAAGATCCAATTATTTTTCATAATAAATGTAATGAGTCATGCCCTATAATTAGCATTTGGTCCTTACACAGAAACAAAGTTCATGTTAAATGGATATAGTTATTCTGTTAAACCTTAGATAATAAACATTACTGAATCATGTGTGACTAAATTATAGCATACATACACTTAAAAATAACCAGATTTTGTTTATTTCTTACTATTAGGGCTGCCAATTGAATAAAATAGTGATTAATGTCAGATTGTTTTGACCAGATTGTCAAAAGCAGAATGAAACCACAATAACATTATATTCTGTAAATGTGTAAAAAAAAATTTGCATTAAACATTTAATTTATGTCTTTCATCATCAACTTTGAAAACCCTAAAAGATACATTTAGTAAAGTGTCTGTAGACCCAGACACCAGTTTGAAAACAAGACACTTTGCCTTTTCTTACAGTGTTGCATGTAAAACTAAACCACAAAGTTACACTTTGCAAATGTGCTGCATATACTTCTGCTTCACAGTGCTGGTTGTGCATGCATTCTGATATATCAAAGAGCAATGACTCAATATTTAACATGCTTTATTAGAAACATTACTGTATTATATGAATATGTACACAACTCCATTTCCAGGAGAGAAAATCTGTAAAATGCAATTAAATCAAGAATCTGTGATTTGTTAATTGTCTTTAAACTTTATTTAACTGACAAAAAATACAACAAAAAGATTTCCAATGTTTTTCACTGACCAACTTAATTGTATTTTGTAAATATAAACAAATTTAGATTTTTATGGCTGCAACACACCCCAAAAAAGTTGGGACAGAGGCACATTTATACCAATATTTAGCAAATTTTTTATTTATTTTTTATCTCAACTGGATATGAATATAAAGATGTTAGTTCAAAAGTTTTTTTTTTTTTTACATTTAGACACCTACGTGTATGGCACACAGAAGGCCTTGGGACTGAGAAACATGCTGGGGGTGCAAGGTTTATGTATGCACCATTTTTATATTTTGCACTAAAAACAAACAACGCACATATCTAATAATCAAAACTCTCATCATGAGCACAAAACAAAGTAATAATAACGAATTATAACTAACATTATTATAACTAATAATAACTAATTAAAACTACGTTTTTTTGTCTTCGCTTGCCATATCTAAATAATTTTCCAAATTATAACATTGTTTATTATGAAATTCTCTTAATAAATATAAATATATGGGGGGAAAAAAACATCTAAAGGTGCCACGTGGTATAAACTTAAACAGTCAGAGTCAACTGTGTGACAGATAAAAATAATTATATTTGCGTTTTAGTATATATTTTCTGTGCACCTTGTTTCTGCTATACTGTTGTTAAAATAACCACGTCATCCGCAGCTCTTAATGTGGCGCTTTACATCTTTAGCGGAGAAGAGAAGCAACATCATTACAGTACAGTATCATTACCACTCCGTTGTTTTGACGCACTGGTAAAATGGCGCAATTATGTCCTGGGCCGCAGTCCGGATGAAAATGGAGGTTCTCTATTTGATTTAAAATACCATTGGTGAGTGTCCGTCTTTGGGTCTGAGAACTCGATGTTCGTTTTCCCCCCGAAAACAAGCTGAAACGTGGACTCATCTGACCACGGCACACATTTCCACTGTCTTTTGGATCATCTGAGATGAGCTCGGGGCCAGAGAACTCGTGGTCAACTCTGCATAGAATTGATTTAAAGCTTTATCCTTGCGTAACAGAGATTCAAGTTGGATTTCTTGAAGCAATGTCAGACTGTGTTAAGTGAAAATGGTTTTCCAAAGTACTCCCGATCACACATGGCTATATTTAACACAGTAGCATGATTGTTCATGCAGTGCCATCTGAGCGCTCAAAGGTCATGTTTCCTGCCTTGATCTCATGTACTGAGTTCTCTTTCATAGGTTCACTCAACGCTGCGGAAAGCGCAGTGGGATATCCTCTGGATGTGCTGATTGCCTGAAGCCCTATAGAATCACACCAATTCATTGGCTGATGGCGCTCGTGCAAAGCTGGCTCCGCCCCGACGCTCTTACGTCGTAGCATGATGAACGCCTGCGCGCCATCCTCTCCTCAGATTTCTCTGCCTTCACGAAGCGGTCACATCTTGCCCTTCGTTCGGTTTTTCTGAGCCCGAATTCTTCAAATTCAACTTCAGCTTTCGTCTCGACACTTCAGCGACTGGTATAAGTGGAACTCTGTTCTCCTTACAGTGAAGTGTCATGGATTATCGACGCTGCTCTCCGCCATGCGTTGGTTTTATCTCGAACGACGACCCTCACAGTAAGTGTGTTAAATGTATGGGTTTTTCGCATGCGCGTGAGGCTGTATTAGGATTGTCAAAATGTACATTTTGTGACAATCTCCTTCTCAAAACCCTCCGCTCTAGACTCGCGGTTTTTGAGAAGGAGTCATTCGTTCCCCCCCGTCGCGCTCCCGAGACTGCTGAGGCCTCTCGTGGATCCGCGGCCTGGGGCTCGGATGTTGAGCTCGAGGATATTGAGTACGAGCAGACGGGCCTCGCCCTTTCTCTCCCTCCCTCTACCGAGCACGCACGTGGCGCGGTTGAATTCGCGCATGATTATTTATGCCCCAGCCCGGGAGCCCGCGAATCGGTTTCTTTCGGTCTGGATGACGTGATTTACACTGCAGCCTCCGACTCCGAGGATTTCGGGCCTGCTTTGACTGATGACGTTATCCCGCCTAGCGGCCAGGACGCGCGGCCTACTCCAGCCTACACTGAGCTTATTGACGTGCTGTTGCGCGCTACATAGAAGCTCTCTATTGACTGGCCTGATGAGCCCCGCGAGTCTCAATCGTCCAAACTCGACGAGAGGTTCCTACGTGGCCCTAATTCTAGGCCAGAGCGAAGAAAGCTGCACTTTTTCAGCGATCTGCATCACGAGATCTCCAGATCCTGGAAGCAGCCTTTCTCCGCACGCCTAACTAATGCGGCAGCCGCTGACTTCACCAACCTTGTGGGTTTTGTGGAGCAGGGTTATTCCGTTATTCCAGCGGTCGAGGACACGCTGGCTAACCACCTCGCCCTGTCGTCTGCACAGTCCTGGAAGGCACGTCCCCTTCTTCCTTCCAAGGCTTGTAGGACTACTTCCTCCCTTATTGGGAAGTCTTACATGGCGGCTGGTCAAGCAGGCATGGCCCTGCATACCATGGCCATCCTTCAAGCCTACCAAGCGGACGTCTTGAAGGACATGGATGAAGGAGAGGGACTGACGCCCGAAGCTGTCAAAGAGCTTCGCAAAGCCACAGATCTGGGGCCTCATTTATAAACGTTGCGTACGCACAAAAGAAGGCGTACGCCGCTCTCTACGCAATAATTGGTATTTATAAAAAGCAAACTTGACGGTAAAATGTGCGGTCCTTCACGCAAGCTCTGACCCAGGCGTACGCACAAAAACGGGTGAACTGAGAAATGGCGACACCGTCGGCAGATGGAAGAAACACGTGAAAGTGTGTGAAACTGTAGACCGTTGTGTAAAATAAATGGCAATACTGCCTCTCATAAATCATAAATAACTTCACAAAGCAAGTCTTACAATTAACAGCCTACACGAACACCCGTTTGATCGATCTGCAACAGAAATGCAAATTAACACATATTTGCAAAAAGAAAAGTGAAATATGTTCTGCAATAATATTGGCATGTTATACAATTCATCCTCATAAATAAGTTGGTAAACAGAACGAAATAATGTACAAAACTGATATTCTCGCCAATGTGTCCGTCAGGCGGAGCAGATATAGATGCAATTAGATAGATAGATAATTAGGGAGATAGATAGATAGATAGATAGATAGATAGATAGATAGATAGATAGATAGATAGATAGATAGATAGATAGATAGATAGATAGATAGATAGATAGATAGATAGATAGATAGATGTATTATTTGTCCACTGGGGAAAGTTGTTTTCATAGTAAAAATGACTTCATCAGCTACGGAATCATGGTATTCATGCATATGCCTTTAGTTTGTTTTATTTTTGATAAAATAACGTATGACGTAGACCTATGTCTCAACCATTCAGAAAGCTCCAAGAAATTACATTTGCGCTGAACTATTTCCCATTTCCAAGTAGATTATAACCGACATCTGTAGCTTGTCATTTCTTTTTTATTTCGGCCACAGTCCGAGGTTGTGAGGCTACAGCATTTACGGCGTCTGCAACCTTTTGCCACTCAAGTGCCTTTTTGGCATTAGTAGCCTATATGCCCACACTGTGCCCTCCAAACAACATTTTTCTCCTCTTTTCCACCTCGCCAACGATAACTTCTACTTCACATTGAGTGAAGTTACGTTTTTTTGATTTCCTCTCTATGTTTGCCATAATTTTGCAATCGATGAATATTAACTTATGGGCGTTTCACGGACTATTTATGGGCAACTATGGGCGTGACATGAAGCCGCAAAAGCTGCGCTACATTTAGAATTGATTGTGATTTATTAAGGGAAAAATGCGTAGGATGTGCGTGCGCACGGTTTTATAAATCCGAATATTTCTGTGCGTACGCACGTCCTATGTTTCATCCGTACGCCACTTCTGACGCAAATCCTACGCAAAGTTTTATAAATGAGGCCCCAGGCCCTAAAAGCCACCAAACACACTGCTCGGGCTGTAGGTCGCTCTATGGCGGGCTTGGTTGCTGCAGAGCGCCACCTCTGGTTGAATCTCACGGAGATCCGAGACAAGGATAAGAGTTTCCTCCTGGATGCCCCTATCTCCCCCTCAGGTCTTTTCGGGGAGGCGGTCAACACGGTGGTTGAGAAGTTCCGCGCCGCTAAGTCTCAGTCGGCCGCGTTCAGGCAGTTTATGCCCAGGAGGGTCAGAGGGCCAAGAGACTCCAACCCTCCCCCTTCTCAAACCCGAGAACGCTCTGCTCATAGGGCTGAATTCCCTACTAGCAGGAGTGACCCGGCTCACCACCCACCAACTACGGTCTGGGGAGCCCGAAGTCATCCATTTCCCCGCCAGCGCCCTCACAAGCGCCTTCAGCTGAAGCGGTCCAACAAATCGGCCGCTCCAGCCTCCTCGAGCCGTTCCTGACCCACAGGTCAGAAGGAGGAGAGCCTCACCAGATCTACGAGGTTGGGACAGACCGTGCAAGCATTTCTGCCCTCCTCCAGCCGGCTCTCCTCATCCAACCGTCACCTTCGCCACCCAGCGTGTTTCGAAGTGCAGGTCCTGTTTCACTCTCTTCACCCAGTCCGGCGCAGGAGGAAGGAGACGCGTCTTGCTTTCTCCCCTCGCTCCCGGTGCACGTTACACCCGCCAATCGCTTCCTCGGAGGCACAGTTCGTTTTCCTCTGGAGCAGGCGGACCCAGTTACTTCTATCCAGGTGGTGGTACCCCCCAGTCAGGACGCCAAGCGCTCTCCTCCACGGTCAACCGCGCCTCCCCATGGGAACCAGCGCAACACCCTACCTCAGGTCAGTGGCGGATTTAGCAAATTGGGGGCCCAAGGCGAAGGTAGAATGGGGCCCCCCATCCGATCTTTAAAAGAGAACGAATTTTTTTATTTTTTTTTAAATAAACCATTAAATGGCACTTTCTGGGGAGTTTTGTGCAAAGAAATATAGAAAAAAAGTAGGTCTAGCAAGTCTTATATTTCTGTAATTCACACAGATCAAACACAAATATGCTGACTGAATAGATTGCTAGTTGAGAAACACTGCTTTAATTAATGTTTTTATGATGACTTTGTGAAAGGTTAACTAAACAGCATGAGCCGTCTTCCTGCTGGCCAGTAAGTTATTTGGCAAATTTCATTCATATAGATCTGTATTATGCTATAGTTTGTGATAGTGTTATACATTTCTTACAGATAATCACGATGATCAGTGCGTTTGTCTTACCGAATGTGGTAGCTTTATGCAATTACAGTTTGTCTATTTTTATTAATGCCGACAGTAAAATGTTGCCAGATATTGCTACGAGGAACAAGACAAACAAAACAAAATAATAATAATAATCCGAAATAAGTTCAAAGCTTGTGTTTTGGAAATAAGATTAATATATCACTAACCCTAACATGCAACTTTCCACTTTAATAACTTCCTAAAGTGTCACATTAAATCAGAAAAACAGGTCCAGAAGCAAGGGGGTAAACCATCGACCGGAAGTTGAAGCCGGCCGGGTGCCGCCATGTTGTAGCAGAACTTCACTTGCGTTAGCATTTCCATTGACTCCCATTCATTTTGGCGTCACTTTGACAGCGAATAACTTTACATCTGAGGCGTTTAAAGACTCCATTTGTCCATTATTTATTTCTAAAGAAATACGACAATGTATAAAGTGCTCCATTACCTTCTATGTTACATTATGGCCCCGTAGAAACAGTTTTAGTAAAAATAGGCTAACGATTGCGTCATAACCACTCGACTCTCTGTCGCGCTGTACAGAAATTACCGTACAGACAGGAGGAGAAGCTTGCAGGCAATCGGGGGGACGCCCCGTCAAGGGAGAAGCCCATAGATAATGAGTCCATAAAAGCAACGTAATACTTACTCCTGCTCACTCACGCCAAAGAACTCTTTGCTCAAGTTCCCCGTCTCTGCAAGATTAACGTTGGCAATTTTCACGCACAGCTACTAGAAGAGTAACGTCTGTCAGACAGGTTTCTCACGTCATCAAGCTTAGTTTGAGTCGGTTTGAGTCTGCGCGTCAGGAACGGAAGTGCTCAGAAATCGCTAAAAATGGGCTTCAACTGTCTCAACTGAGTTCCAATGAGATGGCTCTGTCCATTTCTTATACTGTCTATGTCCAGAAGACTACTGCCACCTTTCCATTAGTGGATCTGGCAACACGGAGGCTGCACGCGCGCCCTCACTCACAGCGCGCTCTCAAGCCCCGTTCACTGCGCTAGCTTCTCGCAGCAACATGAATTGCAAACACTCATATGAGGTGGTTTAAACGGCTAATTAATCATTCAGAGAGCTTGACATTTTATTTTTGAATGTAAAAAAATGACAGAGTTCCGGACCTCGGTCACCTCATAGCTGGCTACGGCCATGGACTAGTAACATATCGTTAGCATTGTTGTCATTGTCAGCGGGCATCACAAAAAAGTTTGTTACCTTCTGCAATTTTGCTAAAAACGTTTTGCTTTCCTCCCGCTTCCTGGTTTTTCTGTACACTGTCTGTTAATCACTTCTTTTTCTCCGTCAGTTTTTTTTGGCGCATTACAGCCTTGTCACTTTCGCACGCAGAAAGTGAGAAAATGGAATAGTCCAATCTAGTGAGGTGGGGGGCCCCCTCCTGTCTGCGACTAATGATTTGATGCCTTTTTTCCGCAAATGTTTTTAGAAATATATAATTTGCGAAAAGTAAAACAAAAACAAAAACGTAAGCATAATTTAATGGGGCATTTTGGGTGCCCCTAGGTAGCTCGGGGCCCAAGGCAATTGCCGACCTTTGCCTAATGGTTAAGTCCGCCCCTGCCTCAGGTATGTCCCTTGCACTGCAACACTCCTCTCCCTCTATCACATTTCGTTCAAGAATGGGAGCATTTACCAGGGGTATCGCCTCAGATCCTTCGCACAGTTCGGCTCGGCTACACGCTTGAGTTTTGTCGTAACCCCCCCTGCTTCAACGGGGTCTTTCCTACTGTAGTCGACAGCGCCGCTCAGGCTTCTGTACTACAGCAGGAGATTTCATCCCTTCTGCTGAAGGGGGCGATAGAAGAGATTCCTTCGGGGCAAGTCGAACAGGGTTTCTACAGCCGTTACTTCCTGGTCCCGAAGAAGGGAGGAGGCCTGAGGCCGATACTAGATCTTCGCCGGTTGAATTTCTCTCTTTAAAAAAAGGGAAATTCAAAATGTTGACGCTGAAGGCCATCATATCTCATATCCGGTTGGGGGACTGGTTCGGGACAGTAGACCTCAAGGATGCTTATTTCCACATCCAGGTCATATGGCGACACAGGAAGTTCCTCAGGTTCGCCTTTGGAGAAAAAGCGTACCAGTACAGGGTCCTCTCCTTTGGCCTCGCTCTAGCACCAAGGACGTTCACAAAGTGTATGGATGCTGCTCTGGCCCCGCTGCGGCTCCAGGGCATCCATATACTCAACTACCTGGACGATTGGCTCCTTTTAGCCCACTCCAGAGAGTTGGTGACTCACCACAGGGACATTGTCCTCCGTCATATTCAGTCTCTCGGTTTGAGGTTGAATACGGAGAAGAGCGTTCTTACTCCAGCTCAGAACACTGTTTTCTTGGGGGTACGCATGGACTCCCTTCTTATGCAGGCCCGTTTGGCTCCTGCACGGATTTCCAGTCTGGTGACATGTCTGTCCCGCTTTGCTCTAGGCCAGCATGTTTCCGTGAGCACCTGCCGCAGACTTCTGGGCCTTATGGCCGCGGCCTCCCCTGTGCTACCTCTGGGGCTACTCCACATGAGACCTTTTCTGTGGTGGATGAAGCTCTCAGGGGCTCGGCCCACGGGGCCAGCCCTTCGCCTATTGAAGGTGTCGCGTAGTTGCTTTCGTGCCCTGTCAATCTGGCGGGACCCCCTCTTCCTTCAGAAAGGAGTCGGTATGGGTGCGGTATTCCGTCGCCAGATGGTTACGACGGATGCCTCTCTGACCAGCTGGGGAGCGGTTTTCGAGGGCAGGCCAGCGTGTGGGGTTTGGACTGGCGAGACCCTCTCGTGCCACATAAACAGCTTGGAGCTGAGGGCTGTCTTGCTGGCTCTTTGCCACTTTCTCCCTTTCCTCGAAGGACACCATGTCATTGTCAGAACGGACAATATGGCAGTAGTGTCCCATGTAAACAGACAGGGGGGTTCACGATCGCGCACCCTAGACAGGCATGCGCGTCACCTTCTCCTGTGGTTCCAGGACAAGTTCCTCTCTCTGAGAGCAGTTCATGTCCCAGGGATTCTGAACCTCGCAGCAGATTTTCTGTCGAGGCAGAAGCTCAGGTCTGGGGAATGGATGTTCAACCGCCAGACGGTGGCCCTGATCTGGGAGGTGTTCGGGAAAGCGGAAGTGGACCTCTTTGCATCTTAGGAGTCGTCCCAATGCCCGCTTTGGTTCTCTCTGAGCCCTCCAGCTCCGTTGGGGATAGATGCGTTCGCCCACCCTTGGCCGATGCAGAAACTCTATGCCTTTCCGCCCATCAAGCTGATCCAGGCGGTTCTGTCCAGAGTGAGGGAGAGCGGAGTCCACCTCCTTCTGGTAGCCCCATTCTGGCTGTCCCAGCCATGGTGTTCGGAGCTGATACCTCTGTTGGAATCCTCCCCCTGGGAGATCCCGGTCAGGGAGGACCTGCTTTCCCAGCTTCAGGGCAGGATATGGCATCCTCGCCCCGACATTTGGAAGCTGTACGTTTGGCCTATCAGAGGCCGTTAGCTTTAAGCTTTGATCTCCCAACCGACGTTCAGGAGACCATTGCGAATGCTAGAGCCCCTTCGACGAGGAGGCTATATTCCTCCAAGTGGAGGGTGTTCGAGGTGTGGTGCTTAGCACATGATAGGAACCCAGTTAGCTGCCCAGTAGGCTCAGTGCTGGAATTCCTGCAGGAAAAGTTTGCTTCCGGAGCGGCCGCTACCACTCTCAGAGTATATGTCGCAGCTATAGCTGCTCATAGAGAATCAGATGAGATTCCCTTGGGGAAACTGAGGTTAGTTTCGGCCTTCATGCGTGGGGTTAGGCGCCTGAAACCGGCTCGCCCCCCTAGTGTTCCCTCGTGGGACCTGTCAGTCGTCCTGGAGGGTTTGACAGAGGCTCCCTTCGAGCCCTTGGAGTCAGCCCCTGAGCGGATTCTGACTCTTAAGGTTGCTCTTTTGTTAGCTTTATCTTCACTAAAGCGGATGGGGTATTTGCAGGCTCTCTCTATTAGTGGGTCATGCTTGGACTTCGCTCCTGGCCTGGTTAGGGTTACCTTGAGGCCGAGGTCGGGGTATGTACCCAAGGTTCTTTCCACGGCGTTCCGCTCTCAGTTTGTTAACCTTAACGCTTTCCACCCTCCTCCTTTTGCCTCTGAGGAAGAAAGGAAACTTAACTTGCTCTGCCCGGTCCGTTCTTTGAAGTTGTATGTAGATCGCTCAGGTGGTTGGAGGAAATCAATGTGTGGTATGTTTTGGTGCTGGCCGCCGCGGTCTTGCAGCATCAAAGCAGAGGATTTCCCACTGGGTAACGGACGCTATGTCGCTGGCTTAAGAGGTGCGTGGTTTGCCTTCACCTCTTCGCATCAGAGCACATTCCACCAGAAGTGTGGCTTCCTCTCAAGCTCTCTTTAGAGGGGCCCTCTTGGAAGACATTTGTGTGGCTGCAGGTTGGTCCTCTCCGCACACCTTTGTGAGGTTCTATAATTTAGATCTTGACATGACTCCAGGTTCCCAGGTTCTATCTGCTTGAACCTATCATGGTTGTTATTATTATTTGGTCTGGTAACAGTTATGGCAGCGCTTAGCTTGGCGAGTTTGGTATTTCGTTCCCACTGCGCTTTCCGCAGCGTTGAGTAAACCTATGAAAGAGAACGTCTCTGGTTACTTACGTAACCTATGTTCTCTGAATAGGGAACGAGATGCTGCGTTCGCTGCCAAGCTCCTCGCGCTGCCGACAGTTTTTCTTTTCGGCAGAGAAATCTGAGGAGAGGATGGCGCACGCGCGTTCATCATGCTACGACGTAAGAGCGTCAGGGCGGAGCCAGCTTTGCGCGAGCGCCATCAGCCAATGAATTGGCGTGATTCTATAGGGCTTCAGTCAATCGGCACATCCAGAGTAACCTGGCCCTAGCCAGATGAATTTCGCTCCGCCTAGCTTCACTCACATCCATCTGGAACCTCTTCCATTGAGAGTGATTTCTCCAACCAACTTTATGGTTTAGCCAATCAGGACGCAGGGCGGGAGTTTCATAGATGTGACGTAGTGGAGAAGCGACCGTGAGACTGTTTTGATTCAGATAACAATGGCGGCTCGCATCGAGGAAACAAGCGTTAACATTGATGCTGCTATTTCATCCGTGTTGTCCAATCTACCTAATATTGTTTCATTAAAAGAACATCAGAGAACGGCTCTTAAGGCTTTTGTTGGTGGAAACGATGTTATATAGATCAGTGCCTTCTCCCGACCGGATTCTTCAGCGTCACGGGTTGGCTTCGGTGTGAGTGGTTGAAATAGCACGTCGATAAAGATGACAGACAAGTGGCTTATCCAATCATATGCAAGGATTTTTGATAAGGCCCAGCCTTCTGAAACGCCATTTCAATGGATCGGTTCCAGATGGATGAGTGAAGCTAGGCGGAGCGAAATTCATCTGGCTAGGGCCAGGTTACATCCAGAGGATATCCCACTGCGCTTTCCGCAGCGTCTCGTTCCCTATTCAGAGAACATAGGTTACATAAGTAACCAGAGACGATTTCTCTGGATTCCCTGAATCTTTTCAGGATACTATGTAAGGGAGATGGTAAAAGACTTAAATTCTTTGCAATCTTGCATTGAGAAATGTGATTTTTGAATTATTTGACAATTCACTTATGAAACTTGACACAAAGTGATGAGCCATTACCCATCTTTGCCTGCAAAGACTGAGATGCTCCTTTTATACAGAATCACGATGCCCCCACCTATTACCAATTCATCTGTTTATAGTGGACTGTTTTAAAACAGTTTAACATTCTATAACCTTTTCACTTTAATTTAGCCTCTGTCCCAAATTTTTTAGAGTGGGTTTCAGCCATCAAAAGCAAAATTGGTTGAATACCGAATACAATTAAGTTGGTCGGTGAAAACATTGGAAATCTTTTCTTTCTACTTTTGTCAGTTAAATAAAGGTTGAAAAAGAAATTAAATTGATTCTTGATTTTATTGCATTTTATAAAATGTCCCAACTATTCTGGGAATGGGGTTGTATATACATTAGTTCTCCTGTCGTTCTTTCTTCATGATTGTGCCTAAACTAATTATGATTACCTACCGAGGAAATAAAGAAATGCTTGCCTGCGCACCATGAGTATTTTGCTGCCAGAGGACACAACAACAACAACTCATCTGACACTTTGGGAATCCAGCCTCTAATAGGACAGGAACTTAGTTAACCTCATAGATACCTGACTAAGACCAAGGCACAAGATGCAGAGAGAAACCTGAACTGTGTGGACCGATACTTGAGGACATGTTTACAATCATGATGTGTGCAGTTGCAAAACTGCCATGTACACATACACGTTACCACGTGTTATTTTTTACCACCTTCAATAATGGTTTTACAGTAAGACAAATTATTACAAATAATAGGCCTTCTAATAGTACCATGTCATTAATTTCAAAGCATGACTGTCAGTTTTTGGCAACATGTTGGTAACTCAGTCATAACACAAACACAAAGTACTTTCTTTTTGTGGATTTTGTGGAATAGATACAGGCTTGTGATCAAGCTGATGGAAAATGGTACTGCCCAAAGTAATGAAAGTTTTTAGAATACAAATAAACACCATGTACATAACAATGTGTTACACCTGATGAAAAACATTGGCTAATTATAGAAAGAAAAGACATTCTTTCTGATGGCACCACTCCTTGCAGAAATGCAGCGCCAGTTCACTAAGATCTCTCTCCAAGAGGTGGCTGAGAAAGTCCGACTCATGGCTGAGAAAGTGTACGCTTCAGCTCTGAAGGAAGAAGAGTCTAAGAACAGCTTGTCCATGTTCACCGTCCCTGAGGACTGTCCCATTGGCTTACACCAGGCCAAGGAGTGGGAGCTACGCAAAGAGATGGAGGAGCAGATGTCAGAGAAATCTGTCAAGAGGTCAGTGAACTCAAATGTGCCACAGGTTGCAGAACTAATCAGCAGTTTGCATTATTGTGATATTCATATGTATATATTATTATAAAGACAAAACACTCCAAGGCACTCACGTGATGAACGTAAAAAGCCTTTAATTAACTGGGCTAAGTCATTAAAAACATGTTTTTAACGATTTAGCCCAGTTAATTAAAGTTTTTTTTACTTTCACCACGTGAGTGCCTTGGAGTGTTTTCTCTTTATAATTTGATGTTTACCTCAAGTTTATCCAATGAGCACCAGTGGCTACGTAAAGACACCCTCACTCTCTGCTTTTGTTGTTTGGTAAATGTATTTATTATTCTTAATGCCCCATTTTAGGAGACAGAGTTTGAAGCTGATGCGATCCCAATCCTTGCAAATCCCCATTACTTCAGATTGGGCTATGTCTGTGATTTCACCCCTACTGACCCCTTCTACAGCCACAGGCCTTATGCCAGACAATATCCCAGAATTCCAGAGGGTCACCATCAGTGGAGACTACTGCGCAGGGGTAGGAGACAAATAAGCATGTATATATCTAAGTATCTTACATATTATATATTAAATATAATATATATAATATATATATATATAACATACATAATAATACACATTAAAAGTAATATAATATAATATAAAGGGAAAGCTCAAGAAAGTTAATAAACAGGGCTGGGAATTTAATTTGAGCCAAACAGCTATGAAATAATTATAATATAAAAAAAAAAGTACAAGCAAGTCACACCTGTTTGACACAAATTCAGTTATAATTTGCATGACCAGTACAGGTGTGGTTTCATAATCAAATACTTTGCATGCAGTGGTAGATTAGTAGACTAAATTATGAAAAAAGCAAGCAAGAAAGTGCCCATTATAAAGTAATTAATATTTGTTAGACTATTTTGTATGGGTACTTTTAGAAGTACATATTAAATTGATTAAAATTGACATTAAAGGCATTCATAATGTTACAAAAGATTTATAAATGCTGTTCTTTTTAACTTTCTATTCATCAGAGAATGCTGAAAATGTAATGGTTTCAACAAAACATAAGACACTCCTTTCAAAAAATCTTACCAACTTTTGACTATTGATCTGCAGTGTATATGCTGTATTCCTAAAAGCTGACAAAATAAATTTATCTATGATGATTTTGGACAGACAACAGTCGAGGACTACGAACAGGCAGCAAAAACTCTGCTGACAGCACTCTTCATAAGAGAAAAATATTCCCGGCTGGCATATCACCACTTCCCCAGGACCACAGCCAGGTTTCTAAGGAGTGCCAATAATGAGAAATGGAGTGAGGAGGATGAAGTGCTGCCAGGTATGTCATGGGTGGCAACAGTTAATAAATGCATTAATATATTAAAGGTATTGTAGGCAATTTTCGGAGTTAAAAGCTACAGTAGCTTTGAAAACACATGAAAGCACACAGCAGAGTTTGCAAAGTGTCACGAGACGAGAGACGGCGTTAAACTACCTCATGTCTCAGAGTATAACATTACAATAATAAGGATCATTAACAAATTAACCCTCCTGTTACCCTCAAATTTACCAACATATTTTTTCCCACTGGGGTAAATTGGACTGCAGAAATTTAAACCTCCAGAATATGATTTTTTTTTTAAAAAAGGTTTATGTCGGGTACTTTATGTTTCTTTGTTGACTACTTAAATAGCCCTTTAAATAATGGTGACACGATTTCGTAGTTGACTCATTTAGGAAGAGAGTGTTCTGGCACTTGTGGACACCCTGGGAAGTCCTGAAGCCTTCTTCACTGCAGTTGAACCCCTACTCCTTGAATTCTTGATCCGGTAAATGGTTCTTTCAGGTGCAATATTCTTTGCTTGCTGCAAATTCCTTGCATGTGAGGCCATTTTGATGCAAAGCAGAGGGAAGTTTTTTGAAGATTATAAAATTGCATTATAATGACCTCAGTATCATCCAAAACAACCAAAACAAATGTGTGTAAAATTTTATTTTATACAGCTAAATGAGCATGGGGCCAAATTGACCCCAAAGAACACTGATGCTAAAAAATGTGTACTGGACTTATAAGACTGGGCATATCATCATTTAAATTTTGTGTTTACCCAGTTGCCCTTATTAAATGAGGAAAAGTCATTAAAAATTAAGCAAAAGAAAATGTCAATCATATATTTAGTACCACCTGACTGCTGGAGGTTCATTTCGGCGTTGATAGTGTTGCCATTGAAACGCATAAATTCAAGTCATGCACAGCTCCGGGTATAACGTCACAGGTTTCCATCTCCTCCAAATTACAGTAGTTATAGCTTGAACGCAGCATAAGCACATTGTTTTGGTTCAGGAAGAACTGTAAAAAGTGGCTGCTGTTTTGGTTGCAGTGCTCGCCTCCATGAATGACGCCTGTCTAACTCTGCAAAGCATGAAACGCACTGGTGCGCGGAGGTATGAAAATACATATTTTGTTAGGCAGGTAGGACATTTTATAGTCCTACGGCTTCCACAGATGACATACATTTAAATACGTTTAGATCACTTAACTTAGTGATTGCTATCAGGACTTTAACCAGCATGACAAAAAAAAAAAAATGCCAGCTTTACCCTGCCTTTAACTGTTCAAAGACCTATAATAACGACAGCTTTGAGACATAAGAAATGAGAAGACTGTCCTAAATCCTTATTACTATTCTGTCTCAAAGACTGTAGTGTGTTCATTAGGTTTGGGAAAGTGATACTAAAAACATTTAGTCCTGTTTCTATTTATATCAGGACATCAATATTATACGACATTAGTATTCATCAGCACTACCGTTATACTTTATTTCCATGGTAACAGATATCTGCCCCCCTTCAAGTGAGGGTGAGGATCCCTACAGTATGGAAGACCTCCCACAGGATCTGAACTACTCCCTGAGGATGAAAGATGGAATCATATATGTCTATGATAATGAGGATGCTTTAAAACAGGATCAGCCACGGAGCTTGCCATATCCTGACTTGGAAACTTTTGCTATTGACTTGAGCCACGTCCTTGCCATGATTGCAGACGGACCAACGTGAGTTCGGTTATATTATATTTATAACACTGCATGCATCTGTTGCTTATTATTATTATTATTATTATTATTAGGTGAATTCAATTCTCTTTTATAGGAAGACCTATTGTCACAGAAGGCTTAACTTCCTGTTGTCCAAGTTCCAACTACATGAAATGCTGAACGAGATGGCAGAGTTAAAGGAACTGAAAGGCGTTCCTCACAGAGACTTCTACAATGTCAGAAAGGTATTTCAAATAAAGTTGCATAAACACTAACATTTACACTATTTACTGCATAAAGACCCTTTTCACTCCTAAATGTACATATTTGTGAATATTCAGGTTGATACGCACATTCACGCAGCTGCCTGCATGAACCAGAAGCATCTTCTGAAGTTCATCCAGGACACCTATAAGACAGAAGCAGAGCGAGTGGTGGTGGAGAAGAACGGAAAGAAGCTCACCCTCAAACAGGTGTTTGACAATCTGAAAATGGACCCTTACGATCTCACAGTGGACTCATTAGATGTACACGCGGTACGTATTTCAGATAACCTCGGGACTTCCAAATTATGCTTTTATGCTACATTTTCTTGCAGAATAGATCTTGCCGCAATAAGAAATTGCTCTATTGTCTGTTACAGGGCAGACAAACCTTTCATCGCTTTGATAAATTCAATTCCAAATACAACCCAGTGGGTGCTAGTGAGCTCCGAGAGATCTACCTCAAAAGTGATAACTACATCAATGGAGAATATTTTGCACGTCTCATCAAGGTAAAATTTATCAACTCATATGCTGATACACAAGATAAAATGAACTATAACTGTCAAGAGAATACAGACTATTTTCTTAAGTGGGTAAAAATCAATCGCATTGTTCCTGTTGTGCAGGAAGTTGCTCAGAACCTGGAGGAGAGTAAATATCAGCATGCAGAACCCCGTCTCTCAATTTACGGCCGAGCTCCTGAAGAGTGGGACAGCCTGTCCAAATGGTTTATCAAGCAAAAGTTGTACTCCCCTAACATGAGATGGATTATACAGGTGCCCAGGATTTAGTAAGTCCTCTTCTAATGTCAATTAACATATGAATTTAAAGAAATTTAACAGAGAAACTTCAATAATCTAACACAACAAAATGGGCAAGACAATTTTGTTTTTCATATACAAATTTATATATTTATATCAAATAAATCATATGTTTTTATAATATTTAAGAAATTGATTAAATATATTGAGAACATAATGAAAAAAAATATGTTCTCAATATATTAAGTTAATTTCTTTATATACAATTGAAATGTTTTATTATATATATTATATATGAAAAGTGAAATACAAAACTTATGTATTTGTGTACTTATGTGTTAGCCAACTACATGTCAAACAACACTGATTACAATAGTCTACAATGTTTTGGAAGTCATCTGCTTCAGAGATAAAATGTACTATTTATTATGTATTTTGATGTGCTGAATTCAAATATGACAACTGATTGGCTATGGTTTCCAAGATATTTAAGTTTTTACACTTTACATCTATGTATATTGTGTAGATAGTACCTGTCACCTGTCTTGTTTATGTAACACTATAAAAATAATCAAAGGGTTATATAAATTAAATGTACCATGAAACAAAAGGCAAAAAACTATTACGTACATAGTTTAGTCTTAATCAGTGTCTACTCGGCGCTTCTTGGCTTGCATCTTGTATTCATAAATGGAGCATCTCTTGTCACTGTCCAGCAATATTCTGCAAGCAGTGGGCTCCATTTGAAGTTATCTGCACTGTAAACACAACTACGAGGCATCTCTGCTCACTCTGGCAAAACAGAACTGTGTCCCTTTGCAAAATCAAACACTGAAAAATAAGAGCACGACACTGTATGACAGGGATGCAAAACTCCTGGAGGGCCACAGTCCTGCATAATTTAGCTTCAACCCTAATTAAACACACCTGATCCAGCTCATCAAGTCCTTCCGCCTTATTTGAAAATGTCTCAGGTTACAACTGTAACCATAGTTCCCTGAAAAGGGAACGAGATGTTGCATCGGAGAAGACAACGCTGTAGCAAGACCTCTGCGTGATTGCGTTGTGAAGCATGTGTGAAATCAGCCCAATGCGCTGATTTCACGCAGCCGCCATTTTGAAATCGCTCCGGTGGGAAGAAAACCGGAAGTGTCGCTTTTAAACATAGGAGAGTCGGGAATGCGATGGCGTATTGTTGTGTTTAATGTAGAAATTAGTTATTCTAAAAATGTACATACATTTCTTTCATACTTTAGACTATATATAGTGAAATTCATTTATAAATAAAATTATTTTTTTATATATAATTCAGAACGTAAAAAAAGAAGCAGGAACGAACTATATACATATCCTATATTGGATATTAACATCTAATAGTGTAAATCGCGGCAGCAGCTTCTGGTTGGTAGTCCAAGGCATTGTTGTCTATCTGTACTTCCGGGGTTCTTCCCACCGGAGCCTCGCTTTCGATTTCAAAATGGCGGCTGCGTGAAATCAGCGTATGGCATGATGGAACGTCATAGGCGGGTGACCTCATGACCAGGAAACTATAAAGCATACCCGGACTAAACAGTGTTAGCTTCTGATTAGTCTCGCGTAGCCAGACCTTCAAACTGACAGCTGAAGGTCTGGAATTCATAGCAGCTTTCTTTGGCCAAGGCCCGCCCATAAGGCCGTTTGACCGACATGTCAAACAACCAATTACAGTTTGTTTCGTTCAGCGTCAGGTTTCGGGGCGTGGAAATGTCCCCACAACAACAGACCGGCGTGCAACAAGTCAGTCAGCATAGAAAATCAAAGAAGGAGAAGAAAACTTCAAGAGTCTATGCCGTGAACCTCGCATACTTTTGAGAATCCTACGTTTAGCTGATCTTGATAAATGCTCATTGCCACTCATGTAAACACAACAGTTTTTCTTCCGCAATCACACGTCTGCGCTTTGTTTCCCGGCGGACCGAAAATAAACGCGACACTCGCGCCCCGCGGAAATCCGATAAAATTCAACCAATCAGATGACGACTTCGACATTCCTGAAGTGTTTCCAGTTAAGTGTACCATATGCATCAGACGTTTAGCCAACGTTCCGTGGGCGTGACGTCTGAGGCTGAGACTAGCTTCTGATAGGCTTAAGTAAGTCGATTACAGTCCTGCAGGAAGTGTGGCAGGGCGACGCAGCGTCGTAACAGTCGCAACAATCGCAACAGTCGTAACCTGAGACTTTCCTTTTCAAGGGACCTCACGCTGCATCAGAGAATTCGACATTGAGGGAACGTTTATACCCACGCCTGTCTTGTGTGAAATCGTAAAGAGCAGCACTGAGACACCAGCACCTGGGACCCTGGTGTACAGCCCAAATACAAGTTATAAAACCTCACAAAAGTGTGCGGAGTGGGCCAGCCCGCCACATCACATAGATCTTGGAGGAAAACCCCCGATAAAATAGCCTTTGAAGCAGCCATACTCCTAGTTGAGTGGGCCTGGACAGCCATAGGTGAAGGCTGGCCAGCTGACTCATACGCAAAAGAGATAGCCTCAACTATCCCCTTGCTCATCCTCTGCTTAGACACTGGGGACCCCTTCCTGGGTGACCCAAAACAAATAAACAGCTGATCAGATTTGCTCCACACAGCAGAGCTGTGGACATTCGCATCTAGTGCCCTAACTGGGCAAAGCATATTCATTTTCTCCAGGTCCGAAGTTCGAAAGGGGGAGGACAAAAGGCCTGCAGTACAATAGATCTCGCCACATTACTGGGGACCTTAGGAACATAACCCGGTCTAGGGTATAGAAAGGCTTTCACTATACCTGGTGCAAACTCCAAACACAAAGGAGAGACATAATAGCGTTTTGAGTGTCAGAAACTTTGCTGGAACCTCCTCAAGAGGCTCGAAGGGAGCCAGGAATAAGCCTTCCAATACCACGGGCCAAGTCACAGGCCGGAACCCTTATGCGAACTGCCTGTACCATGGGGGGATGAGTGAGGGAGAACCAAAGCAGAACTTCCATAAGAAGCAGCTTTCGTTGAGCCAACAGGATGATCTGGTGCACTAGTTTGTAAAGCGGGGGCGACCACAGGCCCCCCTGATGATTTATGTAGCCGACCACCGATGTGTTGTCTGTATGGACAAGAACATGGTGGCCCCTGAGGTCTGAGAGGAAGTTTCAACGCCAGGAAAACCACCATCATCTTCACGCAGTTTATGTGCCAGGAGAAATGATGACCCCTCCACAGACCCAGCCCATGAAGGGAAATGGTGAAATCCATTTCCCCCATAGAAGGCAGGAAGTGTTCTTCTAGCTTACTTTTCGAACAAACTTCCTGCTTCTCGACCGGCCAGACGATTTAAAATGCTGTTTTTTTTGTTGTTTTTTACCATTTTACAATCTTTCTATATATAACTCCGGTCTAATACAAAGAATTGTATGCGACAGACAAACACCAAATAGACGATTTCACAGAGAGCGCCTGTTGAAGACACAGAAGAGAAAGCTGTTTGGACCGGGTAAGCTTTATAGTTTCCTGGTCATGACGTCACCCGCCTATGGCGTTCCGTCATGCCATTGGACTGATTTCACACGTGCAGTCACGCAGCAGGCGCTCCCTATAGCGTCGAATTCTCAGACACAGCGTGAGTTCTCTTGAAAGGGAACTACAGGATTGCGTGTTGGAGCAGTGTTGGGACTAAACTCTGCAGGGCTGTGGCCTTCCAGGAATTCAGTTTTTCACCCCTGCTCCTGCTGAATGACTTTTAGTGCTGCTTCAGGGCAATTTGTTCAGCTGAGTGATGTGAGAATTGTTATGTTTGCGTCATCCATGACTTCAAGGAATATGATGCAATATCAGCTTCAGATTGAATCATTCATTGTTTTGTCTAACCAAGTACTGTTCATATTTATTTATAGATCCAGTCAAAGATGTATTTTAGGCATTTCAGGTTTAAACTGAGATCCCTTCCCTTTATTACTCACGTATCCTCTGCCTTTCCCAAGTCAAGGGTCGTATATACTGACCTAATAGCATATCTTGAAAACTAGAGCCAATCAACAATTTTAAGCATAATTTTCTGGGTCATTCTGACCCAGATTTAGTAAAGTTTGACTACATTTATTTTAGAAGCATTTTGGCTGTAGACCAGTGTTTTTAATATTAGGCTACCTAATGTTCAAACCAATGTATGAAAGTTTTTCTAAATTCAAATGATGATTCTGCATCCTTTTATCCTTGTCAGTTAAAATTAATGAACTTAAAAGGCATTCTCAATTCAATTCTGAATGGCACAATATATGCACATATATGATGTTTCCACTCATACTATATTTTTACTCATACTTGCTCATAATTCATATTCAGTATTTCTAAAAGCAAATATTCCTGACTTGTGTACTTTGTTTTTAGTGACATTTTCAGATCAAAGAAGATTGTTCCCAACTTCGCCAAGATGCTGGAGAACATCTTCCTCCCACTGTTCCAGGCCACCATCAACCCTCAGAAGCACAAAGAAACACATGTCTTCCTGAAACACGTAAGTGCTTCAGAGTTTTGTTAAGCTGGCAAGACCAGTCAGAGCAGAGCAGAACATTTTAACACCACCAGAGCAATTAACTGTCAGGGTTGAGGTAAGGGATGAGGTGAGGACTCAGAGATGCAGAAATGGGCTTATATTTGTTATAAAAAATAAAACAAAAACTACCCCCTGCCCCTGGGGGAAAACAGGACTGGTCAGCTTGACTTGGCAGGACATGACATGGCATTAGGGATCAGGACACAAGGGCACACAGGACGCAACAAACTGGCCCAGGACTAAAAACACAAGGAGAATAGGGAGCAAACAAGGCAGGTAAAGAGGGAGAGCAGGTGGGACAACTGAACCAGTAATAAGCTAACAAGAAGGGTAGGGTTACACAATAGACATACACACATGGCACAAAGAAACAAACATGACAAGCCATGTGCTCAAACAAAACAAGACACGAACACGCAGCTGAGAACACTCATAAGCCGCCTGTTCACACAAAACATAACATGAAATAACGCAGCCAACGATAAACACAAGTCTTGTGCTACACAGCACAAGACAAAACATAACATAAAAGTATGTGGCTGATGAAAACAAGAGCCGCGTGCAACACAACGAGAAAGAACCGAAACCTAACTAGAACGAAGTGCCGGGATCCAAACTCCACAGAGTCCGCACACAAAACAACTTAAATGGACAGAAGAGTGTACGGCCCAAGCAAACTCGGAACCGCACGCTCAATAACAGTGTCAGAGCTCTGTCACCAAACCAAGAATAAACAAACCGAAGTGACAGAACCCTGACATTAAAAGCTTAAACACAAAACAGTCATTTTAGTAGGGAATCAAGACTTCAAAAATCCCTTATGAACAATTGAATAGTTCTCAGATGAATATGAGTCCATGAAAAATAGTCATTTACAATAAAATCACAAAAAAAAAAACATTAATGTGTTTAATTCCCCAACTCATTAATGTATTCTATTCATTGTGTGGTCGATTTTTCAAAGGATGGTCATCAAAGTCAAAGGAACGCCACCTTGCCTAGTCTTTATGTAAATATAAAGCTCCAACCCTTAAGGAAAATGAGGGCAAAAAGTGGCTGTAAAAAGATGTCAAAAAAGCTTTCTATGTTTTTTTCTGCAGGTGATAGGGTTTGACAGTGTGGATGATGAGTCCAAACATAGTGATCACTTATTCACCTATAAGAGTCCAAAACCGGAAGAGTGGACCATGGAGGAAAACCCACCATACACTTACTACCTCTTCCACATGTATGCCAACATCATGGTCCTCAACAACCTACGCAAGTAAGTCACTATAAAGATCAAGCTCTGATTTCAGCACTACAACCCATTGTCTTCACAGAACAAGCTAATATATCAAGACAAGCTATTCCCTTCAAATTTAGCCTTAAGCTTTATAACTGAAGTCACAAGCCATGTTAAATAGTGAAAATGTTTTTCGCAGGGAACGTGGTCTCAATACCTTCCAGTTCCGTCCTCACTGTGGCGAGGCAGGATCCATCACCCATCTGGTGTCAGCCTTCCTCACGGCTGACAACATCTCTCACGGACTGAACCTGAAGAAGGTCAGTCTCTAAAACTAATTGTTCACATCAAACCACACAACATTGCACCCATAGGCAGAGTAGTTCAGAATCCACTAAATAAACAATTATTACACCACTTTCAACAGTAAGGATCATTTCAGCTTTCCTTGTTTGGGGTAATGTTCACTGCCACCAAATAAAAGCATGAATTTAAATGTATAATAACAAATAAATCTGCACCGTTTACACTCGTACAAGGCATCTCAGCTCATTTTGGCTAAACAGAACTGTATCACTTTGCAAAATCAAACACTGACAAATAAGAGATTATGACACTGTATGACAGGGATGCAAAGCTCCTGGGCATAAATTTAAATGTATAATTACAAATTATTATTTTTACATTTTTATTGTATTTGTAAATGTATAGTTTAAACAATGGCACACAAGGTGACATACTAAGTCATTTTTGCAATTTTGTAGAAAAAATACCCTCATTTATGTTGAAAAAAAAGACCACCAATCATCTATGTAGCCAGATAGATTCACCTAGTTGACCAAAAAAAAGGAAAAAAAAGAAGAAAAAAAGATACAATACTGACAAGTGACAGTTCTGCCAACTGGCCATCATTATTATTGAGCTATGTATGCTAAGTTTCTAAGAAAGGAGTAATTTATTACACAAAAAAAACCTTGCAAATCATCAGTAGGGCCTACTATGTAGTACTGATGTAGTATTTTCTAGTGGTTTAACATTGTTCTTGTTCATTTCTCAATACAGAGTCCTGTGCTGCAGTACCTGTATTACTTGGCCCAGGTGCCGATTGCCATGTCTCCACTCAGCAACAATAGCCTGTTCCTGGAGTATTCCAAGAATCCCCTCAGGGAGTTCCTGCAGAAGGGCCTGTGTGTGTCCCTCTCCACGGATGACCCATTACAGTTCCACTACACAAAGGTCTGGGAAAGCAGTTCCTGTGAATGACTCGCATAGCAACAAACACTGCCAACACTGAATGAGTTAATTATTAATCTACTTTGAGTGTAATCATCTAAAGCAGTCAGGTGATGTGATTCTGTTGTTTATGTACTTTTAGGAGGCCTTGATGGAGGAGTACGCCATAGCAGCACAACTGTGGAAACTGAGCACATGCGATGTGTGTGAGATCGCCAGAAATAGTGTGCTTCAGAGCGGCCTGTCTCAGCAGGTACTTTCTCTCTCTGTCTTAACCTATAAGGAATAGGCTATTCTAGGTTCTGATTTACAAATAATTTCAGCTCGTCCTCGTTTGTTTAAAAACAAAACAAAAATAAAATAAACATTTGTTCAGAATTTATGAGTGAGTACATCATGCATCCATCGTCGAAAAAGTGTTTAGTCTTATTCTGAATCACTACGGTACGCCTATAATATATTCGAACTATTTTAGACCGGACGGAGCCACTGCGGTGTAACTACATTTTTTTTTACAGTCTATGGTGTAGCCATAGTGTGTGTAGCCCAGTACCTGCATGACTTTACAACATTAAATGCCCTTGCACAGTCTGAAATTCGCGTCCGACATTTTCGCACGTTAAAAAATAAATACGACCTAACGTTAATCCTACTCAATCACGCTTGCACACTGCTTCCGAAACTTTCGTCCGTCATAAAAAAAGTCGAATCGGGTTCGATTTTTTGCGCTTTTCGCATTCTTTAGCAAGCAGTTTGAATGGTGTTTTGACAAAGAGCCACCGAATCACAAATACGAAGACTTCGGAAGGACCAAAAGTAGCTCCAGCTACAATGTCCTTCCGCAAAACGCATGCGGTTTGTTCGGCAAAAGTGTATAGGCCTACCTTTAATTCTTCTGTTAACATTTACGTATAATTTGAGCTGTAAAGCTGTTTAAACTATTTTTACAGTAATTTAAGGGTTTTTGGAGTTTATGTATTGCCATGCCGGTGAAGTTGTAAAATTTTATATTAATAAGACTTTTTTCTTTTTTTTTTCTTTTTTTACACCTAAATCATGTTAGCATTCGTATGTTTGTTTTTGGCTGTAAGATTAAACAAGTATTTTAACATGTATAAATTGGCCCCATTCACTTACATTGTAAGTGCTTCACTGTAACTGAATTAAATTTTTTTTTTTAAATACTGTTGTTGGGCTTAACTTCTACTGAACCCGTAATATTTCCTTCAGAACAGTTTTCTAGTACTAATTTTAAACACATTCCAATGCTGAATTTAACATCAGCCTTTGTAAAAGCTGACATTTAGATTTCCCTTGCAGGAGAAGAAACACTTCCTGGGTGAGAATTATCTACAGGATGGACCAGAGGGTAATGACATCCGTTTTACAAATGTGGCGCAAATCCGTGTCGCCTATCGTCACGAGATCTTGTGCAATGAGCTCAGCTTCCTAGTGGATGCCGTCAAGTCAGAAGCGTTGGCCGCACAAGCCCCGTAAACACGGCAGGGTGATCGATAGGGTCCATATGAGTGGACCAGACATCAGCATAAAACTTTATCTTGCTATAAGTGATGCACAAAAGAGCCATGGATATACATCATTCAGGTAGCAAGATGTGTGGTCATGTGACTTAATGCCTTAAATGATGGGCATATCCCTTATCATGGTGCTTTATGTGTATATATTTTATATCTCAAATCAATTCTTTTAAAAAATATGGGACGTTCTGATAAACTGTTTAAGTATTTTGCATGGTTTCTGAAAATGGGAGCTTACATTTGTTACCTTTTCTTAACAAGGGAGTCTTCGGGTTTCTGACTTAAATAGTGTATTCTTTTTTCAGATATATGTTTTTGTAAAAAAAAAAGTCACAGGAAGTGGAATTATTTAAACTAGTTTGTTTGCAACCTGAGATTCTGGGGCGGTTTTTTTTTGTGTGGCACAAAATAGACTTGTGTACTTGAACTTGCACATTTTGTACACCAACAATGATGGTTAAACTGTTGTAAGGATGTTGTATAATGTATGGGTGCTTGGCCTCTGAAAAGCCACCTGAAACATGTGTGAATGCTTCATATCTTTGCCAATATCTGAATACTGCACTCAAAGTAAAATAAATGAAGTGGTGTCAAAAAAACCTTGCTGAATCAATTCATAATGAGATTGTAATAGTTCATGTTTCAGATCATTAGAAAAAGTATTCTTTATTTGCTCGACACTGCAGCCCAGTGGAAGTACTAGGAACTCTTACAGTCTTCAAACAAACTAACTAGAAAAAAATATTCAATTTACTTTATTGTTCAAGATTTACACAAGACGACAGAACTGAGAACATCAAACATCTCAATTTAGTCCATAAGTAAAATAAATCTCTATCAAAACAACACTAGGAAGCAGCTAATAATGTTATTTTATCTGATAAAACTATTAACATTCAGTCCAATCTCTATAAATCTGTGAGAATATTGCAGAAATTAACTTTTTTTAAACTAGATTAGTAGATCTTGATAAACTGGATTAAATCATCATAAACTGCCACACAAATTTATATGTATATACTGTAAATAGATGTAGAAAATTTGAGCTATACATTATCATATCTTTTATAATACAAGTGACTCCCCTAAGCCCACAAATTCACAGTCTCTCTCATACACAGAAAAGTGCGAGATGAAAAGTCTAGGATTTCAAACTGAAAAATAAAATAAAATTAAAAGGTAACCAACCTCCACTGAAAGTGTCAGTGATGCCCTATAAAATAAAGGTTTCATTTGCAACCTATTAAGCTTCAGAAGAAAACAAGCAAATTAGTTCATTCTCAAATGTTAATCCATTTGAACGATCCAATTATTTTTCGTAATGAATGTAATATAACTGAGTCATGCCCTATAATTAGCATTTGGTCCAACTTACACAGATAAAGATCTCATGTCAAATGGATCACTGTAATTATTGTTAAACCTTAGATTATAAACCAACATCAACATTACTAAATCATGTTTGACTGAATTATAGTGTCAACAATACTATTAAACTGTTGAACATGCTGATACTGTGATGTTTTTTCAGGTGTTACAAGGCCTTTACAGAACAAACGTGATTAAGTGCAATTACTTCACAAACAAGATAAAACGGCAAGTGCAACGAGGGAATTATGTTTTACAGCTACATGTTGTCTAGAATTTACCAACATGCATTCCCAGTCTGTCAATTGACTAGATGTTATAAATGACCAAAACAAAAAGTCAAATAATCAGCAGTTATTGCCTACAGTGAATGACACTATATAGTGCAAAAAATACCCAGTCACCCTAATAAAATAAGTATTTAAAGAAGGTCATCTGTTATGGGGAGACAGTGAGTTTGACAGTGGCACAGTGCTTCATTTTAAGGTCTGTGTGGGTGCCCGGCTTCATCTGCAAGATTGAGAATGTACCCAGCTATATCTTCCTCCGTGGGAGCATCTGACATGACCCATGATTCATTAGCGGCAGTCACCTGAATTCGGCAGACGGGGCAGTTTCGGCTCTGACCGCTCCTATATTGAGGCATAGACACACAATAGCACAGGGTTTGTCATGGCTGATTAAAATGATTTGTGAATTCTGTCATTATTTATTGTCATAATGTTGTTCCAAACCAGTTTGTCTTTTTCCTCCTTCACTTTCTGAAAATCTTCACTTTTTCCCCCCATATAATGCTAATAAAAAATGAATGAGGACTGAAGCTCTCAAACTTTATTAAAAATGTTTAATAATAATAAAAAAAAAAATATATATATAAAATGTATTATTTTTGTAGTATATAGTCCTCAATGAACCGGGCTGTAAAAAGTCTTAAATTCAGTTTGATCAAATTTGAGGTCGTTAAAAGTTAAAAGTCAAAAACAGGAATCACAATTAAAAAAACAAATTAAAATTAAAATGGGAAAAACTAGATTTACGATGATGATGATAACTTAGGAAACGCGTCATCACAGTCCGTGAAAAGGGTCCATTCCTGATTTCATGCCGACTTTAATGTGATGATAAACTTCAAAAGGTGGGGTCAAAAGGTGGCACTGTTGCACGTTCTGGTGCAGTTTTAAAGCAGTTTTTAAAAAATAAAACCCGCACATTTATGCCAAGTGATACTGTTGATGATTTATTATGCATTATAGTTGTGAGAGTGCATGTTTTATCTGCCTCATCTTTTTAGTGAGCAGCTGGAGGTAGTAAAGCAAAGACATTTCAAAATTAGAGTCCAAATTTCAGGATTGTTCTTAATTAAAAGTCCCACATTATGCATAAAATCTTTTTTTTTTCTGGTAATTATTGCCATTTTGGTTACATAATAAAGTGTATCTGTCATTTAATTCAAGTTTTGTAGCTTCTCTCTAGGCAGCTCTGTCACAGGAAGGAAAGACGAAGAACAGTATTTGAAGTCACCATGGAAAAAAAACAACAACTCTTTGTTTTTTTTATGGAATATTGCAGTATCTATTATAAATTATATATCCGTGCTCCAATATCAATCGACCTCTAATTCGTATGGATTGATATATTAGTATTACATGAACCAATATGTACATAAACCAATATCAGGCATGTGATCAGTTAAATACAAGCAAGAAAAACCTAGATACCTAACCTAAACATAGATATTTATATAATTATATCACAACCATGGCGAATAACACCGTTTCAACGTCGTGAGCTTGCAGCGCTGTCAGAATCAATCCGTGCATGAAATAAATGTAATAGAAAACATAACATCTTGCATGTTATTTAGGAAATGTTTAATACCAACTAGCCAGCCTGTTTAATTAAGTTTTGATTTCTAAAACTTTGCAGATACCCTGGATCCAATTCACGAAGTCGGTCTAAACTATTCATTTGGAGCTTGAAAGCCCGAATCCCTGACCAGAATTCAGAATCAGATTTTCTCCTTTTTTTGTCCCACGGACAAAAGTAAGCTATAAAGATTTGGAACAATATGAGGGCAAGTAATTCCTTATTTGGGTGAACTAATCGATTAATCAGTCATGACGATGAATCACAGATGATTCTTACCACTTGTCAATACACTTCTGACAGAAGCTATGTGCGCAGGGCAGAATAAGGTCTGCTTTCCCATCCATACAGATGCAGCATTCTTCCTCATCAGTCAACTGTTTAACCCTGTTACAGAGCACAAATAGCATATTTTGCTGGGTGAGACAATGAGTCATCCATTATGCATCATTACATCAGGTGCAGATTTGGCAAAGAAATGCAGTCTCTAAAGTACCTGCCCATCCACATGCTGGCCTGGCAGGTGTCTTCTGATGACAGCGGTCCTGAGGATCCTTCTGCTGCCACCTCTAAACTCCAGACTTCAGCTGCTTGACTGGTGATGTCTTTGTAGAGCTGGATAAACTGGTACAGGTTCATAATACGGGAGGCCTCCACCATTCCATTCTCCTTGTTAATCTACAAGAACACAGAGAGAACAGCAACAATTGCCATCCCACCCTAGATAAACATCAACCACGCAGAGCAAATGACTAATGTCTATAGCTTGACTTCATTGTAATCATATTAATATATTCCACTGATAAATGTATGGGTCTTTACATTGACCTCACCTTGGTGCACACTATTCTCACAGCAACCTTCCATAAAGCAGTTGAATCAGATCCAGGCTGCACTTCAAACAAAAGGTGTTTCTTTTGGCCAGAGGCTAGTTTAGCAGTTCTGTGGAAGAAAATTAAGTCATTCCACATCTGTCAAACGGGATAATGTGTATATTTTCCACAATAAATGGTAAAGTTATAATTAAGAAGGAACCTATAGTGATGTCATTCTTACTTTTTGAAAATTCAAAAAATATTAATAGATTATATATTTGTATTGTTATTTTTCTTTCAAATAATAATAATTATTTATTTAATATAATTGTATTGTTTTACATATTATTTTCAATATTATAATAATATTATGGTTTATATGGGACGCCACATTCTTATCAAACTCCAGCAGATTATTGTGTCATTATAATACAAAAAATGTGCCTATTATAATAATAATAATAATATTTTGTTTTACATAGTTTTAATAACATTTTCAATATTATAACAATGTTATGGCTTTTATGAGACGCCACATTCTTATGCCAATATAATTAAAACAATTATTATTAAAAATTTTATTGTTTTCCATATTATAATAATATTATGGTTTTTATGGGACGCCATATTCTTATCAAACTCCAGCAGATTATTGTGTCATTATAATACAAAAAATGTGCCTATTATAATAATAATAATAATAATATTTTGTTTTACATAGTTTTAATAACATTTTCAATATTATAACAATGTTATGGCTTTTATGAGACGCCACATTCTTATGCCAATATAATTAAAACAATTATTATTATTATTTACATTTTTATTGTTTTCCATATTATAATAATATTATGGTTTTTATGGGACGCCATATTCTTATCAAACTCCATCAGATTATTGTGTCACTATATTGATTTATCCTAAAAGCCTCACTTACACATCATTGAGCTCCGCCACACGACCCAAGAACTCGTCATAGTTGAGGTAGCCACTGTCACGCACTAGCCCCACATGTTTGATCAGTTTCTCAGGCAGTCTGGTCATTGCCTGGCCAGAAAGATGCTGGCCCATCCTGGCTCCAGATGGAGGTCTGCTCTGTAACAACTCTAGACCTCATTCACTGCTGGTGTGGCCCTAGACAAGAGAGGATGCTGAGCTGACATGACATGCTGCCCTGTAGTGTGACATGCTGTACTTTAAACAGTATTTTCTTACACATGCAATTTTATTACCTCATTTTAATTCATAGAATACACTAAAATATCTGAACTTGTAAAAATGTATTTATTTTGTCACACCGAATAGATATTATGTGTAGTGAAACTTCACTAAAATGTGTTGTTATATTTGTTAAAAGAACTGGCGGCCAGTCACAGCAGCTAAAATATAGCCATTTCTTTTATTCATGCACTGTGGGGTCCTGAAGTCTGAGACAACACTGAAAACTTGTTCAAACCTTTAAATATCATTTGAGGATTTGGGGGAAATAAATGTGTGATGTAGATATTTAATGTAATGTAGAAGAGTGCAAAAGTAAGCATTTTCATTAGTGCTCACAGTCACATGCATTTGGATCCCACTCACTAAATAGTTAACCCTAAAATATTTATGAAAATTAAGTTTATGCTTATTAGGCAGCGACGCATGGAACAATATTAACTTCTTGATGTGCTACAATAAAAGCATACGGCCACAAATTGCCACAAGTTGTCAATTGAGATCAGCGGTACATTTAGCAGACTTTGAAATAATCCCTGAAACATTCATTCATAACAAATGTGCAACAGTGCTTTCGAATTGAACAGGTGTTTATTTATTTTCTTATCTGCCCAATTTGATGTAGCTACCAAAAAACAAAACAAAACAAAAAACGAACTCTCTTTTAAAATAATGTACACGAGTGAACAATATAGGTTTATTTCGGAATGTGAAAAGGCGGCTTAAATACTGATGATGTTTGTATATCGAATATTACTACAAAAACAATCATCTGGCTACTAGTGTTAGCTTGCCCAGCCAAAACAATACATAAATCTCTTAAAGCAAATACACCAAAAGTTGGTATTAGCTACAAATATACAAGAACTCATCGAGATGCAAATAAATGTGTACAAACCTGCTGACATTTGTTTTATCCAAGCAAATATTCGAGATGACAAGCAGGATGATAGCAAGAAAACCTTTGACGCGGAATGATGACGTAACGACCAGACTCGATTGTAAAAAAAAAATACATCGAACCTTGAAGCAGATACTAGCAAGTACAACTAAGGAATGTAAAGAGTAGGCTAGGCTACACATTATTCTCATTTAGCCTATTAAGTTCATTAATGGTCAAATGTGCTAAAAAATTATCAAGAACAAACTAGTATTTACATCAGTTCTTAATATTTGATATTGATATATATTTTTTAAATGAGCATCAAACAAAAAAATAAAAAATAATAATCATTGGTTTTTCACCCCAAAAATGAAAATGTTGTTTCAAGTCTGCAGGGCTTTCTTCTGTGGAACATGAGAGGAGAAAAAATCAGAATAATGTGCAGGTTTCTCTTTTACATGCAGATACAGTGACAGGACTTTTTTTCTCTCTCTTTAAATACAAAGTTCAGTGTTTTCTTAGGGAGAGTTTGGGTCTTGTTCCATTTGAAGGAGGATGTTGTTACATTTCCTATTGTTGTTGTCTTTGCTGGTCTTTTCTGGCATACAATGCCTTTCATTTATTTGTTTCCACATCTCCGTTTCAATAATCTGTTTTGGCCTCATTCTAGTCCAAGATGGAAACCGTTGTCTTCTTTTGCTGAAAAAAGCATGGAGAATAGACCAGTCAGTAATGCAAAGCCTACACATGTCTCTCTCATAATAGTCATTAAAAGTAAAAACGTACATTTTGAGGTACCAAGCTGCACCTGCCGCTGCCAACAAGAGCAGTAGCACAAAAGAAATGATGACAAATGTTTTGGGAGTTGCTAAAAAAAAAAACCGACAAAAGAGTGTGATTAAATGAATGTGTAAAGTGATTAAAAAGTTATGTAACTTTTAAAAACCAACCTCTGGATGCTCTGTGAGGTGTAGTGGTCTGGGACAGTGCAGGCTGACCTGTGGAAGTTAAAGTATGCTGAAAAAGAAAATGAACGGATGAATAAGAGGAAGTCGAGGGGGATGAGGTTGAGAAGTTGGGCGAGGTTCTGGAAGATTCTGGAAGTTCTGAAAGAGACAGAGGGCTTGTTGTTGCCTGGGAACTTTCACTGATGTCAGAAAGACTAAGTGTTATAAATGTTGTGGAGGAAGTGTTGAAAGCAAAGGAAATGGATGGGGTGGATGTGTAGGCAGGTGAAGTAGTTGACTTAATAGATGATGGATGGGTTGTTTCAGTGAAATAATGCTTGTTTGATGGTGTTCTTCCTCCTGTTGTAGGTTGAGGCCTGCTTGATGTTGTTTCAAATGATCCATCAGGACCTGAGGTGCATTGAGAGAGACAAATTCTGATTATGTTGCACATTTTACTGACAAACTATGTTAGCAGATTTATGTACTGATTTTATTATCATTATATGTTCTTAACAAAATCCAAAGTCCAGACATATTATAGAATTTTAATGTGATTAAAAATCACATTAAACATCATTGTTCCCTATTTCAGGACACTGATTATTATGATGAAAGCATTTTCAAAAACATATTACACATATAATTACCCGCTGGTTTAAAACAATAAACATCAAACTTTGTGCTGATGTCAGCTCTCCAAACAGAAACGCCTGAACTGTTTCGACCACATTTTTCATTTCTCTCAATTCGAGGAATAACTGCAATTCGCTCTTCGATCCAACCAAACCTGTGTGAAAGAATGATATTGCACTCTTAGAAGAAACATGAACTATAAACTATAGAGTTCAAAAATACTACAAAATATGAGGACTTTAGATACTTTAGTTGTACTTTATATTTTACTTGTAAATATTTGAAATATGAGAGAAGGAAAAAACACTAAACTTGGTTAAGGTTAAGATATTTATCTGACAAAATAATTAGGCAAAACAAGGCAATCTACAGCTACAGGTTTTATTTTATTATGCAAAAAAAAAAAAAAAAAATATATATATAAATGCATAGAAAACAAACTCAGAAAAAAAAGCATATACTGAACATAGTCAGTTATTACTATTTTTTCTCTCTCTTGTTTTTGCAAGTTTATAATTTATTTGTATGACAGCCTGGCCAAAAATGATGTCTGCACAATTTGGCATGTTTTTTAGTTTTTTTTTGTTTTTTTGTGTTATCACAAATAAAATAATTGACAACATGCAATATGCTTAACAAATATTTTACAAACTTTTGAATAAAGGGTGAAGATGTCAATTTTCCTAGTCCAGGCATCACTTTTGGCCACAACTGTATTTTTAATTATAGACAGCATGAGACAACACACATAATATGTGATAAAGATGGCTCATATTTTATTTCAATGAATATTATCTGGTATTGTACTTTAAAATATACAAAGCATCCATTTTTAAAATGTTATTTAGAAATAGGAATCATATTTCCTAAAAAGATCAATATCATATAGGCCTATCTACAGTAATATTTTAATTACCTATTCAATTACTATTTGATTGTCTATAATTGACTATTAATCAGACCATTAAATTACTTTTAATTGACTATTAAATAACTATTGAAGTCCCTCATTAAATAGTGCTTTACCTGCATGTCTGTAAGCCATTTTGGTTAGCTGTCTCCACTTCAGCTAGCTTTGCAATTCTCATTTTAATAGCCTCACATGCCTCATGCGCTGTGGTGGCATTAAAACTGTACTTGTTGGTCTTGGTTTGGACTAACAACACTCCAGAAATTCCATCATTTGAAGGGACTAAAATGCAAAAGTACAGATTCACAAATAATTAAAAGCAAAACAGTGCATTTAAATCAACAGAAAAAGAAAGAGAGCAACCTACCTAGGATTTGACTCACGTCCAGACAGGGTGTGCTTGTAAATAAGAAAAACAGTAGACAAAATGCTAACCAGACTCTTGCCATGACTGCAGAACACATGCCACCAAAACTGGCCAAAAGCTTGAACACACTCAGTCTGTTGATGGTGCAGAAAGGGACCCATAAAAATAGGAAACAGGAGGTTGAGGATGATCTGTAAGATGACCTTCCCAAAGAGGGCATTTAAAGCTGGGTCAGAGGACAACTGAACATTGTTTTTGCTTCCTGTGGTTGTACATTAGTTATGTTACATATCTTTAAACACATTCAATACATCATAGACATTCTGGACAAGTTGGAAAAATATCCAACTTCCAGGCAGCTATATCGGGCACTTTGGAGCTAATTTCTCTCAGGCACCTAACAGGCATACCTTTATAAAAATACTAAGCAAAAATAAAATGATAAAATTTGATAAAATTATTATTTATTTGATGTTTTTAAAGCTTTATTATAACAATTATATTGATATATTTATTATTAATTTAAAAAAAAAAAAATGTATCCAAATATCCAAGTGAAAAATGTATAAGCCTGTGTAGCATGAGTGACATAGGTAGGCCTGCTTCTTTCTTCAGAGCATTCTATCCAGTGTTGTCTGTGATTTTGAAGGCTAAATAAACAGAAAGGATCATTACCAAGTCACTTTCAAAGCAACCAGCCAAGTGGCATGCTGCTATTGCAAGAAGCTGGGACTGAGAACAGTGAATTACAGGCTATGTTAGTCTATAGCGAAGACCTATCAGGCAAAAATCTTCTCCTCCATATGAACCCATAGGGGAGATGTACAAAATGACAGGAAGTTATTCAAAGCATCCTGCCATTTTGCAGATCAACATAATTTATTATCTCATCTCTAAATTCCTGACTTAGAACATAAAAACATATTTTCCTGACTGTGCAGAGAGCACAGGAAATAAACCATGACAAAAGGTAGGCTATATTGACTGGGACTTTCAATATTATTCTTCAGGACATTTGAAGAGGTTTGCGTTCTCTGCTCCTTTTATATCACTAGTTTGTAGTCACAAAATGTTACAAAAAAATCAGTTTTTGTTCAAATGGCAGAATTGTTGTTAAGCATTTAATATTTATAGCAAAATCACAAACAAAGCTAACTAGGCCAGTGGAACTTGTCCTATTTGTGCTGCTTCACATGCTTGAATAATAGAGGGGGTTGAGTTTCCATGTCTGTAAAGTAAAGGCATTCAATACTTGTAAACAGTGTTGGGGCTAACGAATTCCAAGTAACGTGGGTTACGTAATCAGATTTCTTTTTTTCAAGCAACAAAGTAACGCATACTTTTCAACTTACAAGTAAATATCTGAGTTAATTTTTTAAATAAGTAACGCAAGTTACATTTGTCCCCCATTTATTCACTGACACCTCTCCTGTCCCCATGTTGTGTGAACATGATGGTTATTAGCTCTACACTATTGTGAGCATGCATTTACCCATCTCACTTACACAAAAACAGATTAAGTATCCCCAAAATGAATAAAAACAGTGGAATGCAAAACCCTGCAATAATTAAATGATAAATAACACAATATACTGTATTTCACTGTATAAATGTAATCTCGCTTTATTAACTGATGTCTTTGCTGCTGACCTCAGATGATCCAATTCAGTCATACGAATAAGCAAAAATGACTTTAGTTAAACAGCACATTTGTGTTTCATTTTTGAATTGCTGCAGAGTGCAAGAAAAGTGATCCAGGATGGCAGCACAGCTGAGAGGTTTGTTTGAGCTGCGCCCTCTACTGTACAGGTATAAATTTGCATTTATTTCAGTCTGAGGCTTATTCATTTCATTATTCATTTTGATGTGAAAGGCCCTTTACATTTGCCAAAAAGGGAACTTTATTCTTATTAAAAAACAAAGAAGCAAGCCCAGCTTAGGTGAGAAAAGTAACACAAAAGTACAGTAATACTACTTTCCATTAAAAGTAAAATTTCACTCACATTTGCATCAGAAAATTAAACAAAATCTAGTCATTCTCCATTCCTGGCATCATTACCAATATGCTGTGAACCCTAACCAGCTTAATTCAGGATGTTGAGAGGCACTATGGTCCAATTAGTCAAGGACGAGGAGAGCTGTGTTTCAATCCTTGTGGTAGCATAGAGTTTCTGCTCCCTCTGTGGTGGTATAACATTTCCCTATAAATAATTGAACTAGGCTGCATGTTGGTGAGTCTCCTTAGTTCCCATTGCATGCACTTCTACAGGAACTCTGGGTCGACAGAAGCAACAACAACAACAACAACAACAAAAAAAAACATTTTACAACTGCTCAAAATTTGCAGTTTAAAACTGGTTTCAGCGTCCAGTCAGAACGATGACCCTAAGGGCCACCTCTCATGGAGAGCTCCAGAATCTGACTTCAATGAAGACCTATGGTTCAGACAGCGGTAGTTTTAAGTCTCTTTCTCACAGCAGCAACAACATGGGGGGACGATTCGAAAGCATTGAGGAGATTAAAGGAGTTTCGAAACCCACACACCCTCCTCGAAGACCTGTACGTGCAGTCCGACCCGTCAGTGCTCTGAGCGCCAGCGGATCCTTCCTGCAGATCAACCACCTGCAGGGAGAACTGGTGAGGAAGAGGAAGGTAGGTGCTGACATGATGGAGAACATTAGAGCAACATCCTGCGGGCACATTCTGAACATTAGGATGTATTTATACTGAATCAATAGAATTCTGTATTTGTGGTTTGACTTTTTCACTTATTCTGCCTCATGTTTCAGAACATTGTGAATGACGTGCATGTGAAAATTAGCTTGTAATTAAGTCATTTTCAATGCCAGTAAAATGTACTTGTATTATCATGTTCAAGTTATGTTGAAGACTATATAATGTTTTTCAGTACAATTAATTATAAACTGTATATATATATGAATTATATATATATATATACACACACACATTTTTCCTATTTATATATATACACACACACACATTTTTCATATATATATATATATATACACTCACCGGCCACTTTATTAGGTACCCCATGCTAGTAACGGGTTGGACCCCCTTTTGCCTTCAGAACTGCCTCAATTCTTCGTGGCATAGATTCAACAAGGTGCTGGAAGCATTCCTCAGGGAGTTTGGTTCATATTGACATGATGGCATCACACAGTTGCCGCAGATTTGTCGGCTGCACATCCATGATGCGAATCTCCCGTTCCACCACATCCCAAAGATGCTCTATTGGGTTGAGATCTGGTGACTGTGGAGGCCATTTTAGTACAGTGAACTCATTTTCATGTTCAAGAAACCAATTTGAAATGATTAGAGCTTTGTGACATGGTGGAAGTAGCCATCAGAGGATGGGTACATGGTGGCCATAAAGGGATGGACATGGTCAGAAACAATGCTCAGGTAGGCCGTGGCATTTAAACGATGCCCAATTGGCACTAAGGGGCCTAAAGTGTGCCAGGAAAACATCCCCCACACCATTACACCACCACCACCAGCCTGCACAGTGGTAACAAGGCATGATGGTTCCATGTTCTCATTCTGTTTACGCCAAATTCTGACTCTAACATCTGAATGTCTCAACAGAAATCGAGACTCATCAGACCAGGCAACATTTTTCCAGTCTTCAACTGTTCAATTTTGGTGAGCTCTTGCAAATTGTAGCCTCTTTTTCCTATTTGTAGTGGAGATGAGTGGTACCCGGTGGAGTCTTCTGCTGTTGTAGCCCATCCGCCTCAAGGTTGTGCGTGTTGTGGCTTCACAAATGCTTTGCTGCATACCTCGGTTGTAACGAGTGGTTATTTCAGTCACTGTTGCCCTTCTATCAGCTCGAACCAGTCTGGCCATTCTCCTCTGACCTCTGGCATCAACAAGGCATTTCCGCCCACAGAACTGCCGCTCACTGGATGTTTTTTCTTTTTCGGACCATTCTCTGTAAACCCTAGAGATGGTTGTGCGTGAAAATCCCAGTAGATTAGCAGTTTCTGAAATACTCAGACCAGCCCTTCTGGCACCAACAATCATGCCACGTTCAAAGTCACTCAAATCACCTTTCTTCCCCATACTGATGCTCGGTTTGAACTGCAGGAGATTGTCTTGACCATGTCTACATGCCTAAATGCACTGAGTTGCCGCCATGTGATTGGCTGCTTAGAAATTAAGTGTTAACGAGCAGTTGGACAGGTGTACCTAATAAAGTGGCCGGTGAGTGTATATATATATATATATATATATATATATATACACACACACACATTTTTCCTATTTATATATATACACACACACACATTTTTCATATATATATATATATACACACACACATTTTTCCTATTTATATATATGCACACACACACACATTTTTCATATATATATATATATATACACACACACACACATTTTTCCTATATATATACACACACACACACACACACACACACACACACACACACACACACACACACACACACACACACACACACACACACACACACACACACACACACACACACACACACACACACACACACATTTTCATATATATATATATATATATATATATGTGTGTGTGTGTGTGTGTGTGTGTATGTATAGTTTCCACAGACATATTAAGCAGCAAAAGCTGTTAAATTAGTTATAATCAGAGTTAAAAAGAAGTATTTGAAACATTCTCCATCAATATACTTTGTGCCTTGGATGCCTAGTAACCCTCATTGTCGCTGTATCTGTGTTCAGGAATGTGAGGACCTGAAAAAGGAGAACAAGTATCTGTCTAATGAAATTCACATGGAAAGGATCATGATGAGAACTGAGAGTGAGCTCACAATGAGAAGCCTGCGGAATCTCAACCAGGAACTCCAGGCCCAAGTTAAAGAGGTTTGCACATTAAACATCTTGAAATATAGAAGAACAAGAGAGAAAAAATAATAATACCAGTTTTCTTTCCTTTGTTATAATAAGCTGAAACAGAAGCTCTATCTCAGCCAGCAGAGGGCGACACTGTGTTCCAGGGCAGCTGAGGATGCCGATAGAGCTCGAGCAGAGGCGGACAAGAGCAGGGCACTGGCAGAGACCCGGGCACTGGACAGCAGGCAAGAAAAAGATCTTACACTAGCTGACAAAACACGGCTGGGCGAAGAACTACAGCTGCTGAAGAAAGAGGTACACATACAATATCATGAAAATATACACGGGATGCAAAATAACACTTTGGCTCCACTGAAATTAAACTAATTTGCATACTGTCATCCATAGCACAAAGATGTCCAGCTACTTTTAGCACAGGCTGAAAAGAATTACTTTGAGACCAAGCTTAAACTAGACAGGGCGTCAGGAGAAAAGCAGACTTTCCTGGAGGAGAACAGAATACTGGAAGATGAGAGGAACACTTTACGACACAAACTGAAAGAACTGACTGAGGAGAACGTGAAGATAATGGAAAAGTAAACTCACGAGCATTCAGCAGTGCAATTTATCTTTTGTAATTTAAGCAAAAGATCCTGACTGGCATGCCAGAATTCAGGCCATTATAATGGAATAAAAGCTAAATAGGAATGGTTCATGATGCTGTCTGTCTCCTCTGTAGGGAGGTGAACTCCAGACGCAGAGCTTTGGTTGCTGAAGAGCAGAGTGAGAGGGCCAATAAAGCCCTGCAGGAAGCGGAGCAGGAAAGACATTTAGCTGAGCAGGAGAGGCAGGATCGCACCAGGGAGTGTCTCAGCTGGAGAGAGAAACACCAGGCCCTGGCAGAAATCATCAGAGCCCAGGAAGAGCTGAAGTCCCTGAGGCAGACCAAAGCCGTAAGTCCTCCTAACTGTAGGGTCAATCCATGAAGAGTTCCTTTTGTATTTTATCATCATTATATACAAGTAAACAGAATTTTACTTGCATCTTATTTTATACTTTTTTTTTTTTACTTGCATTACTCGTCAAATTACTCTTTAGAATGTTCTTTGATGGCACTAATAACACATACTCGCATCTCACTTCAGTGTCAAGCTAATATTAAGAGCTACTTCCTGTGTATGACTGAAAGCGACCAGAGGGTTAAGATCCTAAAAAATCAAGACGGCACACCAAGGAACTTCACGGTAGATTTTCTTTTCAGCACATTATTAATAAAATAATAAACATTTGTTTTTTATTATTATTAAATAAAATTAAACAATATGCCCCCAACAGGAAGGAGACCCTGTGTATATCTCCACACCTGACCTCAACAGTGAGGATTCAGAGAGGAGGTCAGGGAGGTAGGCTTTTTTTTTTTCAATGCTAAATTAAGACAAATAAATGTCTTGACTGTTAATTTGTCTCATCCCTTCAGCAGAACAATGTACAGGGTGGCAGCTCCGCGAGTTGGAAGAGACACTGGCCCATCCCACTTCAGTGAGCTGTCACCAATGGCTGACTCCCACGATTCTGGATTTTCAAGGAGAAACAGGAAAGTGGAATATTTCTGGATCCCCACTGATGAGGAATAATTGCACTTAAAACACTTGAGCTGATCAAATTTTTCCTTTATTGTAAAATCAGCAATAGTGGTGAATCCAGCACTAAACAGCCTTACAATGACATGATCATAAGCCATTTCATTTGACAATTGGATCAGTTAACATGTTGGCAAATGTAAGTACAACAAGATTAACTGTCAAATACAATTAAACACCTGTCAATAAAAGGTTGTTTGAGAACCCCTTATTGACAAGGGCAAAAGCCTTTCCCCTTTAATGGGCATTAAGGGTTTCCATTTACGTTTAATGATCAATTAAAAGGCAGGTTAAAATAATCCACCAGTTTGAGGGTTAAGATTGGAATAATTTGCAGCAGATCATTGGGACCTGAAGGGCAACATTACTACAGCCATCAGACAGAGAACACATCTCAGGTACCTTGTCAGACCACACTGCAGACAACATTAAGTAAGGCTGGGGCAGCAGAGGCATTAAGTTGACTAATAGCTTGATATCGGAAACTTCAAATGGAAAATACTTAAACTGTTGCAAGCTGAGATATTAGGTAGTGTGTTGTGCAAAACTGAATGACTATGCAGCTGTTCTGGATCTTAATTCAAGGCTAAAATTTTAGACGCATCAGAAGCCTGTACTAAATAACGCTTATTCAGGAGGTAGAAGTGGAAACTGCTAAAAAGTTACAGTGATTACAGTTTTAGATGTTTAAATCATGCACGAGGGTTGAATAAAATATTGCAACCGACCCAGAATAACACTAAAAGTGTCTACAGCGTAACCTATGAAGGCCTTTCAACTAGGATCTCATGATCAATGTTAATCAATCCCCCAGACAGACTGCAAACAAAACATTGGTTCTATATAGTGACTGCTTAACTTTCGCAGAGACATCGAAAGGTTTCCTGTCACGTTTCTTGTGAAACAAAAAACGATTAAACCAGGCAGAACATGTAAGGAGAATTTGACTACCACTTTTTCTACCGAAAAAGCATAGTGGCTGATTATCTAAAAAAAAAAAAAAAAACCCGATAACAAGCCAGATATTGGTTAGGATACAAGCAAACAGAGACATTATGATATTGGTCTTACTATGCCTTTCGTTTAATTCATGAGCCTAGCAGCAGTGTAATAAAGCTGTCTGAGTGTGAGCTACTGCAAAGAGTGTTGGAACCAAAGAGAAGAGTCATGTAGCAGGAAATTAATATGTACTATGAGGATTAGTCCCTCCTCAGTCGGCTTCCTCCTCTGACTCCTCTTCCTCAGCCGTCTCAAGCCAAGTCAGCCACTGGTTCACCTGAAAAGAAAAAGATTTGTAAATGTACATGCTTGTACTGAAGAGAGATAGATAACTGTGTTTGAGAACACTGTAGAGTTTGCAGTAGTTAAATAAACACCTGGAATAAGGCTTTTCCTTTTCCAGGAAATTCTTGGGAAACGTCTTCTTTCCATGCAATGAAAGCTTCCTCCTCGATGATCTCCAGGTCATAAAAGTGGACAAAGTAGCGAAGCAACATACCTAAATTGCAATAAATAAAAAAAAAGATAAAATAAGAGCCTCATACCTCAAATAAGCAGTCATGTTTTATTGATCTCAACAGGATCTTATATAAGATCTTACAAATCGCAGTAGTTTCTGTACCTTTTGGGAAAGCGTTGGAATTGCAGTGCACCTGCAGGGCGTACAGGGCACTGACCTGTAGGTCAGTGTGATCGTGGAGGAACTTCTGCATGACTGGCTTGAAGGCGAGTAACAGTTGCTTCTCCAGGTCCAGCTGCTCTTTAGAAGGTGACGAAAGTTGCTCGTCACCCTCGGTCACACCAAGCTCAGCAAAGAAGTACTGCAGGAAACTGTTAAATGGAAAAACCGCAAGGCTTGTAAACTACAACATTGATTATAGCAAAATCTGAGTTGCATATATCTGCATTTGTAGATGTGAAGATACAGTGGGCTGTACCTGGTCATAAGTATGTTGACGAAGCCCTTGTCTGTGTGGAGTTTGAGAGAAATATTGTCTTTGATCCACTTGTAGATGGTCTGAGGGGAGGGGTCTGCCTTGATTTGTTTCAGCAGTTCCTTCTCCAGTTTTAGCAAGGGGAAGAGGAAACTCAGACCTTTCCCCTCAAGAACCTCCAGCATACGATCCTTATTCTGGTCGATTTCTGAAAAACAAAAATCCACTAAATCAATCCTATTTAATATCAAAATATCTAACAAATAATAATAAAACAATCTTTCAGAGGACTTTTCTCCTGATATAGCAAAAACCAAAAAAAACAAAACAATTTTCACTACTTAAAACAATCAAATGACCAATCAAAGTCAAGTATTCCAGAGTTGTGTAATAAAAACCGAAGTGTAGGAGGACACTTACCAGGAAGCATCTTCTGCATGTTGACCTTGCTCTGCTGGAAGAGATCTGTGAGCCATTCGCGGTCCTTGAGCTTGGAAGCTTGCTGCAGGCAGAGCAGGAAAAGAGGAAAGTGGTTGCCATTCTCCAGTGGATGAGCCAGTTCTGCCACACTGACCAGCTCAGCGATGACGGCTCGTGCTGCAAACTGGGCTAGGTATGACTTTACCAGAGGAATGTCTACCTCAATCTTAGGGCACTGATCCAAGACATTCAGCAGAGCCTGATGACAAAGCACAATTATTGGAATTAACAGTGAAATGCTAAATGCAAACCTTTTGATTGCTTAAGAAAAAAAAAAGCAAGGTAACTTACACACATGAAGTTTTCCCCAGTGATGAAGCCCTCAGTACGCAGTGTATTGATAAGAGTGCTAGCTTGTTCTCTGTCTTCATCAGTTCTTTCCAGAGAACAGAGGATGATCTTACTCAACATCTCTGGCAGAAAATGTTTGGGAGCTTTCATCTCTCTCACACCAATGACAGCATCCTCCATGTTCTTGCTGTTCAGATACTCAGTTACAATGTTCTCCTGTTGTAAACAAAATCCGTGAACCATTAGAAAATACTCCATCAATCTGTGATAAATGTTTTGAACATAAGAGTAGTACAACAAACAAAGATACCCACAGTCATTTTCAGCAGTTCTTCCTTAGTAGGTGCTGGTTTCTTAGTAGTCTTCTGAGGTTTCTCCTGGATCAGAGGCGGGTTGGATTTCAGACCAAGTTGAGGAGGCTAAAAAGAACACATGAAAGATGAGCAACACACTGGCAAGATAAGATTAAAACCCTATAATAGCAATGACTTGCTCCCATATGTAATTAGTTGTAAAAAAAGAGAGTTCAGCAAAGCTTAGAGAGATTTATACCTGTCCAAGTGGTGGAGTCTGTGTCCGTGGAGGCTGAGCACTGGGAGGAATCATGGTGGGAATCTGGGGTTGCAGTTTTGGCACTTGGTTTTTATTCAAAAGGAAGGATTGAGCAGGTCTAAGGCTGATCTGTAAGAATGGATCATGGAAAAACAAACATTGTTAGGTTAATTACAAAGATTAAAATGTTTAAGACCATTGTACCAATTCACACCCTCATATCTCATAATCGCAGTCAGCGGACTGGGTAGGAGTTCAAGAATGAGGGATAGGAAAGAAGCAAAAGGAAGAGAGAAAGAAAAGGACGAAACAGAACAGACCAAGAAAGAAAGAAAACTACTATCCAGTTGAGTCCCTCAGAATAACGCGTCTTTTTATAATCACAGGGTGCGAGAAGTTTTGGTTTTACTCAGTAATTAGTGTCTCCGGTTTACCTCATCTGCATTGAGCTGCCCCTTCTTGAAGCGTGGAGGCATGTCTTTAGATTGAGCTTGCTGCTGGTTCGAATGGTTCTGGTTTTGATTGTGAAAATGCTGATTCTGTCCCTAAGGATATACAGTTATTTAGCAATCTCATAAACTGCTTTGAAAAAGGCAAATTATTGCTGAAAAAATGATGCTTACCTGGTTAGACTTGATGAAAGGCTTCATACCCATGTCAAACTGTGACTGTGGTTGGGAGGTCATATGTCCACTGTGGCCATTGAAAAGAGGATTTGTACGATGACGTCCTAGGGTGGGGGAAAATCTGTCCTGGATCACACCTGGACCAGTTCCTATGCCAATACCTGCACATATAAATGCAGTTAATATGAAGACATGGCATTTATCAAGAGACAGTTGATCAATACAATTAACAGGTTCTTTACTCACCTGGAATCTGACCAAACATATCGGCCAATCCCCCGAGAGTTTCTCTATCCAGTTTCATCCTGTTCGGCATGAAGGGGCCTTCTAGGAAGAAGTCCATTCTCATACCCTGGTTCATGGGTGGAATAAAAACACCCAAATCCTTCACAAAAGGAAAGATAAAAACTTCTAATAACCAGCACTATATAAACTCACATCAGTTTATAATAAGAGTCAATGGCCCTCATTTATCAAAAGTGCGTACACCAAATTTCCAGCGTACACCTGGCGTACACCCAAAACCACGGTGACTTTGAGATTTATCAATATGAACGTTGGCGTACGGCACGCTCAAATCCTACGCCAGCTCAGGAGGTGGTGTACGCACGTTTTGAGTTAGTGCGGAAATGCGCAGAAAAACAATTCCTAACACCACAAAACGCACTGACAAACTAACTGATCAACTGCTCAAACTGACATAACTAAAAGATATGATATATTGATATATGACCAACAACAACAGTAATTATAAACTTCAGTGTTTATTTTTGTGCAACATGGACTTCAATGTTTAATTTGTGTGACTTTACCAAAGCATTTGATTTATAAGCATATGTATTCCTTCAGTTGCGAGCCTGTGCGCTTTACCCTGACGTTTCATGGTTAGGCCCGGCAGGTGCGCACGGACTGGGTTCGGTAACGAAAGGCTTTCAATGACCAAAAAATAATTCAGACTGACAAAATAATAAAAAAAACATTCTTCTTCTTTTAAATAATAATAATAATACAAATAATAATAATGACATTCTTCTTCTAAATAACAATAAGCGTCATTAATAATACAAAGCATACTAATAATACTAAGAATAATATTACAAATTGTCATGCAATTATTAATGTGAATGAATGGTACTCCACATCACATCATCATCATCACTATTGTACACCCCATACATGTAACGTGATTCGAAATTGAATGCTAATTCAAAAGACGTGCTGTAAAATATTGCATTGTGATAGGTCATTTCGGGCTCCACGTCAGAGAAGTTTCTCTTCTTTGCCGTCTTCCGTGTGTCCATGGCGTAAAATGAGGGCGTGGGGGAAGCGGAGACTTGAATATATAGGGGCGTGTTATTCTAATGACGATCGTTTTCAGCCGCGGGATTTATCAAGGGCAGGTATTGCGTACACCTGGATTTCAAAGGTACGCACAGCTTCATAAATCAGGCGGTGAGAGGAGTGTAAGCATAATCTTACGCCAACATATACGCCCGTTTCTACGCAAGAATGATAAATGAGGGCCAATGACTCCCTTAGCCTAAAAATAATATTTGACAGTATTTTGTAAAAACCTGAAAGAAAAACCACCAACTCACCTTCACTGCTTCTTGACGAATCTGGTTAATCGTCTTTGGTCCATTGTCGATGAAAGCTTTGCGAGGAACCCAATTGTTCTCTCTTAGCTCCACAGTGTCCTGCAGTAGGAAACGAATCCTTGCAGGCAAATCCTTGTTGTTCATTAAGGATCGCATACGGCCAAAGTACTGATCCATTAAAGACTGTGGGAAAGGCAACAATAAATGAAGTATTCCCACTAATTACAATCATGCTGCTCAATGGCTGTGTTATCCTCTTAAAACTGCTTTAGAAAAAATAAAAAAATTCTCAGTCTAAGATTTGTCAAGTCTTAAAGTGCTTCAAACCTGCATCCAAAAAGTCACAATGCCATTATTCCAATCAGTCATGGTTTGGCTCTTTCAAATATAAGGCCAATTTCAAGAAAACTGACCAATTTTTGGAACAAGGTGAAATCGGTCTTTGTCAGACATGTGGGTTTGTTGATGTGTGACGTCACCGCGGCGCCATTTTTGAGGTATCGCTGCTGACTGTGAGCATTGAAGAGATTACGAAAGTAGAGATAACAAGTAAATAACTTGCAAAACTGGAGAAGCACAAGAAAACTGAGAAAATGCCGTACCGCAATAAACTCGATAAATTTGGCAGGTACCGTTATTTGGAGAAATTGTCATCCATTCAGAACATAGATCCATTATGAGCTCAGCTGACTGCAGTAAGTTGGAGTGCTGATCCCGCATTGCTTTCTCATCCTCAAACTTGGGCATTGTCAGCTATCTTGTTTATGGTATAAGCGCATATAACGTTACCAGTGAACAATTTAAAAACTATAAATCTCTTAAAGCCCGCGGACATTTCAGCAAGTTACTGTATCCTTCAGTAGGAATGTAAATAAATCCTGTAAAGTTAGTAACAGCAAAGATAGGTTTGCTGTATTGATGATGATGATAATGTCATGTTAAGGATGGTTTAGTTTGAAAAAAGAATGAAAAAAAAACAATTCTCCAACAACAGAATACCCCAGCATCGATACCTTACAAATGGCGGCTACGCCCATAATGCACTTCGTGTATCACAAGTGTGACGTCACCTGACAAAGACCGATTAAGCAGTCCATTTTAGAAAGAACAGGAGCCTGCCACAATTGTTTTATGGTTGAAACTAGGTGTGGACGATATGGCATAAATATCATATCACGATTTTGTTTTCCTGGAAAAAATCACGATTCACGATTTTATCACGGTTCTTTTTCATGTTGGTTTTACTATTTTGCAAGTGACTGAGCATTACAGCTAAACTAATGTCCCTATTTTAAAAACAAAGCCTTACAAGGTAACAAAATATAAAATAAAAAAAGAATGGCAGACATTTAGGCCAAAGTGGCAAAGATAAAAAATCTGTAATTTTCTTTGTTATTAAAAATTAAAAACAAAGATTCACATCACACATACACACCTTAATATACAAATGAAATAAACAGTGCTTTATTTTTTCAGCTACAGCAGGTGTCTTTAACAGTAGCATTGAAGTAATTAAATGAACAAATATGAAAATAAAATAACAGACTTCACTGTATAAATTATACATTGATTCTTATTAAAGCTACTATTAAAGTTCTCAGTCAAGAGCAGTGAGTGATTTCCTCTGTGTTTTGTTGTTTAATTAACTTTAAATTATGACATTTAAAAATTTGGAGTGAACTATCCCTTTACTCTCTCTAGTTGTTTTAAACCCGAATAAGTTTCTTTCTTTTGTTGAAAATTAAAGTTATTTGGAAGAATGTGGGTAACCAAACAGTTGATGTACCCCAGTGACTTCCATAGTATCTTTTTTTACTACCATGGAAGACAGTAGGGACCTGCAACTGTTTGGTTAGCGCCATTCTTCAAAATATCTTCTTTTGTGTTCAGCACAAGAACGAAATGAGTATAGGTTTGGAACATTAGAGTGAGTAAATAATGACAGAATTTTTATTTTTGGGTGAACTATCCCTTTAAGGACAAGCAGTAGCATGTTTACTACTATACCTGCACGCGACACGTCTAATATACACGCATTTGACAAGCAGATTTTCTCAGTTTACTTTCACTTTAGACATAACCAACTTTGTTTATGTAAAACTTGTGCATTTGACAGTATTAGCGCAATAAGATTCGAAAGATAACAGTCCAGTAACCAGGCGCTGTTTGACAGGGTTTTATTGCATGTGCACTTCGGGTTTTTGCGCTCAGGAAAGCGCACGTTAGAACAGCACATCAGCACGGGATTGAGCTTTAAAAGCACATGCAAATAATGAACTTTTGTGAACTGCAGTGTCCCGTTCCTCTGCGTTAACATTTGATGTGAATATATGTTGCGTTGTACAGTATGTTGACACGGAGGCACCAAAACTGCAACTGATAGAATGCACGATACTACGATATTTCTTCAAAAGCAGATCGGAGACATTTTAATCGTCCACGATCAAAAAATCGTGATAACATATGAGCATTAAATCATATTTCTTGAATAAAATAAACAATTATATCAGTTAAAAGTAAAGTTAAACTTGCACTTTTACTTGTAACAAGATCATTAAAAATAGTAAAAACTTGAAAGACATGAAATTGGTGTTTCCATTCATCAGTCAATCATTTTCCACTGGTGAATAAGATGAACCTTAAAATGTTCTTGGGCCAGATGGTACCTTGGCTTTTTCATGGTCGAGTCTGGGCCCCACAGTCCTCATTATCTGACAGAGACACTCCAGATCCTCTCCCATGTCCTTGAGCTGGACCCTCTTCTTTTTCTCCAAAAGCTACAGAAAGTGTAGAGAATGACTCATCAAAATCACTGACTCACCATTAACCAAAGAACAAAATGGAGTGGAACTAAATGATGAGTGGGATATGTTGAGCGAAATTGAGTAGGATACATACTGTTTTGATGCACTTATGAAGGATAGATTCATGGATGAGGTCAAGTTTTCCGAGTTCTCCGATGAATTTGATATTGCCAAGCATCTTGATCTTGGCAATGGCACGCTGCTCCTCCTCCTCAGAGGTGAGAGGGTTGTCTTGTTTGTCATAGACTTAATGCAGAGACATTTAAATATTAGAAATTATGCCACAGAGCATAATGCCTTGCAATAAAACAAAACAGTGTGTGTATGTATATGTGTGTGTGTGTGGTGAAATGGGTTTAGCAGGGGAGAAGTGACTCACTGTCAACATTTTTGGCACGGTTCTCAAATTCATCTTGAAGCTTGGAAATTAGAAGTCTTCTGAAAGTCTGCAGGGAAATACACAATCATGAAAATGAATATGGTGCACAATGAGAAAGTAAAACTAAAGGGGCAATTAGCTTGGTAACCAATCATTTGTTTGGAAATTAACAGCTCTTTCAGATTCAACAAACCCTTAAGAAACACAGATATGGCATTCAATTTATAAATGGCATTTAGGAACTCACTGTGCTCTGCTTTTGCGATGACTGGATTTCAGGTGTTGGGCCATCAAAGTTTGGTGCATCCTCTGCCAAACGCAGACATAGCTGAGCATAGAGTGAGCTGTATTTGGGCTCTTCTAGGGCTTTGTCTACGATCTATGGGAAACAACAATTAATATTGTAGCCACAGGTATTTCAGTATTGTATAGTATGTTTAGCTATATTTATAGCTTAATTTCATTGCGTAGAATCACTTAGTCAAGATGGTTTTTGAGTTTCAAACACATATGAAGCTCTGTTGCTCTTTAAAAGGTAGTAATCTGGCTTAGAACTAATGTCCAAGCAGGGTTGAATGATAGTGGAAATATTTGTATTATAATAACTAACACCACAATGAATCAATCGATTACATGAGCAAAACCCATCACCAACACTATCATTAAAAAGTGTGAGGTCAGTAAGATTTTTTTTTTAGAGAAATTATTTATTAATTAACTATTTCTGCTGCTGTTTTGAACTTTAAGGAACCCTAAAGTCATGTTTCCACAAAAATATTAAGAAACAAATCTGTACATCAACAACAACAAAAAAAGATTAGAATGATTTATAAAGAATCATTTGGCACTGAAGACTAGTGTAATGATGCTAAAAATTCAGCTTTGCCATCACAATAATAATTAAATTTTAAAATCGAAAAGAGACATTTTAAATTATAATACTAGCTTACCAGCAAGATGATTCCTTTGAGGACAAGTTTAGAGTCTACGCCCACATTGAGAAGCTCAAGGCATAGCTTGTCAAACTTTTCAGGGGTCAGCTTATTAAGTATGCTACAAGAGAAAAGCAACAGCAAAGAATAAACATCCTGTACCAGTTTCAACAAAGACCACAGTTTACCACACGTAAAGATTCGTGCTTATCTGAGCTTGAGAGCATCAGCTGACACAACCACAAAAACATGCTCAAAAGGCCAAGAGCACAACGAACAAAAGAGCTCAAAAACAGAGGCTTCTTTAAGCTCATCACTGCTGAATTGAATATTCTGAATCAAAATGCACCAATGCTACATTTTGGTATTGATTACGTATTCATTACTTCAATTAGCTTTTTTTTTCTGCCTTAAATTAATACATTGTTAGCTAACTGCACAATTTGTATAAGTACATTTCTGAAATGCATAACTTGGACACAGTCACCTCTAATAACAGATCATTGATCACCCATGCATTTTCTGTAAAGCTGCTTTGAAACGATGTGTATTGTGAAAAGCACTATACAAATAAATGTGAACTAAATTTAATTTAATATTCACGCTCCTTAAGGACACTTACCCTCTCACTTTCCTAAATATTCCATCGTGATGTTCTTTTTCATTGGAGGAGTTGACATTGGAGGAATTGACATCTCGTCTAGTGCTTCGTGAAGGAACCCATCTCTGAACGCTAAGCCCTGGGGTTTTCCCCAGGTACTCGCTAAAGACAAACAAAGCAATTAGAGTCTCTAAAGCATGTTACAAAGCTGGAATGCTCTTGACTTTAGCATGGCATACCTGTTGCCGACAGTCTTGGGATAGTGCTGAGGTGCACCCCTACCACCTCCTCCGCCCGAAGAAGCACTAGAACAAAAGTAATATTAGATTAAACGACTTCAAAATGCTTTTCACACAACAACCACCACAAACCAATACTTAACTGGCTTACAGTTATCCAATTTGTTGTGGTGTGGAAACCATTTTAAATAGCAAAGCAGAAGACAAAGGAACTAGTGGACCAGTTAATACACCTTATGACTTTTTATCTTTAACGTGGTAAGAACCCCAATATCTGAGTGACTCTCCCATCTTTATCAATTATTTCAATCTTCAATTAAAAATTCAGGCAAATGCTTTACCCCTCTGTCATGAGTTAAGTTAAATCGACTGAACTGTCCACTTGCTCAAGGCGATTGGTGCGGCGTCAATGCAGATGTTCGGGTCTAAAACGCAACTGAACCAGTGTGCGATAGAGAGAAATGCCAGTCATTACACAATGTTCATGGGTGTTTAATCTGAGAGTAGACCTATACATATCATTTTGACCTGAAAAGCTTCAACATTGGGAAATCCCATTTAAATAGGGTGCTTCAAAATGAAAAATTTTGCTGAACAAAAAATTATTTTAACATATTTAGGGCAACAAGTGCCTATATTTTTAGGCAATAGCTAAGCTATGTTTTTTCTATAGATGTTAAGAAAGACTTGTAGCCAAATCCTGGCCAGTGCTTGATGTTTGATCTCACCTGAAACGAGAAGCACCCCCTTCTGCAATCACACTCTCCACTTTGGCGGCTTGACAACGAAGAATCTTCAAAAAAATTATAATCAAAGGGCGGGGTGGGGAAATCCGAACTGTATGAGAGAGAAAGAAAGTCAAGGAAACATGAGAAAACACAACTAACTTAACAGGTTAAGAAATGATTGCGTATTACAAACACACAGGAGGTACTAGTCTGGTCAGAGATTTACTGATTTCCTCTTCCTTAAAATGAAAAGGCCTACATCAGAGATTGAGGTTGAACTGTTAGCAAACATTTTATAGTAACGTTACGAATATTTGGTCGGAAACAAAATGGTTTTCCACCTTTCTTAGCAAAAGAGGCGAGACAATTTGCTTGATAACACAGTAACAAAGGCAACAAAGAAAAAAACAGAAAACATGAAAATAACGCCTTTTAGTTTTAATTATTTTGAAAGCATGAAAGATGACCGATTCACTTACGTTAACAATAAAACGTAAACATATAACGTTATATCAACATTTATTTGGCGTAAGTTAATGGCTAGCTTGCATGCTATCTTTGGTCACGTGGCATTTTAAAGATTCAGGACACAGAGAGAAGCCAAAATGAGATATATATATTAATATGTCTAACGACCGACACGTATTTTAATATTTTATATGAACAGTAATACATACAGAAACGCTCTCAGGTGTTTGTTCTATAACGACGCCATTTTCTGTTCTCACACGAGCAGCCATTTTATCTTACGTTTTATACAAAAGAACCTAACGTTACCTTTACTAAGGCGACCTCAGTTTGGATTTTGGTTTCGTTCTTCTAAAAGAGAAAGAAAAAAAGATGAAAATAAAAACAGATGTGTTGGGAATATTGGGACGGTAACCGGTCAGGCACGATTGCAGCTCACTGTGGGTTACAAATGCTATTGCGCGAGCCTCCTCCTGACTGACTGTTTGACGTCACACAGGAACTTGACTTGTATTCGTCAGGACTTCGTTGTCAGTATTTTTCCGTTATTAACCACATAGGCCACAGATAGACCTATTTTGGAATGGTCTCCTAAATATTCAGTTAAATTGTAGTTCATTTTAGAATATTTGATTTGATTATAAACAAAACGGTTGGTCTTGGCCATAAAACTATAGGCTATTTTGGTTTACTCTTGGGGCCAGTTGCATTATGTTAAGACTGTGTCTTAAGAACTAGTACGAACAACTACCAGTTAGTTAGGGGTAATCAGTCTTACTTTTGGGTATAAAGTTAGACCAATCTACATTTTTTCTATGTAACTGACTTTAAAAAAGTTATGAACAAAAAAATTGATGACTAACTTTTAAGACTAGCTATAGCAATGCAACCGGCCCCTGGAGTGGACATTAACATTGCATCCCGTGAATGTCACATATTGACACATCTGGTTTAATTGGCATGTGTCACTTAAAACAAGTGGAATGTGCTAGTGGATAGTGGCATTAGGGTGGCCATATACGTCCGGATTTTGGCCGGACAGTCCGAATTTTAAGCCCCCTGTCCGGCGTCCGGCGCAGCCTCAAGCCGGACACTCATTTGTCCTCCTTTTTGGAGTTGCGCTGAATTATTAAAAAAAATTAACCTATAAAAATCCTGCATAATGATGGCGGCTCTCTGATGCCTGTAAATTAGTTCAAATCTCTTGGAATCTAGAGCCGCGCATGCGAGACAGAACATATGTGCTCCAAACCGTGCAGCGCGCGGCAGAGAGCGAGAGACCTTGCGTCTCTTTTTGGTGTTATGGAAATGGCCACCCTAAGTGGCATGTAGGCCTACACTGACAGTATCGCTGTGTCCTAATTCAGAGGATGCATCCTTCGAAGGACTCGGATTTCAGAGGCGGAATCCTTCGAAGGCCGGGAAGGTCGGACGAGCATTGTTAAATGGGACGGTCTAGCCTAGCTGCCGTTGATGAGTGGCAGTAACGTTTGTACTAGACTTTTTTGAAAGTTATATTCAACTGTCTGAAAAAAAACAAGGTTCACAAACTGTCTTATCTTCACCACGGTCAATTTGTATATAATAAAGAGTATAAACTAGTACGATAAGTCAACACTTGAATCGCTTTAAAAGTTTTTTTCTTCTTCATTTTTTTTACATTTGTATCATTGGATATTTGATTAAACTGAAATCCAATAATTACGTTTAAAAGTGCAATTCCTTAATTTCTCTCAAAAAAGTCCTGTCGTCACTGGCGCGCATTGAATTCTGGGGTAGGCAAGGCCACGAAGGATCCATCTGTTGTATCCTTCATTTTACGGGAAACTAGGCATATGGAGGCCGCATTTGAAGCTTGTGTCGCGGAACATGTCGCTGTATGTTGTAACACCTCCAGTAGTGATTGACAGGTGAGCTGAGCATCCGTACTGATGTAATTGTGACACAAAATCCTTAATAAATAGCCCATTTTAGTGATATTTTTAAATTACACAATTAAATTTATGTTAACTTAAACAATTTTTTAAGTACAATCAACTTGGCTGTTTAAGTCATTATAGGCTACATTAAACTGACTTTGCTGCTCACTCAGCTTATTTTAATGAGTTGAAGTATAATGTAAAAATATGTGGTCATAACTTATTGATCATATCATTTTTTACAGTTGGTCATATTTTTTTTAAAAACATGTCAGTTTGTGGCACATCAGTTCAGTAGCCTATCTGAGTGGCATGTGCCACTGAATGTTAATGCCAATGTTGTTGATCACGCAAACTGCCCATTAGGAAACGCAATTTACATCATAAGTCACTATACATATACCGCATTAACAGTCGCATCCATACTGTAAACCTTTATTTTTGCATGATGCTGCATGCCGTCAGTATAAGTGCGTGCGGTGGGTCAGTATAAGTAAGTGCGGTGGCCAGCGCAAGATAAACCAAAACTTAAGACAGTTGAGGAACATCTATGGTGTATTAGTCGGATATTGATATAAATAGTTAGTACATCATTTATATAATATACCGGTACTATTTATTTCAAGTAACAAAAAGGTTGAAGATTCAAGTGCTCTTCATGTTGAACTACTAAACAAATCTCTGCACATTTAATATCTTTAAAGCTTTTTATTTTCAACATTATGAATTTTAAAAGGTAGCAAATATATAATAGAATAGATATAATTAGATTGTAGTTATTTATTTGGATGTATTTAGTATTATAATTTATAAATGACACAACTATGATTTCTGTTTTTTTTCTGTCAGAAAAAAATACATCTTCTATGCAACAGGCAAGAAGAAGGGTGCATGAATTAACTCCTCCAATGATAAAAGTGAGAACGAATTTGACATTAAAGCACGAGAATGCCATGGATTTGAGTTTCTTTTGACTGCAGATAAGAGGGAAAAATGGATATCGGAAAACTAAGGCTTGAGCATGTGAGTGTTTAGTGGATTCAAGACAGAAATTGCCCATTATCTCTAAAGAGAACAAGGCCAGCAGCATCAATCAAAAGGGAAAGCTTATATCACAAAGTGTGACTGAAACCCAGGAAGGAAGATAAGAAACAGGTGCACCGATCAGGTGCACTTGGACAGAAATGCCCACAGGCTTGAAATAGACAACATAGGGAGGTGAGTATCCTGGCTGTGATGGAATAGCTGGATCAAGAGTTACATCTTTGCATCACATTAAACATGGAGTTTTGTAAGATGCCATGGGTGGGAATAACTTGGTCCCATGCTCATTGAATGGTTTGTAACATACACATATCATTGCTGTAAGACATTTTTTTTTTATTTGTAAGTGAATGTTTCTTCACTTTAAATATAGGCTAAGACAATTAGTACTTTAAGTACTTTTAAGAATGGTTTTTATAAATAGCTATGTATAAGTATAAATTATTTTGATTCACTCAATTTTAGTGTCTCGGAGTTCAAAGAACATTTAGAAGTGTAGAAGGGAAATGTATTTCTTTTTTCTTTTGTAGCCCAAAGCTTTTGTGGCAAAAATCAAACGAACATTACATGTTTAAATTGCATTTCTGACTTTAGCCACTAAATGGCAGTAGACACTTAAATATATTTTCAAAAAAGAAAGCCCAAGCATGTGCAATACAGTGGCTCCCATAGCACTATGGACAGATAATTTGCACAAAGCTTTAATTATTAAACTGTGTATAAATCTACACTGAATGATCACTTCGAACTCTTACAATTTTATAATGCATTCTTGAGGTTTTTTTTTTTCTTTTTTTTTTCTGTGTATACCACTACCAGTTTTACATTGATAATATATATTTTTTTTTAATCCACAGGAGCTTAATGTTCAATAATGGCAGAAAGAGTCAAACATTTGTTTTGGTATAATGGGATGTCATAATTGTAGGCATCCATGCATGCACTGCTGGACATAATTGCATGTAATTTGGATAGCCTAATCAGATTCCAAAAAATAAGTATACTTGTAATTAGATATTACATTTTAAAATATCTACTCTTAATCAGACTTCAGTACTTTTTTATTGATTACATATTATTCTTTCTAAAAAAAAGCCTACTGCCTATATATGGAATTGCACACACAGAGCAGCCACTAGACATGTGACTATTGCTAAAAATTGAGACCCACAGCATTTGATCACTGGATTTACAGAAATCATTTCACTTTTAAGAATTGTTTTCGAACACATTAATGTTTATTTGAATTATCAGCCATTTAACCACGTTTAATAATAATAAAAAAATCTATGATTTAATTACTTAATAGCTTTTCATTAAACTCACAAAGTCCTGCAGTTCCATCACGAACCATCTAGGAGACCCTGACGCAATGTAAAATTCAATGCACTTCATGTTGTTGATAACAAACAATGGCATATATTTTTATTTGTACTTTGTATTTTTACGAGATTGTCCTATTCAAATCAATGTGATAAACGAGTTATAAAAGTAGTTCTATTACCTTAAATGTGTAATGTAATGGATTATTATTCATTTGGAATCAGTAAGGACTAGCTACAATTTGTAGGTAATCTACCCAGCACAGCATGCATGATACACAACACAACCACTAACTGAGCATGAAAGTTTACTCTTGTTAATTAAAGACCTTCAAGATGCAGATCTTCTTAGTTTTTACATTGAGATTATTTGACCTTATTCTCCCCCAAAAGATAGATATATAAAAGCCATCAAAATAGTTGCATCAAATCCATTATATTCACAAGTTATATTATATTTGAATGAATCCAATTCAAAGGCTTGTAGCATATCAGCTTAGCTGATTTCAGTTACTGAAATCTTGGATACTTAAAATGTCTCTATTGTAGCCACAATGCAAGTGTGAACTTATTCAGTGTGAAAATGTTAAGCTGCCCTGTAGAGTATTCAACTCTCACGGTGCACTGCATTCCCTTTATAATTTGCCCTGTTTTCTTTCCTGAGAATGCAAATTCTTTAATCAGTATTTCAAAGGCCTTTAAGCCAGCAAGTAAACCACAAACACGTTTCTGAAATTGGGAATCGGCTTTCTCTGCAGAGAACATCTCCACACAATCAAAGAACATGCCTTCATCATGGGAACACATCACATTACCTCTAGTTTAAAACAATATGTTCATAAGGTCCCTGATGTAATAATGTTCAAAGTCAAATCTAGTCTCTCGGGTGTCCCTCACAGTATGACTTTGCATTGTGTTTGTACTGCAGGCCCATTGAACTACGAAGGATATACACACAGTGACAAAAATAAATTTGCTTTGGTAACAGCCACTTGATTTCTTGTTTATGTCCCACTGCTGTTTTGTCCTTCAACTGCGACATGATTTAAAAGTAATGATGTAAACTAAAGACACCTTATTTGTTTTCAGATGTGCTAACTCTAGCACTTGAATAAGAAAATCTGTTCAGTGTAATATAAATGGTCCCCCCCCCCCCCTTTTTACCTAGGGAGAAATTACTTTGTTGAGCAAAGCAAAACAACAATAAGGATATTTTTTTATGATTACAGAGTAGTGTGTTATTTATCAATTCAATGTAAAAATGGCATTGGACACACACACATCAGATTTTCATGTTTTACGGGGACATCCCGTAGATATAATAATTTTTATACAGTACAAATATTTTTTTTTTTTACTGTTGTGTCTTGTTGGGACATAAAAATTTCATAAGGATTAAACAAGTGAACTTTTGCAGTTTGCATGTGTGCAAGATGTGATGTTTTTATGAAAGAACAAAAGTGTGTGAACCCTGAAGACGAAGGTTAGCCAGACCTCGACAGCAGCAACAGAGACCCATTGCACATGTTTTCTCATTCAAATATTCAAGGATGGCCTTGTTGAGAACTGATCTTTGCAGAGAATGTTTTCCTTGGGTTATTTCCAGTATTTGCACAAAACTTCTCTTTCTGCCTGCTTCTACATTCATAAAGATGAAATAATAAATGAAACTTTGGTTGCATGCCGGGGACCCTCTTTTTTACCCAATATCTGACTTGCGAAATCACAGGTTGACTGAAAGGCTAAACCTCAGTGTATTTCTCAAGGTCCTGCCATAATAGTGCCAAAAAGCTCACCAAGATTTGATACATCCAATCATTTCATTCCCCTCCTGAAGACGAGCGAAGTGGTCCTTGTGATAATTAAAAAGCCATCGCTAACAGGAATCTTCTGGCTCATTAAAACCCTTCAAGCTCATAGATTTTATCTGCTGGAGGGAATGCGCACCAGTAGGGTGGCAGCCAGAGGGCCATGTTTCAGATGATAGCATCACCTCCAAATTAGGAGAGGGATTGTAGCTTCAAGGTTTCCTAAAGGTTGAATTTTGGCCTAATGTAACATGATCACACTATAGTAATGGAAAGGATGAATAGTAGCTGATTTAGAGCTGTAAAAATGGACAAAGAGCAAGAAAGGACAAGGGCCATAGTGGAATTGAGAAACACAAAGAATCATGGGTTGAGACAATGTGTCAGTCTTAAACAGCTCACATGGTTTTGGTTAAGTATTTGATTGTTCAGAATTTGATTGTTGAAATGTGATATCTCAATCGGCCATGATTCATGTATTTTTTGAGCAATAGACATAATGAGTAGAATATGTGATTTAAATTTGTTTTCTTTCAAAAGTATACTTTTCTTTTATTGAGGGGTAAAATTATTTAAAAAAATTTTAGTTGCTGTTCATAACCAATTTTACCTAAACAGATTATTCAACTTGAAATGATTAGGGCAGAAATCGACTGGATCGTGAATATTTACGTATACCAGAATGGAGCCACACGTAAGTTTCTCGTTTTAAACATTTGGCTCTTAGCTAATGTCACCCATAGGGACATTAGCGGAAAGTTTAAAATTACAGCTAAAGAAGTAGCTACACATTTTATATATTAATAGTAATTTTTAAAGTTTACAAACGCAAACAACATCTGATAAATTGTTTAGCGTGACCATACGAAACATGCAATAGAGAAAGCAAATAGGGCAAATTTTGATTTCATGTTGACCCTAAATTAGTCATTTATAGAAAAATACTTTGCTCAGATTAGTGAAATAATATCTTGAAATAATTATTTTGAGAGTACATTAATAAAATGAGAAACTCATCATAATATGAACTGTTCCCTTTCGAGGGAACTCGCGATGCGTCACCGACGCTTTGGGAACGCCCCCAGCGTGAATGCGTCTGAGCATCAATGTCAACTAGTCCAATGGAAAGAATGAGCGACACGGGCGGATGACGTCATGACCAGGAAGGCATAAGAGCACATCCGGTGAAACGCGGCATTAGCTTCTGTCTCAGCAAGCGATCTGTGTTACTCTGTCTCTGTCTATTTATTGTTGTCTGTTCGATATTATTGGGAAGAGTTATGGCGAAACAACTTTACAAACTCTGTGCTTCTCCCTGCCCGCGTTATTTAACGGGTGGGGACACACACGAGCTTTGTGTAGTTTGTTTGGGAGTGGAGCATGCGGTATAAGCCTCCGAGGGGGCTGATTGCAACATTGTGAGAAGCTTTCGCTTCGCATGCTCCACTCCCGCCTGTCACTTTTCGAGGAAAGTGGCCAGGCTCGCGATCCTCAGGGTGCAGGACCCGCGTCTGCCGAGGCAGCGCGGAGAATGCATTCCTGTGGATCGCGAATAGGATCTCTTTACGGGGTTGGAGACAGGTCCGCGGATCTTATCTCCTCCCTTTCCACGAGGGATCCAGTGCTCTCTCTCCGGTCTCGGAAGCCCGCGCTGCGGTCTCTTCTGCCCGGGGAGAGAAATCAATGCTTCAGTGCACTACCTCCGAGGAGGTAGATGTGCTGGGCATTGAAAGTGTACACAATCATGGGGGAAGTGGATTTGCCATCTCTTTCCCCAGCGTATGAGAAATATATAAGCCTTATATATATATATGATAGTTTATATATTATATATAAAAAATATATATATAAAAATAAGCTGGTGGAGGTGTTTAGTAAGGCTGTAGATAAATTAAATATTTAATGGCCAGCAGAAATAAGGGGGCACTCGTTCTAAAAAAAATAAAACGAGTTTCCTTCCCTCTATTTGTTCACCTCCATCACGGGGCCTTCCATTTTTCCCGATCTGCACAGCGAGCTGTCTAGATCATGGAAAAAGCCTTACTCTTCTTGTTTTTTAGCCCCCACATTCATGTATATTCAGATATTGGGGGGTTAAGAGAGTATGGCTATGGGGCAATACCCCGGTTAGAACAGACGCTTGCGAGCTATCTGTCTCCCGGTTCAGTATCGACCCTGAAGGCGTCGGCTTCTCTCACTAAACCATTAAAGAAAACTATTTTTAATCTAGTGGGAAAAGCATTTACGGCAGTGGGTCTAGCAGGAGCCTGCTTGCACACTATAGCAGTGCTACAAGCATATCAGGCTGACCTGCTGTGATATTTGGACAGAAGTGAGGGAGTTTGGCCCGATGGGGTTTGAGAACTTCGTCGGGCCACAGATTTATCTCTCAGGGATGGCAGCCCTTGTGGTCACTGAGAGACACCTCTGGCTCAATTTGATGGGAATCATGGAGAAAGATACAATATAATCTCTCCCTCGCTATGTCCAACCCCCTGGGGCTGCTGGGCGTGAGCAGCTCCAGCCGTCTAGTTTCTCATACACAACACAGCAGCCAAAGCCTTCAAAGCAGAAGCCGGATCCGAGGACCGTTCTTCATGCTGAGAAAGCTTCGGCTCGAAGGAAAAGGTCTGGCGCCACCGGCGTCAGACCGGTGAGGGCAGCCCCAATCGGGGTGGAATGGTGTACACCTCATTATACGGTGCCCTTTCCATCTCGGTGCCCTCAGGGGATCGTTCTGCCTACCCGCCACCCTTGGTGCTCGGGGCGCAGAGGTCTCCAAGCGAGCTTCTGGCGCAGCGTCAACTCGACGTTGCGTCGGACTCGCGCCCTCTGAGGGGGGTTCGAAAACAGTCAGTTCGGGTGGTTCCTGCCAGTATGCTTCAGGTCCCCGAGCTGGCTGTCTTTATTACATCAGAGGCCAGCCTCGAGGGGCTGGTTCCCTTGGTAGATTTTCTGGCAGCGCATTAGCTACTGCCAAATATATCTCTATGGGTCCTGCAGTTAGTAGTAAGAGGCAGATTTGGTTCTCGTCCTCCAGGCTACAACGGGGTGTTGCTCACGTTAGTGCATTCCAAGCAGGCTCTGGTAATGGAGCAAGAGGTAAAGGCCCTGTTAGCAAAAAAAGCTATAGAGCAGGTGTACTCACCCGACATTGCGTCGGGTCTTTACAGTCGTTATCTCATTTCTCCAAAAAAGGATGGAGAGCTGCGTCACTTACTAGATCTTCGTCTGTTGGAGTGTTTGGTGCTGGAACTCAAGTCCAAGATGCTGACACTCAAACAGATCGTGACTCAAATCAGATCCGAGGACTGGTTTGTCACGATAGATCTAAAAGACGTATACTTCCATATCTCCATCCTCCCTCAGCACAGGAGGTTCCTGAGGTTTTCTTTGGGGCAAAGAACACCAGTATCAGGCACTTCCTTTCGGTCTAGCTCTATCACCCCGCACATTCACGAAGTGTGTAGACGCAGCTCTGGCCCTGCCAGGCTGCAGTGTATACGCATTCTGAATTGCATAGATGACTGGCTGATTCTAGCGGAATCAGAACAGTTAGTGGTTCGGCACCGAGGTGTCGTTCTCGCTCATATGCAGATGTTGGGGTTGAGGCTCAATGCCAAGAAGAGTGTGCTTTCTCCAGTACAGAGAACCACTTTCCTTGGTGTGGTATGGGATTCAGTGACGATGCGGGCCACTCTGTCGCCCGTTCGTTTAGCTGCTATCCTAACAGCCACAAAAGAGCTGAGGCTAGGCCAGTCACGCACTGTAAAACAGTTCGAGAGACTGTTGGGTCTTGTGGCAGTAGCGTCCAACGGGATACCTTTTGGCCTGCTGTACATGAGACCTTTGCAGTGGTGGCTCAGGACCAGAGGGTTCTCCCCGAGGGGAAACCCACTTCGTATGATCAAGATCACGCGGCGGTGCCTTCGTGCCTTGGTTATATGGAGGAAACACTGGTTCTTAACCCAGGGTCCGGTGTTGGGAGCTCTTTGCCATCGAGTTGCTATCTCGACAGATGCTTCCCTCACCGGCTGGGGAGCGGTATTGGAAGGCCGCTCAGCTCAGGGCTTAGGAGGAGTCATCATCTCGCTTGGCACATGAATTGCCTAGAGATGATGGTCGTCTTCAATGCGTTGAGACATCTCCTCCCAGACCTGAGGGGCCATCATGTGTTGTTCTGAAACAGTGACTGTTAGGCCTCAGGGCAGCAGCGTTCAATGTGATACCCTTTGACCTGCTGTACGTGAGACCTTTACAGTGGTGGCTCAGGACCAGAGGGTTCTCCCTGAGGGGAAACCCACTCCGTACGATCAAGATCACGCGGCAGTATCCCCGCGCCTTGGTTATATGGAGGAAACTCTGGTTCTTGACCCACAGACAACACGTTGGTGGCCTATTATTTTGGTCCCTCAGGAAATTACGCTGTCTGAGGGCAGTGTATATTCCAGGGGGGCCAGAATATTGGAGCAGACACCCTGTCGAGGCAGGGGCTGAGGCCAGGGGACTCCACCCCGAGGCGGTGGAGCAAATATGGGAGTTTTATGGCCAGGCAGAAGTGGATTTGTTCTCGTCTCAGCATACGACGCACTGTCCACTCTGGTTATTCCCTCACTCAACCAGTCCCCTCGGGGGTGGTTGCTATGGTGCAGACGTGGCTGAGGCTACGTCTGTACGCATTTCCCCCTGTTGCTCTGCTCCCAGGAGTTCTGGAGTGATTCCGCCAGGATGAAATAAGCCTATTTAGTAGCACCACCCTGGCCGAGCTGAATTTGGTTTGCGGACCTAATTTTTCTCCTCGACGGACCTCCCTTGGAGGTCCCGATCAGGAGAGACCTTCTGTCTCAGGCAGGGGATGCAATATTGCACCCCCGGCAGGGGATTTGGAAACTGTGGGTTTGGCCTCTGAGGGGGCCCAACTCATAGAGAGTGGTCTCTCAACCGAGGTTGTTGTGACCATTCCAATCTCCAGAGCTCCCGCTACGAGGAAACTATATTCACTATTTCGAGAGTTTTTCACTTCTTGGTGTTACCAGCGTCAGTGGGATCCGGTTAACTGTTCAGTAAACACAGTATTCGAGTTTCTGCAAGAACGCTTTGTATCAGGTCTATGTCCTTCCACGCTTAAGGTATACGTGGCGGCCATTGCGGCTTTCCACGCCCTGGTGGGTAGTACATTTTTGGGTCGAGACCCCCTGATCACTCGTTTCCTTCGTGGCACTTTGAGGCTGAGGCCTGCAACTTGCACTAGGGTGCTGGCTTGGGACCTGGCAATAGTTCTAGAAGGCCTATTTGGGGCTCCCTTCGAGCCCTTAGATTTGGTCTCAGAGAAGTTCCTTTCTTTTAAGACTATTTTCTGCTAGCTATTTCGTCCCTATTAGAGTCAGACCTTCAGGCCCTTTCGGTCCCCACCTGCCTTGAGTGCACCGGGGATGGCCAAGGCAATCTTACCCGAAACATGGATATGTTCCAAAGGTGCCTACCATTATTCCGAGGCCTATTGTGCTGCAGGTTTCTGTCCTCCTTTTACATCTGCGGACCAGGAAAGCCTGAACCTCTTGTGTCCAGTGCGAGCACTGGATACTTATGTTCATCGGACATCTTCAATGAGGAAGTCCGACCAGTTATTAATTTGCTTTGGATCACCTAAGAAGGGTCTTCCTGCTTTTAAACAGACGGTTAGTAAGTGGATAGTTGAGGCTATTTCACTTGCATACGAGTACTCTGACCAGCCGTGTCCTTTGGCGGTCAGAGCTCACTCTACGAGGGGTATGGCGGCCTCTAAAGCCTTACTATTTGGAGTTTCTCTTCAAGACGTTTGTGATGCGGCAGGCTGGTCCTCACCGCTCACATTCGTCAGGTTTTACAGTTTGGACCTGGATGCTGCCCCAGGTTCTCAGGTGCTTAGTGCTTAGTTCCAACAGACTGACACTCAGGTACTTGGAATTCTGGCGTTTTGGGTATTCTCGTTCCCAAAGCGTCGATGACGCATCGCGAGTTCCCTCGAAAGGGAACGTCTCAGGTTACTACTGTAACCATAGTTCCCTGAGAAAGGGAACGAGACGATGCGTCACCCTGCCATACTTCCTGCATCCCTGTGATCGGTATTCAAATATAGGACAGACATGGAAATGGAATTTTCTTTCATCTGCCCTCAGCATTATTATACAATTGGCATACATTTATTGGTTCATGTCTGAGGTTCGAGGGAGATTCTTTATTTTACGGTACAGACACATCACATCGTACATGAAAGACTGGGAAGAAACACAAAATAGTTTTTGTTTGTGGAAAGTATACACTTTTTCTTTGAGTTTCTGCATTAGCATGATGACCCCAGGGCCTTTTATTTCCTGTATTGGAAATATCATCATTTTAGATTTGCACATGAAAGGCCAGCTCTCTCTCCTCAACAAAAAAGGGACTTTTTTTTTTTAACTTCAAAAGAATTAAAATGATGAACAGAACTTTTGATAGGCTTTGTGATAACACATGAAAAACACTGTTCAGACACTCTGATTCAAACACGGAGTAATTTCTTTAAGATAATAATGGGCTCATTGATTTCCTCAGATGTTCCTCAGAACGATTTTCACAAAGTTGAATGATTTCCATACACAAGGTTTGCTTTTGATACTGCATTTAAAATTACATGTATACACATGCATATCTTTCACAGCACCCCTTAATCTTTACACCATTTAACCAACGCAACAACATAAAACACTGATTCATGATTTATTAATTAATTGATCAAATTCATCTGTGTATAACAGATACCATAGTTTTCAACAATATCATGCATTGCAATAAAAATTTCTGAGGTTCCCATGGGGTATAATTTTAATCAACAAAATTGATGATATGCAGTTTAGGGTCATTCTGAAGAAATGCTTTATTGGATGTAACTTCAATTGACACGTCACACATACTTAAGAGAAATTTCCTTAATTTACATTTATATCAGGATTCAATCAAGAGCTCATTTTCCATAAAGCCACCATTTTTCCAGTTATAATGAAGAAAGTCAATCTGCCACTGGTCTTGATCTACAAGTGTTGATATTACGAGTCACGGTAAGTCTCAATTTGGAGAAAAAAGGTTAAAAATAGAATAAAACGTATGCCAGGTCTGTCTTCTTTTCTGCCAACTTCCTTTCTGTTGTTTATGGCTCAGGTGCACATAACCAACAGGAAAGTGAAATACAAACAGTTGATAAATTTAACTATAAGCTTGGGATGAAAAGTCGTTTCAACTCGACACCCACAACCTTGACAGAAGAAAGGAGGCAGAAATAATGGATTCCAGGGGGAAATGATTGGAGGTTGTCCTATAAATCTGCAGCAAGAGAGCCATTGAGGGATAGCCATGCTGTGCACCAGTTCATTCGGATATTTCATGTCTTGAGCATTGCCTATTACTGCCATGTTTGTGGGTGCAATTGTGTTAATTTTGGTTCATGTGGGTGATTTGACTACTTCCCTTGCAATTGCAATCACCTGGACTTTAGCAACTAATGAGGTGATACTTTCCCTCTAAAATGTTTGTAAACAACTTCATTTTAGCAAATCACACAGATAAATCCATTGCATCCAGGCAATCAAATAAAACCACACACCAAAAAAAGGGACTAAAAACAGTTTGTTTAAGCTATATACATGTGTTTTGCTTTGTGAGGTCAGCCACTTCAGCAAATTGTTGTAAGAGCTGGAGGAGCATGCCTCAAGGACAATGTGAATGATCCAAACCATAAGAGTTATTAGTTAAATGTTCCTGCTGTTCCAAGCTCACAGCAGCTATACATTCAACTTCAGATGATTAAGACGTGAGGATCAACATAACACTCCAAGTTAACGCATTTATGTGCTTCTTAGAATGATACATATTTATCATCTTTGGAGAAAATAGAATGGTAGTAGTTCTCTAAGGAACATGTATTTTGCATACCTGCTCCTCTGTACAGTTTTGTCTTTTCATTATTCAACAGAATGCAGAATCCATTCCACTGAGATAGTAAATACATATGTTTTCAATAAATAAAGGCATTGCCTTTTTCTTTTACTGTATGCCTGCTGGGAACTCAGTGTGTTTTGTACTGTTATTGCTATATGTACTGTAACCTGCTCTAAATTAACCTACTGGCAATATATACAGTAGGCTGTATTAAAGTCAGCATGAAATCAAAATGTACAGTATTTACTTAATAGAAGTTCCTATTGTACACATTAAGTAATGTTAAAACGGAAAAAAACTCCTTAATCACTATTTATGCTCGTAAAAAAGGTTTACCTTTAAGTTCTGAAAAGATTTGTGTACATCTATCTGTTTATTGCTTGTGTGTCCCGCAGGATCAGAGACAGACAGGAAATAGCCGTTTTAATGGCACAGTATGTAAGTTTCGCCACTAGATGTCGCTTCTTAAAATCAATAACAAAGGCGTAGGTTGATGACGCTCTGAATGAACGTGGAATCATGGGACTTGTCATCTTCCTCCACAGCCGATGGAAAGCAATCCGACGGGACTCAGGCAGAAATTGTGTTCACGGATGAGCAAATGTATTGAAATTTTATTAACGTTGCTGTGGCATGAAGCGGGGCTGGGGGGCGGGACTGAGAGCCTGGGTCTGTGTGGGTTTGCTTTGGTTTCCCCCACAATCAAAAAACATGCAGTATAGGTGAATTGTCTGTAGGTGTGAATGCGTGAAGGTGTGAAGACTTGGCGACCTACCCTAGAAAAATCATAGCCAAAAAAAATCATGGACATTCATGGTTAATGAATGATGATTATGTTATGTTAGCCACTTAGTGTTATTTAACACAAAAATAGTGTTGTCTGATTTATTTGTAGGGGTACAAACATGTTACTCGCGGTATCAAGAAAACAAGAGATTCAAACAATAAGACTAACAGTGTAGTGGACAGGACAATGATTCTTTTTCTGTCGATTAAAGGTGGGGTATGTGATTCTCTTTTTTGTACATTTTTTTCAAAATAACTTGAAATCCTATTCCTAACCCACTTACAGCCACTGAGTTAGAAGCACTGAAATGAAAATTAAGCAATTTAATCATCTGTGGAACGGGCAGGACTCGAAAAACTCCAGCCAATCATTTCCAAGACCACCAGAATCATTGGACAGTAAGTCCGTCAATCAAACGGTTGTACCACACCCCCCTCCCCCCAGCGCGCGTGACCCCCGTCGTGCGCATACTCAAAGTTTGTGACGCATGCGCATCTCGTCAGTAAAGCCGGTTCCATGATTAGTAGTAAATCGTCATTACAATCTCTCGCGCATCTGAGTTTTCGCTCGTGCATGATTGCGCGTCCATGTTCTTCGAATGGGTGGAGTCAGAGCCGGCGTTGGAGGAAAGAAGGTAGGACCATTTGAATTGTACATTTTCAAAATCTGCCGGTCGTTTTCCAAATCACATACCCCACCTTTAAGGTTTCCAAGCAGTTGCTCACCAGTCTAATAAAACACATAATACTATATTAAAGCATATTTGGTGTTTCCATGGTTTCTACGGAAGTAAAACCAGAAATCGAGGGTAGGGTAATGCGGCTATGACGTCACTGACAAAGATGCAATGACATGGGAATTCACACTGGTTAAAATGGCTGATCGCTCTGGATTTAAACATTTGGGATAATGTAAGTCCACAAGTCAACAGAATATATAACATTGCTTTAGTGGTTTTCTAAAGACTGATCAACAAGCTGAACATCACGTCACACTTTTCTGTTGTTCTGTCTGATGTTGCATTTCCAATTCTAAGCAGCCCTCCAGGAATCTAGTTATATATTAGAGCGAGAATATATCATATCATCTTATCTTTGTGATGACCCTGACTGACAATCACTCATAAAAAACTCATAAAAACCTGTGACTTTGGAATTTTAATATTTTCACACTACTGTTTGCCATTATTTCCAATTGTGAAAACTGAAAGAGGCAAATTGCATAATCTCATATTCTGATAAATCATCCTCGGCGACATCTCAATCATTATAGGGTTATTCTCTGAAGATTGTGCATTATTATTCATCGATCCTGTTTTAAAATAAAGTCATCTGCTTGATAGAGCTCGGAGGGCATTATCAAAAGGAATGATGGGTTTGTAAATGAGTATGTATGTATGCGAAGAGAGAGCCCTGAGGGAACCAGCGAAAGCCTCCAGCTCTTCTCTCTGTACAGAGGAGAGACATTTACAGGCAATATATCCAGATGTGCTACAAAGATATATCCCTTTGTCATTACAGAAAACTTCAGTTTATTGGGCAATATTCCAAACACACCCTTGACATTTCATATCTACGGTGAGGATCTCAGAACAGATGTATGCGGGAGGAAATATCATGACATCGTACTCTGCCATAATATAATATCCACCATGCATGGTTGATCCGTGTTAACCGAAGACAATTGGGCTGGTATAAAATATGCATGTGGGAAAAGGTCAGAGGTTTTATAGTTAGATATTTGCTTCAAGGGTCACTTCCGCAAAGTTCTCTCTGTGATTGGCTCCATCCCACACACTCGGTATCCGAATCAATAAGGACAGTTACAACTGATAAAGGAGCTTGACACACTCAGAGGCCATATCACATGACCCCAATCAATAGTCTGGAATGCGTAATTCACCACTGAACCACCCACCATGTTTTTCAATGATGTGAGAGATAGAGAGACTGAGATGTATTTAACCAAGTGGAAACAGAGGAAAGGAGAGAATGAATCTTGTTAATAATTAATAATTAACAATTAGTAAACGGTACAAATTACTGCAATTAGTGGAAAATGAATGCACAAGACAAACAAGCTCATCAGCAGGAGCCCCAGTTTTACAGAGGTACACACTGAATCACATGAATTCAGGCTAAAATTTGCATTTCAACAAGGCCCTCGCTAAACCAGAAGAATAAAACTGATTTATTTATTTGATGATTTTTTCCGATTGTATTCATAAACGGTTTGTTCACAGCATAGTGAAAACACGTTTGGTGTTATGCATTATGTATGTATACGTTCTCACTGGCAAGTTTGTCTTTCCTTGACAATGAATAATAAATAAAAAAAATCTTTTCATTACTACATTCTTCTCTAAACTCTTTTGTATTTTGTATAATGTTCTTTTTTTCTCTTATTAAATACATGAAGTACCTTATTAACCTTAGTTCATGTTCATTAGTTAGTGCTGTCAAAGGACATGTGTAAAGCAAAAACTATTTCCGTCGTGTTGTGGCTTGCTTCCATTGTATTGTGGCTTGATTCCCATGTGTTGTGGCTTGATTCCTTTAAAAAAAAGTAAGGGCAAGAACTAATACAAAAAATAATGGAATAATTATGGAAAAACCTATGGATTAATTGTGATTAGAAGGAATTAAAATTGTGTACTTTACTCTGTAAATTCAGGAACATGTTTAAAAACAAGGTGATAAATAATTATATAACTCAATATGAATAATTTGTGTGTCATATGCAGAGGTGGGTAGTAACGAAGTACATTTACTTCGTTACATTTACTTGAGTATTTTTTTGGAAAATTTGTACTTTTAAGAGTAGATTTAATTGTGGGTACTTTTACTTTAACTCGAGTAGATTTCTAATGAAAAAACTGTACTTTTACTTCGTTACGTTTGGCGACGTTCCTCTCGTTACTTTATTTTAATGCAATATGTTGTTAAAAGCGTAGTTTATTCTAAGCGCGCGCTCTCTCTTTTTTCTGGGCATGAGCGATGCTCAATTCACAAATGAATCACTCTTTTGAGTCGATTCTGTTCAAAGACTTCATCAAACAAGTTGGGCAGATCTGTCTAAATCGGTTCGCGAATCAGTTTGAATGATCTGCTCAGTTTCCTCACGCACTGAATCGTCTCGGAGTCGTAACAGGAAGATTTAAAGGGGTCATATAATGCCATTTTTGTACAAGCTAATATGATTCTTTAGGGACTAAATTAAAAGTTTGTAATATACTTTAATTAAAAATTCTCATTAGTATTGTAAGAAAACACTTATTTTACCTGGTCAAAAACAGCTCTGTTTTCAGCACGCCGTTTCAGTGCATATGACTTTAAATGATCATGAGCTTTGCTGACTCCGCCTCTCTGTTTTATGCGTACACGTTTGTAACACAATACCATAACGTGTTGTTCATTATAAACGTGGGATTATGAATTATATGGAGAACGTCGTACATAGAAAACATGCAGTAATGTACCCTGAGTGTAAACCTTAGACTCATTCATCGTGAAGCGATTTGCAAAGATAAATATTAATATAAAGTTTAATAAAACGTTACACTCACTTCAGTTGTTCTAGAGGTTCAGCAGGAATACGAATATCTGGTACCGATTCTTTATTCAGGAGCAGCTGCTTAGCAAAACCAGCTTTATACTGATCCTCGTTTATAAAGCAGTCTGGTGAGAAATGATTCGCGCACACATGAGAGCATTGACGTTGGTCGTGGGGAATATTCCCTTCGAAAACAAACTCAGCCACTGCGTCTTCAGCGGTTCGGATTTAGGAACATTAAAATGACTGCTGTGTTCGTTATTACACCCAAGAACAGAACACCACAATCGCTTAGACGCCATTCTGCTCATAGACAGTGCTCCAGCATATCAACAATGACCGCGCCGGTCCGCGCAGACTATGATTGACAGCTCTCACGAGCGAGGGCGGGTCTGTGTTGAAACGCGCCTATCAATCAACAATCGTGGGAGGGGCGTGCGAGCTTGTGACGTCACACGGTCGAACGGCTCGATTTGAGGCAGGGGAAAACATATAAGGAGATTAAAACAAAACCACTGGATGGATTTTTATCATTATATGATGGTTGTGTACAGGCACTGCCAACACACATTTCAGTACAATCAACTTAAAAAAGTGCATGTACCATTATATGACCCCTTTAAGAACATCAAGAACATTGTGTGGCGGTCCATAGTCTACAGTACAGTCTAGAAAGTAAATCTGCAAATGCATCATATTTTTTGCCAGCGATGAAGATCTTTATTAGTTGAACTTGAACATCTTCGTATACTTCGTAAGCTGTCTGTGAATGAATTATTCCACACGACGATACATTCGATTTCATTCAGGTAATACATTTTACAACCAAACACATTATTACGCCATATAGCACTACTACAAAGTATGGCATTACCCTTTTTTTGGACATATACATTACTTTATACATTAAATAAGCTATCATCGTCCAGTTTATGAATGTGTGTACACACACAATGTATTCTCGGTGTTGTAGTGTCGGTATTGCGCAGTGGCGTGCGAACTCGACTTGAAAACGAATGCCTTTGCCTGCCTTATTAGACTCAGTTAACCAGTTTAAAGATGCTTTCATAAATATAGCCTACATTTAAATACATTTTGGAGAACAGACAGAAGAAGATCCGTGCATTTGATCGTTGTTTATGTTGGGCATGACATGACTGCGAGCACATGTGCAGAGTTTTAACACTTTCTAATCTGTCAATGGTTCCCATCCCTTGAATGCAAAACTCCATAGAGTCACTTTATTCCGACATTGTCTAATAATCCAAATGTAGTTGTATAAGTTACTATACTATTATACAAACCAAAGGACAGCCAATGGTTTTCAGGCTATAGATATACAGAAATAATGTTTGTCTCTTCTGTTTTTGTTGCAAAGATAGCTTATCTAATTATGATAATAATAGTCATTTAAATGAAAAAAAAAATCTAAATAATATCATGTTACATATACAGTATATATATATATATATATATATATATATATATATATATATGCCTATGTGTAAAGTAACTAGTAACTAACTACTTGAGTAGTTTTTTCATTGGATACTTTTTTACTCTTACTCAAGTAACTTTTAAGATTATTACTTTTACTTTTACTTTGAGTAAATATTTCTATAAGTACTTGTACTTTTACTTGAGTACAGTTTTTGGATACTCTACCCACCTCTGGTCATATGTAAACTATTGTAATAATATTTGATATGTGTACCTTTGTAATCATGTATACATTTAGGAAATTTGAACTGTTTGTTTATTTTGTATGAATAAAATTAGAGAAAAGTGACTCTCATTAAATAATTATGTATAAAGGGTAGGCATAATAAGCATAGGCTTCAGCCTAAACCTTTTTTCGGTTATTATGTATATTTTTTTCTTTACTATGGGAAATGATCTGGACTGGAATCAATTTTTGTTGAATTGAAAAATTCCACTGTGTTGTTAACTTATTTATGTTAAATTTACTAGAGTTGTGCACTATACTGGGCCACCAGCAATGAAGTCTCCAATCAATTGTGCGTCTGCTGTCTCTATAATACCTGACATCAGGTGTGTAACATCACATCTTCGCTGATACTGGCAACAGCCACTGATATTACATTCTTTACAAATAAATAGAAGTTAATCCAAATAAAACAGGAGTGCGACCACAAAAATATGCATATGCATTTAATCGTCACACTACTTTTTCCATCTTGCATCTTTTAAATGTTGTGTGTCCATTCACACAACACGTTCTTGCACGTCAAATAATGTACGTTTTTTCAGAATGTTGGGAAGGTCTTTATCTTTCTTGCTATCTTTAAATCCCTGATTTTTGCTGTGTGAAGTCTATTTTTTTTTCCATTGTGTAATAAACATTATGCAACATGCTGTCTATGATCTTACTGACCCAGAACATTTAGCAGGGGCAGTCACACATGTGTATAGTGATATGTATTCATGGATTACATGTATGGTCATTTTGCAGTGACTTCAAAGTTTAGTCCAATCAAAATTGATAGTCAGAAATAGCAATTCAAATTAGGTTTTAGTTTGGATAATGCTATCAACAAGTTCTCACTTGCATGCATGCAAAAATAGAACCTGAAACATAAAAAAAAAAATCATAATAAGCACTTCACACATGCTCATGAATCATGCTTTAGTGTAAGTAAAACGTTTTTACCCTAAGAGTGTTAAACAACACTTCAATTTTTTTTTTGTTATGAATTATAGATACGTGTCAAGAAGTGTACTTACCCCTAAAGTCTGGAAAAGAAGCAACTGACTTGAGTACATGTTATTGAGTCTAACATCTGGAATGAAAGTAGTGATGGCCTCACCCTAGGACAAAAAATAAATAAATAAAAACACCTTGGTGTTTTTGTTGCTTTGAATTATTTATGAGTTTTACGGCAATCTTGTCTTTTGAACGTAATCAAAGCAGGGTGTAATTATCTCCTGCAGAGGACCTTTCAACATAGATTCAGGGCTCTTACTGGGAATTTGCATTTATAATACTTTCCCCCGCTTTAGTTGTCCTGAAGAGTGGTGAGGTCTTACCTGACAGATATCCTGGAGTGCAAGGATACAGAAAAATCTAATCAACTCATCAACAAATCATCTAGCCAATATCTTTACTGGATGTCTTCTGTGAACAACTTAACAGTGAGCAAAAATCAGATATTGTGCTGAAACTTTCACTCAGAAAATGATTTATATTGCTTTCTCAATTGTTTTTAGAACTTTAGGACAATAAGGATATGCTGGAAAATGGGGTATAGAGAGGGGGAATGGAATCAGGACATGACCCAGGCCAGACTTGGTCCCAGTGAGTCTTATTTGTCACTAAAAAGTAAACTACTTTCAGTTGCAACTTTAGTTTCATGCAGTGCATTTAGATTTGATATATGAAGATTCAATAATCCATATATGTATGAATAATTTTCATCTGTGTTAATGCATTGTTGAAACCAGGAAGGTAATTTCCAGTTCCCAGCATGATTTAGATGTGTAAATATTGAAAATAAGTGCTATTTTTGATTAAGATGAGAAAAGGATTTAAGAGTATCTGTTATGTTGAAGGTTTGGGCTTTACCCTTGTGGTGAAGAGTGAAGCTTGCTGTGCTTAGATATTCTCAAAAAGCAATTAATGTTGCACCAACAATTGTCATTGTGGCCAGTCTCTTCCTCCTTGTGCTCCTTGTGTTAATGTTACACATTGCATTTGTTAAAATAGTTTCAGAATAATATTGTCACAGTCACCAGCTCACTCACCAACTCTGTAACCTGTCTGCACTACACTTCCCAGCATCCCTCCTGGTCCCCACCTGCACTCAGTCAGCCATCGCCACACCTGCTGCAGATCATCACCAATCACCAGTACTGATTCCCTGCACCTGCACTCCATCATCACAGCATATCAACCTGCATCACCCTCACATCAGGGTCTGGTCTTGTCAATGGTACGGCTACGTAAACAGTCAGACTCCTTACCTGAACACTCTCCTGAGATCGTCAAGTATCCTGTCTTCTGTCTGTCATCCTGATCCTGATCCAGATCTCTGTTCATCCTTCACCTGCACAGAGTTTCCACTTTAGTCATCGCCAGCTGTATTCATCACCTATCAAGTCACCATCCTTTTACCTTCGTCTGGTTCCCGCTGTTGTCCCAGCACTCTGCTTTTACTTAAATAAACCATTTCATCTTACCATCCGTCTGTTCCCTTCTGTGTGTGACAAATATGTGCATTATTGCTTGCTAGTAAACTGCAAGAGATTAATTTGGGTTAGATTGACATATCTAATTTTAGGGTATTAGAGTAGACTTTACATGGAATTTATCAATGTTTGGAAATGCTGTCCATATCTGAATTAGGTTTTAACTTTATTAAAAGTACTTTAATATGCAGGCAAGTATTTGAGTACATGTTTAAGCTGTGCTGAGCATTAGGGAAAAAAAAAAAACAGAAACACTGTACTGTATAAAAAGGAATTGTCACACTTGACAGTACTTTTTCATACTGGAATATGAAACTTTATGGTGCTTGGGGAGTAATTCAGAAACTTCTCAGACAGATAAATATTTTTCATAAGCTGAGGAGTCATTTCTAATGCCTTTTTCTCCCCATGAGGGCAGTCAGTGTGTCTGAAGAGTGTTAAACAGAGTTTGCACTTCGCTGGTGCTAAACAACGAAACATAATGGGAAATCACACCGTCTCTGAGAGATTTCTCAAGCCTCTGAGATAAGCCTCCTCCATAACAACAGATGCCGTCCAATTGTCCTTAAGTTATTACACAGAGCCTTGGTTCTCATCATTAAAACAACAAATTGTCTCTGCCAAATGCCATTATGTAGGGCATTTAAAATGGACAATTCTCGCTTGTTTTCAGTCAAGCTCTTGTGAGTAGTGAAATCATGACTTCTGAAATCTGTCAAAATATCACACAAAATGTTTTCTTGGTAGGCCTATGTCAACATCAGCAGCTTGTGTTGCAATTTAGACTGTATTTGAATTATTTCCAGTAGATAAAAACATCTAATTGGATTATCATTACCTAAACTTCTCACTTTAACAAGGTTATCCATCAAATGCAGTTTAATTACCTCAAAAGTAAACACTAAGAGGGCTGACTTGCAGCAACGTGATCAGAATGGTTGGGGTGGCTAGCCGGTGTGTAACAGCGGAGACGTGAATGACACAACTGACTTCAATGTTTTATGGATGAGTTCCTCGGGGCTCCTAGGGAATATCTGTCTAAGCACAGCTCCTCAAGGATTGAATTAGTCTTTTGATCTACTAATTGATTTGGAAAGCTAAGAAAAAGAAACACTGGAGTTTTCAACTAGCAAGCATGTGAGAAATAAATCACTTGTGGCTGCTGGCCGTAAGAAGCTGTGGGGAAAATGTGATTCTTTTCACCTGTTTTTCAAACTGGTGTACGGATACTTCACAGCCTTATTCATTATGATGAATATTCAGAGTTTGTCATGATGATGTATGAATGTAATTTCCAACGTTGTATATTTGATTTATGTACTGTTTGATTACAATGTTTGGAATAACAAAACCCAAATAAACAAAACCATCTGACCTTACTCTTAAGATACTGCAATCTCCAAATGTATTTACTCACAATGTGCACAGGTTCGTATTAAGTAATATTAATCATTTTACAGGGCAGACTTTAGAAATTTGCATGCAAGTGATGGCATATTGAAATGTGGATGGATGGAGCAGGTGAGTGTGTGATGATGACACAAAGCCCTGAGAGAACCAGAAGTGATTAATGAGGACTGAACACAACTCACACCAACCTTACACAACACACAGGTCTGCAAACTGGGTCAGTCTCAAGTGTTCATATAATACTGGTTCGGAACAGACGGTGAGTAGAATACTAAAAGAGACATTTCACCCAAAAATGATAATTCTGTCATCATTTACTCACCCGTGTCATTCAAAGGCATTCATTCTCAGCTTAGCATGCCTGTAAGTTGTGTATAGTTTTGTTCCTTTGCTCCATTTATGCACTTTCTCTATAAAGCTGCTTGGGTTTTCTCTGTAAAGCTGCTTTGGTTTCTTAGTAAAGCTGCTTTGGCATATGTATTGTGAAAAGCACTACAAAAATGAACTAAAATGAATATTTCACCTTATCCTTTTTTGCAAAAATTTGTAAATAGAACGAAAGACGCTTGTATCTAATATCATTTGAACCCCCCTCCCTCGAAGGACATCCTGGTAGGAAACATGCAGAAGCAGAATGACCTGGTCAACGCAAAGCTGCAGCGCGGACTGCATATTTCATGCATTAAGCACAAATTGCTAATTTTGGATGTCTCAGCTCAGTGAGTTCATGGTTTTGAAACTGTATTTAAATTCTGATCACATCAGGGATGCAATTAATCATTGCATGGTTTTAGGGTCAAACTGATGAATATTTAGTTATCTATATAAAATTGCCTTGACCTCTCTTGCCATAACTTTCATTTAATTATTCAAACCAGAGCAGAGGCTTACCTGATATCCCAGGCCACCACCTAAAGAGGAATCTGCCTCTCCACAGATTCATAAATTAAATTCATTGCGCATAAAACTTTATCAGAGTTCTGCCAAATTGCTTGATATGAATTCATCTTAATCGTATTTAAAGGGTTTTATTCTTCTCTAAACATTTAAAATGATGATCTTTCTATTTTTGGGTCCCCACTGAATGGAAATTGATTTTGTTGTAATTTGAACCTACTTCCAAGATGTTGTTAATATAGACTGAAAAAAAAATCTTTGCCTGGACAAAAGTCAACGCTTTACCCGAGAGACAAAACAGTGTTATAGCGCAGCCGCTATTTTACAAGTCTCAGTGTCACTTGTCTACACAGCAATCTCCTTGCAAGTATGCTAATAATCTACATTACGTTGTGTTTAGAACTCTGCAATGGCAACCTACTGTGTGCTTATATTCTTTTTCCCCCCAGATATCTCAGCCAAACAAATTTTATAATGCAAGACATGCTGAGCAGCTAATAGACATTGTTATCCAATAGTTTTTCTACTTATCTATTAACTTATCTATAGAATTCCTCAAGGACTTAGGCCCATGATATGGCCAGATGTACATACTAAGTGGAAACTAATATAGTTAAAATTATAATTAATATGGCTTATTTAAAAAACAAACAAAAAAAAACTAAGAAACAAAATATGTGTCTGTAAAATATACAACAGCAATGTATAATTGAACCAGGTCTATAAAGGCCTGTTCACACCAAGAACAGCTATAAAAATAACTATAACTATATTAGCGTCCACACCAATGGACGATAAAGTTTGGTTCATTATGAGTGTGTGCTGCCATTATGCTGGCTGTATGCCCGAGCTCTTTAAAGCCGAGATTCTGATTGGCTCTCTTTTTTTTTTTTATCGTTCATCAGCTGGAAAAAAATAGTTCTAAAAGTGATTCCAATGACATCGTTCCTCTGTCTGTTATAGAATAGATTGATTATTAAAACTTTATAGTTATCGTCCTTGGTGTGAACGGGCCTTAAGTGGCAGCTTTAAATGAACATTTTATGTTTCATAATTTTTTGATGGCCTGACATTTTCTGTTTCGAAATCGAGCTTTCTTTTCTTTCCCTTTCTCATAGCTGAAATTGATCTTTTCCCTTGGCACTTTGATGAACCCATTTTTGCTGCAGCTTCATTGTTCTGAAATTATGCATTTTTAAAGAGACTTTAAAAAGTTTTTGAATAATAGTAAAACACATATGGCCCCAACATAGTGTCACTAGACCCTTGAAATGAAAAAATGCATAGTAAGAGAGATTAAGCTCATATATGTTAGATGCTTATTGATCGAAGATTGGCAATATAGAGCAATTACTCGCCACTGGACAAGCTGAAGCTTGATCTATAGCTCTGGTTTAACTGTGCCCGATCAATGCCTGTGCACAGCAGACACATGCATCATAATATTCTGACATTCAAAAGTCACAGGGCAAGAATGGAGTGCCAGTCTCAGAGACTGATGATAAAGCAAATATTCACCAGAAAATATGTTGTGACAGCAGTTTGACAAACACTTTTCAAAAATTGATCCTGCATGTCTGCCTATTTCTCCAGGGTATATGCAGAGGAGGCAAAAAAGGAGACCTGGGAATATTATATTTATTCAGTCGCAATGTGGTTTAATAGAGGATGAATATATAAGCATGCTGCCATCGAATGCATGACTATACATCTCTTATATTTTCTTAAATATTTTGTGGTCGAGGATGTAAATTCCCAGTAGATACGTTCTCTGCGACGGAGAATATATGTAGAATATGTGGTGCAAAATGTCAAGTCATCTAAATGTTTTCCAGTGCATGACATTTCTCATTTGACTATGAACATTTGTAACCTGATTAGATGGAGCCCCGATATGTAACATGCATCTCAGTAAGACATTGATCACAAGCAACAGCTATCAGAAGCATGTTCCCTCCCCTCTATTCTTCTTATCTTCTCTTAATTGCCAACCGTCTTCCCAAATCATTATTCAGCCCACTATTAAAAGAGCAGAGCAGAGCAGACATGGATCAGATATGGTATCCTACACACTCTGCCAGCCGCCATTCTATGTCATCACTTCCTATGTACGCCCTGTTCTCATTAGAGCTCAGTCCTGCCATTGTCTTCTGCTGCTGATCCACCACTTGCCCATCAGCTGCACACAGCAAAATCAATACCCTTCCTGGAAAAGCTTGAAGGGTCCATTCTATATCTAACCCTTATTAGTTCAGCTACTGCCCATGACATTTACCATATAAGACCTGTGTCCATTTCAATGACCCTCAACCTTGTCCAAACCCCCTGAAAACAACCCACTTCTCACAGTATCGCTCCAAAACTGTCACTGTTGCTATGGCAATGGCTGTTTCAAGATAATTGTTGTGTTGTGGAAACCAAAGCACCCAAATAGTCTACACCGGAAAAGAATACAAGCACCTTTTGAAGCAGTAAATTATTGTGGGGGGATTCAGGGGCTTTAGACAAGGCAAGGCAAGGATCTAACAAAAATTATAGTTTGAACAAACTATTGGTTTAAAAAAAAAAAAAAAACCTTCATTACTAAATAAAATAAAGAATTTAAATAATAAAAAATAAAGAATTACTGTATTTGATGACCTTCCCATGAGTAGTTTGAACCTCACTGAATTGTGGAGAGCTGTTAAAGTAATAGAAAGATTACTCTTTTGAAGACTGTTTTTGGATTTTTTTCTTTCATCCTCCAATTTCCAATGCAATACTTTTACATTTTTAAATTCAAATAAAAAGATCTCAAAACAGAGATCAGCCCAAATGTAGACAGATGTGAAAAGAAAAATCGACCAAGGAAGCACAAAAAATACAAACAAGAGAGATGCTCTGCTTAGTCAAATGGAGTTCTTGTGATGTAGTCACAATCACACTGTAGTTCCATACATTGAAAACAAAATCGGATTCTTAGAGCCCTGGCTGGTGTCTGATTATCTGAAAGGTATAGAATATAGCACCTTTCCAGCCTTTGATTGCTGTGATTCCTTTGACTTTGAGTCTTTATCTGCTGTTTTCTGAAAGCCATATAGTGGTCATTTGAATTCTGCACATTGTCACAGTTCACTTCTGAGCTCTGTGAGTAGATACTAATGATTTCCAACAACCAGAGTGACAAGAACATTGATATTTTTATACTTTATTCTTGAATTAGGAGCTGGGCTGTTAGGATGTCTGAGATTCTGCCAGCATGCTTTGTCTGATAGGGATATTAAAAGGGCAAAACACTGCTGATTGGATCACCAGTCCCTAAGGTGAGTTTTAATAGATGTTCTGCTATTTTTTAACTCATGGTGATTATTTTCAAACCTAATGGTGAGCTATTTGGATGCCCCTGTATGGTTTTGAAAATGGTTGCAACAAACCCCTTAAAGGGATAGTTCACCCAATAATGAAAACTCAGTTCTCTTACGAGAGGTTCTCTCGTATTGCGTAAGCTAGCTTACGCTGCGGGAAAGATTCATCTTTGCTGAGAGTTTGAAGCCAAAAAAATTATTTCATAATTTGTATCCATTGACAACGCAGTTCCTCTGCGGCAGACCTAGAGCAGGCTAGCTAGCAGCTCATTGGTTCGCTCAGAGAGAACTGCTTAAAGGGTTAGTTCGCCCATTTAAGACATGAAGTTGTATGCAATCCTTACCAGCACTACAGTGCATACACACTGACCCACTCTGTTGTCACCTCCCTGGTCAGAGTTCTGGCCGATGGAAGTTTTTCAATAAAGTACTCCCGGTTATTTTCCGGGGCCACAAAACTGTGCGTTTTTACGTGAAAAAATGATTTGCGTTTCAAAGCTTGATTAATTTACCACACAAAAAACACGCCGGTCAAAATTCATGTACCTCAGTTTTAATCGGCACTATTTTCTATCCATTTCTATCAATCCGCGCTGCTGTCAACGTCAACAGTGCGCACGTTCCGATCAGCTGTTCCATAGTGTTTACACAAATGATTTACAACGACGTAAAAAGTATTAAATTAACAATGGTGCGAACTTGTAAATTCCCAGGCTGTGACCACAAGGATGTGCCGCGATCAAAGTTCAGATTCCATCGTATTCCTGTTTCGAATATAACTATGAGACAGCTTACCGAGCATAATCTCCATCTGCTGTTAGTCGATCTCACCAGCAGGGGGTGCAAGCGCGTGTTGTTGATTTGGCTGGTTGCTATCGGCTACTCTGCGGGAGCTAAAATATCCAGAATAAAGGATTTTCGTGTGTGTAGTGCTCACTTCAGCGAAGACGATTACATCCCCAACCAAGGAGGAAAAGGAAAATTAAAGAGTTTTGCTGTACCAGTACCACGGGTAAGCTCTATTTACTAACTTTATGATCCCATGTCTAAACTGTACGGTAAACAAGCTGATGTTTAGACTCCATTATAAAACACGTGAATATAAAATATATATATTCTAATATAAAAACAGTATATAGGGATATTGGTACAATTTGCTGAGAAAACTATTTGATTGAACACACACACAATTGAGGTTTTGTGTTGCAATCAATAACATTGTCGTTGTGCTAAAATTACTTTCATCATCTGATCCGTCTGACATTGTGCTAAAATTGGTTTCATCATCAGAAGTTTCGTAGTCAGACATGTTGTCAGCGAGTCGCGCTATCAACAGCTGATCGGAACGTGCGCACTGTTGACGTCGACAGCAGCGTGGATTGATAGAAATGGATAGAAAATAGTGCCGATTAAAACTGAGGTATGAATTTTGACCGGCGTGTTTTTTGTGTGGTAAATTAATCAAGCTTTGAAACGCAAATCATTTTTTCACGTAAAAACGCACAGTTTTGTGACCCCGGAAAATAACCGGGAGTACTTTATTGAAAAACTTCCAGCGGCCAGAACTCTGACCAGGGAGGTGACAATAGAGTGGGTCAGTGTGTATGCACTGTAGTGCTGGTAAGGATTGCATACAACTTCATGTCTTAAATGGGCGAACTAACCCTTTAAGCCTATGGGAGAGCGGGGCTGAACCCGCTGCCAATGAGAAGCGCCCGCACGCTCATTGCATCATGGCCCGCCAGAATGGGCGTGGCTATGGTGTATATAACAGTCTCTCCCAGGCTTATATGTTGATTCATTTCATCTTCAGCAAGCTACACGCTTCTGCTGTCCTGAGAAAAGCCGTCGCCGTCGAGAAGGCATCACTCTAGCGAGCTCCCGGACCCTGAAGAAGCCGGCCGTCTTCGCCACCTTCAGCCGCCCTGCAAGCTAGCCACCACCTTCAGCCGCCCTGCATCCGACGACTGTATCCTTCTTTTCTCTATATCTAAAAGAGCCGAGCGTCTTTTTAAAGATGTCTCGTTTTTCCTGCGGCTCTTGCCGCGCTCCTCTCGAGGACGGAGACCGCCATGTCATTTGCGCTCTCTGCCTGGGACTCGAGCACGCAGAACTCGCCCTCGCGGATGGAGGATGCGACTTCTGTGAGAGCCTGCCGTTGTCGTCCCTGCGGGCACGACTTCTGGCGGCAAAATCCGTTCCCCCGCCGCCTCTCTCTTCGCCGCGTAAAAAAGAAACGCCGCTCCCAGAGGCCGCCGGAGCCCCCTGCGGAACCATGCGGGCCGCCGCCGCCGCTTCCCGCTTCCCGCTCTCCCTCCCCGCCCCAGCCGGACATACAGTTGCCGCCGAGTGGCCGCTCTGTCGCTTCCGATGACGCCGCGGAGGAGAAGGATTCCTGTTCACTGATCGCGTCAGACAGTGAGGAATGGTCATCTCTCGGATCCACGAGAGAGTCGGCGGGGATCCGCGCCGGGATAGAGGAGGAACTAATGCGCCTCCTCTCACAGGCCGTCGAACGCCTCGGTCTCGAGTGGTCTCCTCCACCCGAGCAGGCCCCGAACCGGATGGACGGCAGCTTTTTTCATCGGCGCTCGACCCCCGCGTGCAACCGGGCCGCCCCATTCCTGCCTGAACTTCACACAGAGCTGACGAAGTCCTGGAATGCCCCGCTCTCGGCTAGAAACCGCTCCGATATATCCGCCTCGCTGCGCTCGGTGGACGGAGCCGCCGAAAAAGGTTAATCAGCCATGCCACCCGTTGAGGACTTGGTCGCCGCACACCTCTGCCCGCCCTCTGCTAGATGGCGCTCTTCCCCCACGCTTCCTTCGAAAGCTTGCAGAGCGACCTCGAGCTTTCATGCTCGCGCCTACGCCGCCGCCGGTCAGGCCGCCGCAGCGCTGCATTCCATGTCTGTCCTCCAAGTGTTACAGAGCGATATTCTCCGTGAGTGGGCCGAGAGCGGTAGAAACCCCTCCCCCGCTGTCACGGATCTGAGAAGTGCTACGGACCTCGCCCTTCGCGCCACTAAAGCCGCCGCACAAGCTCTGGGGAGATGCATGGCCAGCCTTTGTGTATCCGAGAGACACTTATGGCTCACGCTCGCCGACATGGGAGATTCTGAGCGCGCCGCGTTTCTTAACGCGCCCCTCTCCCCGACGGGCCTTTTTGGATCTGCTGTCACGGGAATCGTCGATCGCTTTTCCGAGGTCCAGAAAGCCACTCAGGCCATGAATTTGTTTCTGCCCCGCCGCGCTAGCTCTTCCGCAGGCCGCTCTCGCGAGCCTCCTGCCAGAGCTCCACCACAGCGCCCTCCTCCGCAGACTCAAACAGCCCAGCGCAGACAGGGCGGCCGCCCTCGCTCTCGCTCTGACAGCCGCCGCAGACCGCCGCCCCCACGGGGCCCGCGACCCAAGATCACGCTGAAGCCTGATCATCAGAAGTCTGCCTAGCAAAGTTAAGAAAACGACGGCGCTCTCCCGCTGCGGCCGGACCGCCGTCAAAGCTTCGCCCTCTGCCAGTCCCCGTTGTTTCGCCGACTGCTGTAGTGTTGACCGCCACAAACAAGCCGGTGTCCCAGCCCGCTTGCGAGCGACAAAAAGCCGTTTTCACGGCTACCCAGAGAAATCTCAAAAAGAGAAAATATGCCAGTTGTGTAGAAAATGTGCCCACAATCATGTGTTCACCCATACACACAAGCATAACATATCCCGTGTCTCTCTCAGAGCCCCATCACATGAAACGGGCACAGCCCGCTCTAATATCAGAGAACATAAACACGCCCACGAGCTCATGCGCGTGTCCCCTCTCTGCTCGCTCTGTTTCACGGCCCATAGACTCCTCTCTGAGTGCAAATCCCGTTGCCACACACATTCAAAGCGCGCCCACACACTGTGTCCAGCCCGCTATGTGCAGCAATCAGGGCGATATAGCCATTCGGCCACTAGCCGCATGCTTCAAAGCGTGGGAAGCCATTCCAGGCATTTCCCCGTGGGTGCTAAGCATTATAAAGAACGGCTATCTGCTACAGTTTCGCCGCCGCCCGCCTCGTGCGCGCGCCTGGCTCGAATCTACTGTCAGCCCGCTGGCCGCCGGCACGCTCAGCTCAGAAATTGCGACGCTGTTGCAAAAGGGCGCCATAGAGAGAGTCCCACCATCTATGACCGAGTCGGGGTTTTACGGCCGTTATTTTCTGGTTCCCAAGAAAGACGGCGGCCTCAGACCGATTTTAGATCTCAGGTTTTTGAACAAAGTGCTCATGAAGAGACCGTTCAAGATGCTCACTACCAGGAAACTCCTCGCGCAGGTGCGCCAGGGGGACTGGTTCGTCTCTCTAGACCTGAAAGACGCCTATTTTCAGATCCAGATAAATCCCCGTCACAGGCCATTCTTACGTTTCGCCTTCGAGGGTCATGTTTATCAATACGCCGTTCTCCCGTTCGGCTTATCCCTGGCGCCCCGTACATTCACGAAGTGCATGGATATGGCACTCGCCCCCCTGCGGAGCCAGGGGCTGCGCATATTGAATTATCTGGACGACTGGCTGATTTTGGCCCAATCACAGACGGAGCTTCTGTCGCACCGCGCAGTTCTCCTCGACCATCTGAAAACGCTGGGCCTCTCTGTCAACTGGACAAAGAGCTCCCTTCAACCCAGTCAATCGATTTCCTTTCTAGGAATAGATTTGAACTCGGTCACGATGGCGGCTCGCCTGTCCACACAGCGCGCGCGCAGTGTTCAGCGACTGGCCGCCTCGTTTCAGATGGGCACCCGCACACCTCTGAAAACTTTTCAGAGGATGCTGGGTTACATGGCCTCAGCCTCCGCTGTGCTTCAGCTGGGCCTTCTGCACATGCGCCCGCTTCAGCTTTGGTTAAACAGCCGTGTACCCCACCGCGCGTGGAACACGGGCCGCCAGCTGATCAGAGTTACGCAGACATGTCTCACGGCAGCCATGGACAGTAGCAGAATGGTTTCGGCAGGGCGTCACGATGGGGACCTTTTCCCGCCGAAAAGTCATCTCGACAGATGCATCCAACACGGGTTGGGGTGCAGTCTGCGAGGGCTCACCGGCCTTCGGCCATTGGTCGACACAGGAAAGCCCCTTACACATAAACTGTCTGGAAATGCTTGCGGTCGAGAACGCGCTCTCGCGCTTCCTCCCGCTCATTCGGGGACACCACGTCCTGATCCGTTCGGACAACATGGCTGTGGTCTCCTATCTCAACCGTCAGGGCGGTGTCAGATCCAGGAATCTCTTCCTACTGACACACCGCATTTTAGTTTGGTCTCAGAGCCGCCTGCTCTCGCTCAGAGCGACGCATGTGCCGGGCCATCTGAACGACGGTCCAGACATACTGTCCAGGAACCTCATCTCCTCAGGAGAATGGTCCCTGAACACACAAACGGTCCAAATACTGTGGCGGCTATTCGGCAGAGCAGAAGTGGACCTCTTCGCGTCAGAAGAGAACGCTCACTGCCCAATATTTTTTTCAAGGAGCGAGGACGCGCAAGCCCAGGAATGGCCTCGCCGCCCGCTCTATGCATTCCCTCCGATCGCTCTGCTACCACAGGTAATTCAGAGGATCAGGGACACACGCCACTCGGTGCTCCTCATAGCCCCGCGTTGGGAGAGTCAGAATTGGGTTCCGGAGCTCACTCAGCTGTCACAGACAGCCCCGTGGCCCATCCCAATCAGAGCAGATCTCCTCTCTCAAGCTCGCGGCACAATCTGGCACCCCCATCCACGGCGCTGGGCGCTACATGCATGGGTGATCAACGACTATTCGTCGATTTGCCAGAGGGAGTAAGAAACACTATCATACAGGCTAGAGCACCTTCAACGAGAAGGCTCTATGCGTCTAAATGGTCTGTGTTCTCAAAATGGTGCACCGACAAACATCTGGACCCACGGTCATGCGAGGTGCCGTCTTTGCTTGTTTTCCTTCAAGAGATGCTGGACAAGGGCAGGTCCCCCTCCACTCTCAAGGTTTACGTGGCAGCCGTCGCGGCGTTCTCTGAACCCTGACGCGCTCAGTCCCTGGGCAAAGACGAGTTAGTCATCCGCTTCCTCAGGGGAGCTAAGAGGATGAACCCTCCGCGCCCCCCTTCGGTTCCTATCTGGGATCTTTCTATAGTTCTCGAAGCTATGAAAGCACCCCCGTTCGAACCGCTCGAGTCTGTGGACCTAAAATACCTCTCGCTCAAAACCGTTTTTCTGACGGCTCTGTCCTCAGTAAAACGCGTGGGGGATCTTCACGCGCTCTCATCCAGCGCCGCGTGTCTTGAGTTTGGACCGAATGATTCTGTTGTCATTCTCAAACCTAGGCATGGCTATGTCCCGAAGGCGATTGGTACCCCGTTCAGGGCTCAGATTATTTCCCTATCGGCTCTGCCTTCATCCGATAGTGAGCGCGACGCCAATCTCCTCTGCCCGGTGCGGGCTCTGAGATTGTACACTACGCGCGCTGCCGCGTTCAGACGCGCTGAGCAGCTTTTCGTGTCGTTTGGGGGGCGCACCAAAGGTCTGGCCGCCTCTAAACAGACACTGTCTAGATGGATAGTAGACGCTATCACCTCTGCTTACGCATCTAAATGCCTGCCCTGCCCTCTGGGCATCAGGGCGCACTCCACTAGAGGCATGGCCTCATCGTGGGCATGGTCCTGTGGAATTTCCATTCATGACATTTGTGTGGCCGCGGGGTGGGCCTCCCCGTCCTCTTTTGTCAGATTTTACAACTTGGAAGTTCCCGCCTTGCAGGCAAAATTACTAGCTGTCTAACGACCAGCTCCCTAAGAAGCTGCATTACTGGGAGTCCCTCACACAACCGGTTCGCCCCTTGTGCTCTCCTTAGATGCTTATGTATATACTTCATGTGCCCGCTCTGCCGGCCTCATATCACATTCACTCCACGTTAAAAATCCCCCGGTATCACCCTGGGATTCATGAGTGGATTCATAGCGCGCACGGCGTTGACCAGGTGTTCCCGCAGCGTAAGCTAGCTTACGCAATACGAGAGAACCTCTCGTAAGAGAACGAATCGGTTACCTAACGTAACCTCGGTTCTCTCTAGAAGAGGGAACGAGTATTGCGTTCCCGGCCGTGCTTGCGCTACTAGCGTTTCGCTTCACGCTGAAATAAATCAACATGTAAGCCTGGGAGAGACTGTTATATACACCATAGCCACGCCCATTCTGGCGGGCCATGATGCAATGAGCGCGCGGGCGCTTCTCATTGGCAGCGGGTTCAGCCCCGCTCTCCCATAGGCTTAAGCAGTTCTCTCTGAGCGAACCAATGAGCTGCTAGCTAGCCTGCTCTAGGTCTGCCGCAGAGGAACTGCGTTGTCAATGGATACAAATTATGAAATAATTTTTTTGGCTTCAAACTCTCAGCAAAGATGAATCTTTCCCGCAGCGTAAGCTAGCTTACGCAATACTCGTTCCCTCTTCTAGAGAGAACCGAGGTTACGTTAAGTAACCGATTCGTTATCAATTACTCGGCCTCATGTTGTTCCAAATCTATAAGACTTATGTTCATCATTCATCATCATAAAGCATTCATATCCCTTTACAAGACTTGGATTAAACCACTCTATTCATTTGGATTTCTTTAGTGATCTCTTTATGAACATTTTGAAGCATCATGCTGCCATCACACCGGACGCGAAAAGCGCGTCAAATTCGCGTCTACCGCGTCTAGTTTGACGCTTGACCACTTTGTGTTACTTTGCGTGTCAAGAGTGAAACTGACGCGCGTAAAAACAAAAGTTTGAAGCGAAATTTTCGGATTCAAAATCTGTTGGCGGCCATCTTTTTTATGTTGCTCGAGCATTTATCGAGAGAGTCACCGCTCTGTATTTGCTCTGAAAAGCAGAACAGCGGCGTACGGATCATCGTCGCTGTATTTGGGTCCACCAGACCATTCGGAGGCGAACTCAGTTTGGCGAGTTCCGCCATTTCCTCGCTCCAGGAGCAGCGCCTGGATGACGGCCGCTCTCAACGGTACTTCCGCCTGTCCCGCGCCCAGTTTGATGACCTGTTGTCCCGCATCGGAGCGAGGATCACCCTCGCCCTCACCAACCTAATCTGTCAAATATATATAACAGACCGGACACCGTCGGGTCTAGAATAATTATGTACTATGTTGGTTGTCTTTACATTAGAATAATAATATTTCATATAATCTAGAAATGGAATAAAAAGCATTCAATACAAAATGAATATGTCTCATATATTTAAATCAAGTTTTTATGTGATAAAATATTTGCTTTGTTGCTGCATTAGAACAGAATAGAATAGAATAGTCATTTTATTCCTTTTTGTCATATTACAAAATAGGGGTGTGCAAAGCAGCCGGTATTTGTATCTGTATTTGTATTTGTTGAGGGGGAAAAGTATTTGTATTTGTATTTGTATTCGAGTAAAATTCCAAATAGGCGTAAAAAATACTTTTTTTTTTTGCGTTACACTTCTAATTTACGTTATAGTGTAAGACTTACATTATATATTTATACTAAGAATACTTAGTATTCTTTAATTATATCCATTATAATAATTATGGATATGCAAAATTGGTTGATGTTTTTCCATAAATCCAGCAATGAACATGTAACAAGGAACGTCATTGAAAAGATAATAACAATATGATATAATAAAATGCTTCCACACAGAACTTGAGCAAGTTTTTTTGGCTGGTGGAGGACCAAGAAAGAATATTGTCGTTCTGAGACCATTTACATCTAAAATAATGATAATGGCATAATAATGCAGGTAGGCCTACACCTTTTCAAAGATCAAAAAACTTTTATTTCTAAAGACTATTTAACACTGAAAATGGAAAACATTTTAAATATCCACAATAAATGAACAAAATAACCAAAAACAATAAAAGCAATGGACTCTCAGTCTCTGTTAACAAAAAATACACTGGAATAAATATCAAAAACAATAAATAAAATGGATGTAAACAAAACCTGACCCTACCCTATGATAAATTATTTTTTATTAAAGCATTAACACACAAACCACTGTTAATTTAACATAAAAGCAAGCAGCTATGCGTGCATGATCTGGCATGACTGAATGCGCTCAAAGTGCGCTCCCTTAATAATCCCTAAAAAGCTGACAGTTCATCGCGATCTCACACATCTCTGTTATTATCAATGAATCTTTCATAATATCCACACTTTGTTTGTTATAATTAGAGGATGTACCAGCATACATAATTCAGCACTGAACAAAAAGTCCGTTTTGAGCGGTGAGGGGAGTCTATCCCTTTCACACGTAAGTTTAAAATATTCTAACTGACCCCCCAGCGTGAGTTTTTCAAGGCGACCGTTATTTAGAACCTGTCACTTTAATGTTTCCATGGTGACGCGTCATTTCTTGTCACGTGACACAGCGCAATCACAACACAGAGCTGAATGAGTGATGATCTGCTTTTATGTCTTTTTTCCTTTTCTATTCAAAATATTCACAAATGTATTAGCTACAGCATGAAACACTGATATTCCGATTGTCAAATATGTGCAAGTGGATGTGTTTTGTTGTTTAAACATATTTATAACGATCGCGTTAGTTGAGCTGTATGCACGATGGGCGGCGCCATGTTAGTTTGTTTCACAGTTCAGAGAATCGGACCTGTTGTTTCTCACGAAATACATGAAAGTAAGTGGCCGGTGAACTAGGAGAAGAATAGGGTAAAATGTAAAGCTACTTACACAATGTGTATCTGATATGAATAAAACGTTTTGTCTTATTATAATGGAAATTATTATTGTTGCCGTTTCCATAGACATCAGTGTCTATTTTACTAATTCAAAATCACTGTTTTGCTAGTACTTATGTGTATTTAAATGTCTGAAACCTAAAATAAACATTATGTGGTTTAAAATACTCAATAGTTGTGATATATGACAGCACTGAGTGCTCTGTCTCTGGCTCAGCGCCAGCCAACGCGCGAAAGCACGTTTGAATTTAGCAGTTGATCACGTGATGCACTGACCGTTCTAATCACACCGGTGTGATCGTACGCTCCAGGGACCAGCCAAGACTGATCACACCGGTGTGATCGTACGCGTCAAAGGGTTAAATGCTTCTGATTGGCCAATTGCGTTCAAGAAATCAACACATATGTCTGTGATTGGCTACATCGCTCAACGCTGCAAACATGTTATGAATAGAAACTCTGGCCTGTAAATCGTTTCTATTTTGTTTTAGTTGTTCTTGTTGCTTTTCTGCAACAGATGAATACAAATCTATTAGTCTTATGTTTTATTCATAGATATTTCTAGTTTGCGGGAGTCCCGCGAATCGTTTTATTCTCCCGCTACCCGCACACACAGAGTGCATTACCGCCCGCGCCCGCGCTCGCGCTCGGCCATCAGATCTAGTCCCGCGCCGCGTCAAGTTCGCTTCCCGAAAGTTATAAACTGCCTCCGGAACCCAGTTAAGGTACAAAAATCAATTCAACAAAAATAGTGATGCAGTTAAGTGTTTTTCGCTCAGCCGAGCCCTCTCTGTTGCTGTGTGGAGCAGCCTGTGTCAGTCACCTCTTCCTGAACGTCACACACTCACTCTAACGGGCATGCACTGCAGTGCGGTCTCACGAGGAAAGCAGCTTTTTGATATAAAGTTTTTCTTGTTCCCGAATACAAATATTTTAAAAGTATTTGTTCGAAATAAGTATTCGTAAAAAACACGCTATTTGTGCCTTTCCGAATACCGTATTCGGGTTCGGCTCCACCCCTTTTACAAAATAATGTATTGAGGCATCCAGATACTTCACCACGTGACAGCAAGCAGGCTCCTGATTGGTTAACGCGGCGCAAATTGACGCAGAAGTTCAGATTTTTCAACTCGGGCGGCAAAACGCTTGAATGCACAAATAGCACTAACTAATTAATTTGCGCGTAACGCGCTTAACGCGCCAGACGCTTCATTCGCGCCATTCGCGCGAACTTGACGCGCGAATGAGGCGTATTCGCGTCTACCGCGCCGCGCTCTACGCCTCATTCGTGCCGCAGGAATTTTTTACGCGCGTAACGCGTCTTTGCATTGACTTAACATTGAAATCAGTCAGGTGTGAACGCACCATCAGAGTTCCCTTTCGAAGGTAGGGTAAATAGACTTTCCATGGATGGACAGAAATCTCTCAGATTTCATTAAAAATACTTAATTTGGGTTCCGAAGATGAAAGAAAGTCTAATGAGTTTGGAACGACATGAGGGTGAGTAATTGATGACAGAATTTTCATTTTTGGGTATAACCATTGTTTAGTCTAGTGCAATGCCCGTACTAAATCTGTTTTTGTGTGTTTTTTAATTGTTGGTTTGGTATGTTTGAGTTGCTGAATAGCCTAGGCTACTATTACACAGGAGCCTATAAACTCTGAGAAAACGATAATGTTAAGCGCACCAGAATAAAATATAATATTCAGAATTAAACAGTGTATGACTTACAGATTCAGTTAACATCCACAAATGAATAAGCGCAACGATTCAGGGGAGGTTCAGACCTTGGCTGGAGCAGCTACACAGTGAACTCCGAGAAAACGCTACGCTTGAGCAAACAGTTTGTGAATAGGCTATATAACGATATCTTTAACGATATCTTTTGCATCTCTAATCCAAACAACGTCAAACTTGGCACTGCACTTACTCGTGCCCGTAGCAAGACACCTGTCAAGTTTGAAATCCATCTGACTTACGGTTCGAGAGATATGCGATTAACAGACAGACAGACAGACAGACAGACAGACAGACAGACAGACAGACAGACAGACAGACAGACACACAGACACACAGACACACAGACAGACACACAGACACACAGACAGACAGACAGACACACAGACAGACAGACGTTCCTGTAATTTATAGATAGACTAGTGCAATGCCCGTGCAAAATCTGTTTTTGTGTGTTTTTAGTAGGTGTTGGTTTGGTATGTTTGAGTTGCTGAATAGCCTAGGCTACTATTACACAGGAGCCTAAACTCTGAGAAAACGATAATGTTAAGCGCACCAGAATAAAATATAATATTCAAAATTCAACAGTGTAGCTGACTTACAGATTCAGTTAAAATCCACAAATGAATAAGCGTGACGATTCAGGGAGCAGCCACACAGTGAACTCAGAGAAAACGCTACGCTTGAGCAAACAGTTTGTGAATAGACTAGTACAAATGATGGCCGTGAATAAAATATAATATTCAGATATTTTTAAACCACAACTCTCTAATGTCAGAATGTTTATTTTGGGGAGTGGTCACTCAGTGTGAGAGGGGGAGTGGCCACTCAGTGTGCAGTGTGGAGGGGGAGTGGTCACTCAGTGTGCAGTGTGGAGGGGGAGTGGCCACTCAGTGTGCAGTGTGGAGGGGGAGTGGTCACTCAGTGTGCAGTGTGGAGGGGGAGTGGTCACTCAGTGTGCAGTGTGGAGGGGGAGTGGTCACTCAGTGTGCAGTGTGGAGGGGGAGTGGCCACTCAGTGTGCAGTGTGGAGGGGGAGTGGTCACTCAGTGTGCAGTGTGGAGGGGGAGTGGCCACTCAGTGTGCAGTGTGGAGGGGGAGTGGCCACTCAGTGTGCAGTGTGGAGGGGGAGTGGCCACTCAGTGTGCAGTGTGGAGGGGGAGTGGTCACTCAGTGTGAGAGGGGGAGTGGCCACTCAGTGTGCAGTGTGGAGGGGGAGTGGTCACTCAGTGTGCAGTGTGGAGGGGGAGTGGTCACTCAGTGTGCAGTGTGGAGGGGGAGTGGCCACTCAGTGTGCAGTGTGGAGGGGGAGTGGCCACTCAGTGTGCAGTGTGGAGGGGGAGTGGCCACTCAGTGTGCAGTGTGGAGGGGGAGTGGCCACTCAGTGTGCAGTGTGGAGGGGGAGTGTTCACTCAGTGTGCAGTGTGGAGGGGGAGTGGTCACTCAGTGTGCAGTGTGGAGGGGGAGTGGTCACTCAGTGTGCAGTGTGGAGGGGGAGTGGTCACTCAGTGTGCAGTGTGAGAGGGGGAGTGGCCACTCAGTGTGCAGTGTGGAGGGGGAGTGGCCACTCAATGTGCAGTGTGGAGGGGGAGTGGGAGTGGTTACTCAGTGTGCAGTGTGGACCAGAGTGGCCAAAGAGCGGCAAAAGCCAATGTGTGCTTCTTTTACCTATATATTTAACGATATCTTTTGCATTTCTAATCCAAACAATGTCAAACACGGCACTGCACTCACTCGTGCCCGTAGCAAGACACCTGTCAAGTTTGAAATCCATCGAACTAACGGTTCGAGAGATATGCGAATAACAGATATGCCCGTTCAAAATCAGTTTTTGTGTGGTTGTTGGTTCGGTGTGTTTGAGTGCTTATTGTTACAATTACACAGCAAAAGTTCAGTGACATTTTTATTTGTGCATGGTAGAAAGCAAATACTGATACTGACATAATGACATACAACAATGGCTTGCTTAGTTGGGGACATTTAATTATTCAACAATATTTTTGATCTGCCTTACTTCAGGTCGACGATGAAGCAATTTTATTCTAGAAACAAACTTCTTGTATTTATTTTCATGTTATCACTGTGAAGCTGCTTTGATACAATCTGTATTGTAAAAAGCGCTATATGAATAAAGATGACTTGACGACAATAAATATGGAAAATTTAACTACATATCTATCTATAAATTACCGGAACGTATGTCTGTCTGTCTGTCTGTCTGTTAATCGAATATCTCTCGAACCGTTAGTCCGATGGATTTCAAACTTGACAGGTGTCTTGCTATGGGCACGAGTAAGTGCAGTGCCGAGTTTTAAGTTGTTTGGATTAGAAATGCAAAAGATATCGTTAAATATATCTGTAAAAGAAGCACACGTCGAAGTTGTGGTTTAAAAATAAACATTCTGACATTAGAGAGCGTTGTGGTTTAAAAATTGTGGTTTAAAAATAAACATTAAATCAGCTACACTGTTTACTTCAGAAGTAAAAAAGTAGCGATTCTTTTGGAGAAATGTAGCGATTCTTTTCAAGGTTGTTATTTTACATTCATTACAATGTAATTATATGTTTATTACAATGTAATTACACATTGCTTGCAGTGTTATTACACATTTCTTACAATGTAATTATACGTTTAATACAATGTAATTATACATTTGTTACAATGTAATTACACATTTACTACAATGTAATTATATGTTTCTTACAATGTTATTATACATTTATTACAATGTAATAATACATTTATTACAATGTAATTATACATTTATTACAATGTAATTATACGTTTATTACAATGTAATTATACATTACAGTGTTATGATACGTTTATTACAATGTAATTATACATTTATTACAGTGTTATTATACATTTGTTACATTATTTTTATTATTATACATTTGTTACATTATTATTTTGTTACATTATTCTTTTTGAAAAAAGTAGTGATTCTTTTTGAAAAAGTAGTGATTCTTTTTGAAAAAGTAGCGATTTTTGAAAATTGTGTAAAAAAATTTTAATTATACATTTGTTACAGTCTTATTATGCATTTATTACAATGTACTTATACGTTTATTACATATAATTATACATTTATTACTGTGTTATTATACATTTATTACAATGTAATTATATGTTTATTACAATGTAATTACACATTACAGTGTTATTATACGTTTATAACAATGAAATTATACATTTATTACAGTGTTATTATATATTTGTTACATTATTATTATACATTTGTTAAATTATTATTTTGTTACATTCTTTTAAAAAAAGTAGCGATTCTTTTTTTTTAAAGTAGCGATTCTTTTTGAAGTAGCGATTCTTTTTGAAAAATTAGCGATACTTTTTGAAAAAAGTAGCGATTCTTTTTGAAAAAAGTAGCGATTTTTGAAAAAAGTAGTGTAAAAAATGTAATTATACATTTGTTACAGTCTTATTATACATTTATTGCAATGTAATTATACATTTATTACAGTGTTATTATATGTTTATTACAATGTAATTATACATTAGTTTTATTATACATTTATTACATTGTAATTATACATTTATTACAGTGTTATTATATATTTGTTACATTATTATTATTATACATTTGTTACATTATTATTTTGTTACATTATTCTTTTTGAAAGAAGTAGCGATTCTTTTTTAAAAAGTAGCGATTCTTTTCTGAAAAAGTAGCTAATCTTTTTGAAAAAGTAGCGAATCTTTTTGAAAAATTAGCGATTCTTTTTGAAAAAAGTGATTCTTTTTGAAAAAGTAGCGATTTTTGAAAATAGTGTAAAAAATGTAATTATACATTTGTTACAGTCTTATTATACATTTATTACAATGTAATTATACATTTATTGTAGTGTTATTATATGTTTATTACAATGTTATTATACATTACAGTTTTATTATACGTTTATTACAGTGTAATTATACAAATTTTTACAGTGTTATTATATATTTGTTAGATTATTATTTTGTTACACTGTAAGAAGTCGTTCAGTGCTATTGTCCGTATGACTTAATTTTAAAAACTAAATTTATCCGAATAAATTCATTTATTTTTCTTTCTTTGTTTTTTGAGTTATCAATAAGTAAAAAATGTGAATATTTTCGTAACTTAATATTTTCTATAATAAAATTAATTTCATTGGACTTCACCATAAATTGATTTTACAAAACTAATTTTAAAAGTGTATATCAGGCGTAAAGATACACGACCCGCCCACCTGCAGCAACGGAAGGACAAGCCCGGGCAAATGGAGTTTTTTCGAACAGTTTCCACGGAGCCGGATAATTTATACTTCACGTACCTCATGTAAGTAACTCTTTTTATTGTTAAAAGTTATATTTTACCCTGATTAACGTGTTTGTGTTGCGCAATCTGCAAAAGCATCGCCCTGTTTCCTACAAACTTTTGCGACCGCCAACTTTGAATATGCTCTATCTCAAACAGGTCGTTAACTTGAGCCACATAATAAGTTAGCAGCTACTGTATCTACGTCTGTGCGCGCGTTGTATAAGTAGGCTATATTGTCTTTGTGTGATAGTTTAATGTTTCAGAGGTGTTTGTAACTTATTCAAAAACATTGTTGTGGCTTCGATATAGTTTGGCAGTGGAGTCGACGCACGCACGGACACACAGACATACGAAGCCAAAGCTAGCTGAGTGATTATCGCCGGTTGAAGATTAATGTGCCACTGAAGGAAGTGGTTGCCAATCTCCTGGTGTGGTAGAATTTAAGGAAAGTTGGCCTGCCCTCTTCAAACCATTCCAGGTAAGTGACTTATTTCTTTTTTTGGAAATTGTGACCTGGACATGAGATAGTACTTTGTTTTGCATAAAGTTTAAATGTTGCTAATCTTTAAACCCTCTTAAATAACAGTCAAAAATTTGCTGTCTTACAGGTAAACGAGGAGTTTCAAAGATGTACTGGTTCCCCTGGAAGCAAAGTTTATGTCACAGCTGGACAAGCACACCACAAAGCTGGAGGAGCAACTGGTCAATGCATCAATAACTTGATGATGGAACGATACTGGGGCAAACGTGGTTACAAAGTTAAAAGGTACAATATTAATTAACTGAGTGGTTTTCAGTTATCTTGCTTATCTGGGTGTTTTCAGTTTTGTTTGTTAGTTAAACAGTTTTTTTTTTCTAAATAGAAAAAACTACAGTAATGATGGCATTACAGGGTTGGAGTGAATTTAGCAACACAAATCATTTATTCATTATTGTTCTATTAACTAGGACTCAAGTGCCACTGCAGTGAAGAAGAGAGATGTCACTCTAAGATGCCTCTTTGAGTATATGGGAGAACCAGTGGACAGGAGCTCATCTCTGATTACTGTGTAAGTATTGTCTCAAAGAAGGTTTGGGTCAGTCTGGTGAACAGATTTAAATTGTGCTGACTGTTAATGTGAACTGACTGAACCAGCATTTGGCAGGTAGGGGTGGAGTATTTGTTTTTCATCAACAAATGATATTGTCTTACATACTTTATCTTTTATCTCAAAGGGAGCTACAGAGACCACTGTTCATGAGGACCTGAAAATGAAGAAAATGAGCGTCTATGTCTGCCGTGAGCCAGATGCAGTAGGAATCATCTCTGAGGGAATACCAGTCCTTACCAATCTTGGAAATCTGGCCAAAGCATGCTGCTTACTGCTTGGGTTGACTTGACATATGCACTAAATCTTGAGTATCCATCCAAGCTTTCCGAAACATTTGAGGTATTTCAAAGACTTTTCGTGGGACTCGACACACTGCACACAAAACCAAGCCCCAAGTTCATGACTCTGAAAAACAATCTCATTGCCTTGGGACTCAGACATGACTGTCACTCTGCACTTGAGAACAGCTATTTTGAATATGGTTTGTGAAACGTTACAAAAGTGTCTTTTGACTTGCCTTGTAACATTATGTATGTACTGTACACAGTGAAAAACTGTACTGTGAAGGTGTTCCACTAACCTGCACTTTATTAGCTGAGGGTATGCTTTCTTTAATGCATGAATACAGATGTTATTGATTGTTTATACTGTCCAGCTCATTGTTACTGTTTGGATATGGCAATGATTCAATAAATGTTGAAAATTAACATAATAGCAAGTCATTATTTGAAGCCGTTTTCACTTCCAAAACAAAGAAAGGGCAAATTGGTAAAAATTAATAAATCGGAGGACATTAACTAGTATTTTTTCATTTAAATGTTACCTATTTTAATTAAGTCTAATTTGTTTAATATGCTGATATTTTTTACATTGATTGTACTCAATTTATTGGCTTTTTCTGAAAATGCTACTTAATCTTTTCGCATACATTGAAATGCATATTAATAAGTTTTACTTAATCAAAATATCAGTTAGTTCACTAAACTTGCAAAAAGTAGTTGGAAAATGTTGTCTTAATTTTATTGAGTTAGATCCAAGTAACAGTTTTAACAGTGTACATTATTCTTTTTGAAAGAAGTAGCGATTCTTTTTTAAAAAGTAGTGATTTTTTTCTGAAAAAGTAGTGATTCTTTTTGAAAAAAGTAGCGAATCTTTTTGAAAAAGTAGCGAATCTTTTTGAAAAAGTAACGAATCTTTTTGAAAAAGTAGCGATTCTTTTTGAAAAAATAGTGTAAAAAATGTAATTATAAATGTGTTACAGTCTATTATACATTTATTACAATGTAATTATACATTCAATACAATGTAATTATACGTTTATTACAATGTAATTATACATTTATTACAATGTAACTATACATAGTTTAAAACTATGTATAGAACTATGAAAAACTATGATTCCTTTTTTCAAAAGTGAATCGATACTTTTTCAAAAGTATAGATATCGTTAAATATATCTGTAAAATAAGCACACATTGAAGTTGTGGTTTAAAAATAAACATTCTGACATTTGAGAGGGTTGTGGCTTAAAAATTGTGGTTTAAAAATAAACATTATATCAGTTAAACATTAAGTCAGCTACACTGTTTACTTCTGAAGTAAAAAAGTAGCGATTCTTTTGGAGAAATGTAGCGATTCTTTTCAAGGTTGTTATTATACATTTATTAAAATGTAATTATACGTTTATTATAATGTAATTATACATTGTTTGCAGTGTTGTTATTAAACATTTATTACAATGTAATTATACGTTATTACAATGTAATTATACATTTATTACAGCTCTATTATACATTTATTAAAATGTAATTATACATTTATTACAATGTACAAATATGTTTACTACAATGTAATTATACATTTATTATAGTGTTATTATACATTTATTACAATGTAATTATACGTTTGTTACAATGTAATTATACAATACAGTGTTATTATACGTTTATTACAATATAATTATACATTAGTGTTATACATTTGTTACATTATTATTATTATACATTTGTTACATTATTTTGTTACATTATTCTTTTTGAAAAAAGTAGCGATTCTTTTTGAAAAAGTAGTGATTCTTTTTAAAAAGTAGCGATTCTTTTTGAAAAAAGTAGTGTAAAAAAATGTAATTATACATTTGTTACAGTCGGATTATACATTTATTACAATGTAATTATACGTTTATTACAATGTAATTATACATTTGTTACAGTCGGATTATACATTTATTACAATGTAATTATACATTTATTACAATGTAATTATATGTTTATTACAATGTAATTATACATTTATTACAGTGTTCTTATACATTTGTTACATTATTATTATACATTTGTTACATTATTATTTTGTTACATTATTATTTTTGAAAAAAGTAGCGTTTTTTTTTGAAAAAAGTAACGATTCTTTTTGAAAAAGTAGCGATTCTTTTTGAAAAAAGTAGCAATTCATTTTGGAAAAAGTAGTGATTCTTTTTGAAAAAGTAGCGATTGTTTTTGAAAAAAGTAGCGATTCTTTTTAGAAAAACAAGTGATTCTTTTTGAAAAAAAAAATAGTGTAAAAAATGTAATTACATTTGTTACAGTGTTATTATACATTTATTACAATGTAATTATATGTTTATTACAATGTAATTATACATTACAGTGTTATTATACATTTATTACAATGTAATTATACATTACAGTGTTATTATACATTTGTTACATTATTATTATTATTATACATTTGTTACATTATTATTTTATTACATTATTCTTTTTTTAAAAAGTAGCGATTCTTTTTTTAAAAGTAGCGATTCTTTTCTGAAAAAGTAGTGATTATTTTTGGAAAAAGTAGTGATTTAAAAAAAAAAGTAGCGATTCTTTTTGAAAAAGTAGCGATTCCTTTTGGAAAAGTAGCGATTCTTTTTTAAAAAGTACTATACATTTGTTACAGTCTCATTATACATTTAATACAATGTAATTATAAGTTTTTTACAATGTAATTATATGTTTTTTTACAATGTAATTATACGTTTTTTACAATGTTACTATACATAGTTTAAAAACTATGTATAGAACTATGAAAAACTATGTATAGAACTATGAAAAAGTAGCGATTCATTTTTGAAAAAGTAGCGATTCATTTTTGAAAAAGTAGCGATTCATTTTTGAAAAAGTAGCGATTCTTTTTGAAAAAGTAGTTTTTCAAAAAAGAATCGATACTTTTTCAAAAAAGAATCGATACTTTTTTTAAGAAACGATACTTTTTCAAAAAAGAATCGATACTTTTTCAAAAAAGAACCGATACTTTTTCAAAAATGAATCGATACTTTTTCAAAAAGAATCGCTACTTTTTCAAAAGTGAATCGATACTTTTTCAAAAAGAATCGCTACTTTTTCAAAAGTGAATCGATACTTTTTCAAAAGTAAATCGCTACTTTTTCAAAAGTGATTCGCTACTTTTTCAAAAATGAATCGATACGTTTTCAAAAGTGAATCGCTACTTCTGACAGGCAGAAGCGGAGGAGTAGAGCGGTGGCTGATGGAAGGAGGTGGGAGAGGGAGGCTGGGTGGGAATTTAGTCTCTTGCCCGGCGTGGCTGACGTGAAGCGCGGGCTCGGCGGGCTGGACAGGACCAGCGGTGAAGGCGCTGGACTGGACGGGACAGCGGTGAAGGCTCTGGGCTGTACGGGACCAGCGGTGAAGGCTCTGGGCTGGACGGGACCAGCGGTGAAGGCACTGGGCTGGACGGGACCAGCGGTGAAGGCACTGGGCTGAACGGGACCAGCGGTGAAGGCTCTGGGCTGGACGGGACCAGCAGTGAAGGCACTGGGCTCGACGGGACCAGCGGTGAAGGCACTGGGCTGGACGGGACCAGCGGTGAAGGCACTGGGCTGGACGGGACCAGCGGTGAAGGCACTGGGTGCCTGATGGAAGGAGGTGGGAGAGGGAGGCTGGGTGGGAATTTAGTCTCTTGCCCGGCGTGGCTGACGTGAAGCGCGGGCTCGGCGGGCTGGACAGGACCAGCGGTGAAGGCACTGGACTGGACGGGACAGCGGTGAAGGCTCTGGGCTGGACGGGACCAGCGGTGAAGGCTCTGGGCTGGACGGGACCAGCGATGAAGGCTCTGGGCTGGACGGGACCAGCGGTGAAGGCTCTGTGCTGGACGGGACCAGCGGTGAAGGCTCTGTGCATGTACAAATGCATTTCTAATTTCTATTAGACATTTTTTAACAATAATTTGCATGTTTTATCATGTTGCATTAATCATAATTGTACCATCAACAATTAAATGTTATGATTTGCATGAGTGATGTATTCAGCCATTTGTGTCTGCAAAAAAAGAAACTTTGTATTGATGGAGACTAAATCAGTTTCATTGTGTGACAACACATGCTGGCACGTTTTCCCCATGAGATTCATAATCTCACTGTGTGCTCTCTCTGGACAGAGTTATTTTGTGCTCTGTGAAAGTGAAAACTGAAGTGGTAAAGAGAGATGTAAACGGCTTGTTCACTGCTGTCAGTTTCGTGGCTTTCTCATCTTGTGCACTGTTTGTGAATAATTCCCATTGAGCAGAATTCATAAAACAACAGTTTTATGTTGACTGTTTTTTTCAAGGTTCCCCTGTAGTTGATCGATCTGTTCAAGCATAATGCCGTTATTATGCCTAAATTGCATTTTATTTGAGTCGGCTCTGAACAAGTCCCCTGTTGGTAAACAAATAGTGGCTTTTCTAAAAAAAAAAACACACATTTAGCTTAACAGGTATGGATGTTGAGATTTCTGTGGCTCAGTGAATTTACATCACATTTAAGCAACATAAAAGGTCTTTGTTCAATAAATGCAGACAGTTTTAAGATAAGCCCTTATGAGACATCATTTCTGAACCTCTTAAATGTTTGTTTTTTTAAATAATAGTGTAGTAGTGCACAGAAGCTATTAGAGTGAATTTAAAAATAACAACAAAATGCCATTTTTTTTAAGCCCACAGTCAGACCAATGGACAGTTTTGTTTGCAACCTCTGTCCTACATATTTGCCCTTATTTGAACACTTTAAAGTGTCCCTCAGAAAGCTGTCCTTTGAAGGCTGTTTAGAGGAAGAACATTGATTGACTGGGAGCTTTCAGAGTCTGTGAAGTAGAGCATGCAATGAGGCCTCAGATAATGTTTAGTTCATATTTTAAAGGCAGTTTTGCAATCTTCGGACAGCTCTTGTTGAGGGGCTATCAGCTCGCATGCAGGCGGATGGATGCAAGCATTCTCACATAATATATCAATATCAATGTGAACATATGACTATAAATGTTCCCAAAAAGCTTTTTTATTTTATTTTATTTTATTTGTGTCTTTCTGTATGAATGTTCGGATATTGCATCGCAGCACTTCTGTCTCAATTAGGATTAGTGTTGTAGCATTCCTTATTTGTCAGTCTTATTAAATGTAAATGTTATGCTACATTTTATAGCACTTCTTACATCTTGTACTTCTTCTTTTTCCAAGAATCTGTGTTATTATAATTTTGAATCATTGATTCAAGTGTATGTATTTCAGTATGTTCCCTCAGCATAATTGCTCAATTTTCTCTATTGATCATTAAGAGCTCTGTGAAGCCTGTTGCAAGAAAAAGAAACAAGGGATCTTTTTTCTTAGAAAAAGGGATTTGGTCTTCGTTTGTAATTTTACTTAATATTATAGCTAAGACATTTAAAATTTTTCATCAAATTAAATATATTATAAAAATGTATAAATATGTCATTTGTATATGTCATATTGTCACGATGTGGGTTTGTGTCCTGTCATGTTCTTTGGTTCCCTGTCTTGTTTATTAGTTTTCCCAGGTGGTTCTGATTTTCCCACGCCCCCTTGTTATCCTGTTAGCTCGTTTGTACTTGATTATTTAAGCCCTGTGTTTCTGCCCTGTCTTTGTGAGTTGTTATATGTTTCAGGATTAACGTGAGTGTTGGTTTCCCAGTGTTAAGAATCTTGTTCCACGTTCGAGGCCCTGTTTACACGAAAACGATTCCGGGTGAAAACGTAATAATATTTTATCGGATGTGCCTTTCGTTTACACGGCGACGGCGTTTTTGGGGCTTAAAAACGCAAAAAAGTGAAACCACTGGAAAATCCACAAAATCAAAGTGGAAATCTTAAAAACGCTCCACCGTCGCGTTTCCGTCTAAACGGGTAAAAACGCAAATCTGCTCATGGCGGCTCTCGTCGCGTACGCATTTACGTCACAGGCATGCGCCAGTACAGGAAAATAACAACCAACATGTCGGATTATTTCCATACGTCGGACCTTCAAGTTGCCCTAGCAGCTCTGATAAACGTCCAAGAGTCTTTTCAATTTCGCGCTACTAGGGAGAGAAGTAGAAGGAAGGTTGTATGCAGGCGCACGGACTTGTTGTTGTTGTGTGGCAGTGCTTCACATTGCCACCTAGCCGCCTGGAGTGCATACTACATCGCATTTCTAACACTTTTGCGTCTCTTATGCACGCAGATTTCCCCCCCATAACTCTCGTCTAAATGCAGAATAAAAAGTGAAAACGAAACGCCACTTTTGCGTTTTCTCTTCAGATCGTTTCCGTGTAAACATGGCCTGAGTCTCTGTTTGAGTTTATAGTTTGTTTAAATAAAGCGTGTAAACTGCGTTTGGATCCAGCCTCCTATCTGCCTTCACCGCATCACGTTACACATATAAAGTTAAATAAAAAATATTACTATTATTATTATACAAATATTTTTAATGTGATATATGACATTTAATTATCACATTATTAACAAAGTTTTTGATCTCATGGCTAATTCAGATCAGCTTTTTTCCTGCACAACCAATTAGCTTGTTTTGTATTTCTCATGTGCAGTTCCACCTCTAAATGTCTTGTATGGATCCATTATCATGTGTCCTTATCATAAATTAAATGCAAACAGTGTAGTACTTTATGGGCACCACATCACTTGTCATTCTAACCGGACAATACGTTTTTGTGCTCCTCTGCCCTTTTCTGTTCCCATGCTACCATGTTCACAAGAAACCTAGCATATGTCAATCTACTAGGCATGCCAGAAACGCTAATCGATTCTAACTTACAGTAGAGATAGATTCTCTCTGGAACTTGAAAATGTATAGGTTCGAATAGAGGACTATACACACCTCTGATGTTAGGAGATGTATTTACTTAGAAGAGATATCAAAGGGCCTAAAATATTAATACCAGTAACTACACAAAATATCCTGTAGGCAATTTTCATCTGCTTTAAAGAGGCATCTGCTGTAATCAGTCATATAGGAATCTTCAGTCATGAAGGGCTCTTTTTTCTGTACAATATGTCTGATCTAGTGTGACAGGGAACCTTGGAACAAGGAATGGACAAATATTAAAAATGCACTCAGTATTTATTTTACCTGCCTACATAGTCAGCATTAGCAGATTGCTTATCTGATTATTATTACAATATTGTATTATTCTTTTTCAGGACTTTGTGGTAACACTTTTAATACAAATACAAATAAAAATTTGTATTATGTTCTTGTAATTATGTTTTAATTATTATTTTTGTTATTTTGATATTCTACATATAAGTGTTCCGTTTCATGGTTTTGGAAACGGAGAGTGCCTTTAATATTATTTGTAAGATTTTTTTTATCGTATGAATTAGTTTTGAAAAATAATAATAAAAAAATAATAAATAATGACTTGAAATGCAAGAAAACGCACATCATTCGGTTCATTATATCTACTTATTGTCAAATAGCTACAATTTATGAGCTGAATTGTGAAGAAAGCTGTAAACACACATACACAGTCACACACCCTCGAGCCTGTTTGCTTGAAATATGAAATATGAGGCACCTCTGTGAGTCATGGTAGTTTGAAGCTGTGAGGTATTTACAGGGGGGTCCACTGCAGTGATACAGAAAGCTATGACCTTTCCTTTAAGAACAACCACTAAATCATTGTCTCTGTTGCAGAGTTTCTTAGCTGGCTAAGACAGAGTGGATGGCTATATCAAGGGATAGGCCTAGGTGCCTTTTGAAATCTTTTCGATTAATTGCAGGGGTGGTGGATGAAAGGCCAGTCACCTCTGTCTAAATAATCCTGGATAATGAAAATTCCCTGACAAAAGCTGTAGCAAGGGATGACGATCCAGTGCCCTAGAGTCCAGGTAAAAATACATTCAAATTACAGTTTGTATTACATTTATATTTTATGTAATTTTTTCCTCACCCAATGTTAAAATGATTTCTTCTATCCCTTTTGTGACATTAACTCAACAAATGACATGCATTTGAGCTAGGACTCTTGGTTTATCCAAAGTGAAAGAGGTAAAGTGTTTGAGAAACCCATTTGTGAAAAATACATTATTTTTGTAATTTTCAGAGGATGATGCTAATGCTAAATTTACAAGCATTTAAAAGAATGGCAACAGATGAACTGACAGCTTCAGTATACAACTATAAAAAACGAAATAATAAAAAAAATGTTAACTTTACTATAAAAAATGGCCCCTGTGGTTGAAATCCACTGTAAAAAAATAAATAATGGTGACCATGTTTCAGGTATTGTGGATGATATATTGGTTCCTACTTTTTTTTACAACTTATTACCTCATATTTCATTAAATTTTATAATGTTACCAAAATCAGATTTTTATATACCTTAAAATGTACTTAACTACCCTAGAGCCTAGGTGGTACAATATAAAGCCACATGACAAATCAGAGTTTATCATAAGTTAATCATCGTAAGCGGTCTGTCAATAAAATATGGCCAATGCTTATATGTGGTGCACATGATTCAAAGACAAAACACCATCAATGTAACACACGAAACTAAAGTAATCCAATAAACATTAACTAAATGACATAAAATGTAACACAAAAGCCCTATAATGACAAATAACCCAAATAACAAAAATGAGAATAAACGAAATTATTTCAATAAAATATAATCATATGCGATGTGTCATGCAGGGACTTCTGGGATTTTTTTTCACTGTAAATTATATGGTAATTAATCATTTTTATTTCCAAAAACTTTGACAGACATGTTTGACATGTCTGTTTGACATGTTTGACATGTTTGACAGAATCTTACAAGCAAATTGCATATAATGCATAGGGTATTTTATTTTAATCAATTAACAGGTATTAATGTTTTTCTGTAAAAATGGCAAACACGTTTTACAGTGTGGGGAGATAACGTATCAATCATTTTCCTGTAAATAATTTCAAAGGCCTGTGCACACCAATAACAATAACTATACCAGTAATTAGTGTCCACACCAACACACGATAATGTTCAATTTTCTCCTTAATAACAAAGTAGGAAAATGCAGTAGCATTAATTCAAGTATGACACTCTGCTTTAAGGCCTCTTCACACCAAGGACGATAACGATAACGACAAAGACTCCATTCCACAACTATAACGATAAGCATATGGCAGAAAAAAACAATATCATTGGAATCATTTTCAGAGCGATTTTTTTCTGATAAATGATAAAACCATTGACAGCCAATCAGAATCCATCCTGCTAAGCTTGAGAATTTAAAGCGGCAGGAGGTAAAACTGCAGCATGCGCTTATAATAAAATGAATTTTTCTCTGCAATCAGTGACCCTTAATAAATACATGCTGCTTTAACATTAGCTGCATTTGTTTGAAAGCAGGTGAAGTCAACTCGCGAGCACTTCTCCTCGTCTCACAGCGCTATGGGGAGGTCTCTGACACACACCTTCCCCAGTCATGCCCTGTTAGTTCTGCCGTGAGGCAAAATAGAGGGAGACACATTGCATCGTCCAGGGGCCCCGTATCCTCTCTGGCAGCAGCTTTTTTTTTTCTTCTTTTGGAACTGTCAGGTCGGTTGAGCTGGGCAGCAGCAGTACCTGTCTCCCCCTCAGTTTCGTCCCTCTCCGCCCTCATTGAGAATTCTGGTGCTCACCTGACAGGGCCTCAGCAGGGGCCTCCTGCCATCTGGCCTCATCTGCATGCTGGTGCACAGACAGCCAATGAGACTCTCTGGAAGAGCTGGGCTTTAATGTTGGTGTCTCCAGCGACTGACTCCAGTTATATCTCAGACAGCGGGGCTATAAGAGCTAAAGCGCTAAATTGCTGTCTGGAGATCCTCGACAGTTTTAAAAGGGAAACCCACTAAGAAGCTCTGCAGAGACCTGCCATCTTGGTAAAAATTAATTCCTGTCTAATCAAGCCAGCCAATAAAGCATATAAGCAGCTTAGCCAAGACCTTTTCATTTTTTAGCTCTTAATGTAGCGTATAGATATTATGTAAATAAATATTTCTATTTTTTGTTCAGGGAAAAAAATGTATCTCGGTTTACACAAAGATATTAAGCAGCACAACTGTTTTCAACATTGATAATAATAAGAAATGCTAATTGAGCACCAAATCAGCATATTAGAATAAACTTAGAAGACTGGAGTAATTATGCTGACAATTCAGCTTTGCCATCACAGGAATAAATTACATTTTCAAATAAATGAAAGTTGTTTATGAATTGTAGTAGTATTTCACAATATTACTGCTTTTACTGTATTTTTGATTAAATAAATGAAGCCTTGGGTGAGCATAAAATGTAAAAATAATCTTTAGTGTAATTAGCTTCTGTTTTAGGTTCATTGACAAAAAGGTTGTTTTCAGTGTCGTTTTTACAGTGTTTTTACTTTCTCCAAGCACAGCAAAAGGTTTTCTCCATCTTCCATTTTTCCTCTCTGTTTTTTTCTTCTTCTTTTATGCCCTCAGTAGACATCGATTGATGCCATTATCGTCGCTCACTTGTGGAACGCGAAGACCGCAGAAGTCTCCGCTCCGCTGCTTGACTGAGCGTTAACCTGTGAGTTTGACCCAGTTTTCTGGCCTGTGCGCGTAAGGTTGGTGTGAGTTGCGTTCAGTCCTCATTAATCACTTCTGTTTCTCGCAGGGCTTTGTGTCATCATTACATACTCACCTGCTCCATCTACTAGTGCTCTGGCACATTTGAATATTCCATTACCTATATGCAAATGCTCTGACTCTGCCCTAGGTTATGATTTATATGGGCTTGCAAGAGACCGTCATACACATATTTCTACTTGTGAACAAATCCTCCAGGCTGAGCGAGATCACCTGCCACATTAAGGTCTCCCGAAGTTATAGATTATTCATCTTACAGGTTGTGTTATGAGCATATTGTGTGGCAGCGCAGATCAAAAGCATGGATGTACTATAAGTGTGCACCTTATAAGCGCAGAAGCAAATAAATGTTCTCACTGACACCCAATTGCCCACAACCAACCTGACTGATTTTCTTTGATAGTAAAATACTGTTACTTATTCTTCACTTTCAAAATTGATTAAGAGATCAAAAAGACTTATTCAATCTTCAAGGATTCATTTTTCATAAGACTGGAGGAGCATACAGCTCACAAGTCTGTTGTTGAATGTACGACCTTTTACAATGGTGATGCTGACTGTTCAAATTATTTTGTAAACCTTGGCCAGATTGGACCTTTAGAAAAGTATACATGCCCCTATTATGCTATTTTAAAGGCCCCTAATATTGTTTTCAGGGTCTCCTTCAAAAGTATTACATGCATCCAAGGTCAAAAACATACATTGCAGCATCACCTCTTTTCTCACAGTGTCTGAAACGGTTCGATAAAGGATTCGGTCTCTCTAAAACCCTCCCTTCCAAGAGTCTACTCTGCTCTGATTGGTCAGATGGCCCAGTCTGTTGTGAGTGGTCTAGTGCTTACAGTGCATGTTGGAAACAAAATGCTATTACCATATCTGAATTTCAGCTCCGGAGGCTTCCTCAGCACTTGTATAGTGATATGAACAGTAATGAGAGCGACGGTTTTACCACATCAATTCAAGTCCTAATCCTTTGTAAGTGCAGGCAAAGTGGATTTGCTTTCACAGCTCAGAAAACAGCGTCTTCTCAACATGTCAACAACACAAATCAAACTCTTCCAGGCCTCAGCTACTAATATTTGAGAGCGGGTCATGTAGATGTTGTTCCTGGGCAGCCAATGAAGAGGCTGGCATTATGTAAATTTGTAACAAACCTGTTTGTGCAGACAGCAAGGGGCCATTTACACAACACCGTTTTATGCGTTTTGGCCGTTCATTTACAGGACAATAGCGTTTTAGGGACCTCAAAACACAAACTTTGAAAACGAGTTTTAACGAGTGAGCATTATTGTCTCTGTGTAAATTATAAAAGATTGCAAATTTGTGAAAACGGTGATGATATGCGCATGCGTATAACATGTTCAGTCTATAGTGTTTCTTTACAAATCAGCAACTACTTGCATTACATGCAAAATGCAGTGTTTTCAATCGTTCCCATGGATTCGTATGAACAGGGATCGTTTTGACAACATTGTCGTCTGTATGCAAAAAAAAAAAAAATCACAGAAAAAGATCGGTTTGACATCAGCTCTTTCTTTTGGGAGTAGGGTTGCCAACTTTCTGAAACGGAAATAAGGAACGGGGGAAATTCATACATTTTATATCATATTATAATGCAACTTATTAGGCCTATATATTTATAGAATAGCAAAGTAGGCTTAATCAATATACAAGACTTAACCACACAGATATATAAAGGCTATCATGATCATTTTGCCAAAAATGAACCATGTATTTGTTTAGATTATAATACGTTTTATTTTTAACTTAAACAAATACAACATATAACATTCAAAACTCATCGGCTTAGACTGCATTTGAAGAAAAATAAACACAACAGTTTTCTGTAGCCTTGTGCGAACTTATTCAATAGAAATAGACTTCTAGAATGTTCTTTCCGGTGCAAATTTTTTTTTACATTTTTTCTTTAGTAGTTTTTCTTATCATAGCCTACAAATGTCTTCGGAAACACATTTTACTCGATTTACTGAAGCCTGTAAAATGCATTGCAGCTGCACAGCTCGCACATTGAGCGTCTGGCTCGCTCAGGCTGCGCTGCGGCAACTGCACATCCAATGGCGCGGGCGCCTCTGACGTGCGACCAATGAGCCAACTCTACGTCATTACACGTCAGAGCCCGTCAAGGTGGCGCCAAGTCCCCGAATTTGCCATTATAGCAGCGGGTCTTCGTTCATTCATCATAGTCTGTCTGACATATGATGTTTCCTAACAAAGTTCGGGAGGAGCATGTTCAGATAATTAAACACATGTGGAGCACATTCAGGTAATCAAGCCTAATTAGACACGAGTGGAGCACACTCCCAATCAATGAGGTAAGAGGTATATATTCAGCAAACTTAACTCAGTTCTTTGACAGTCTAACAGCATCCCTCCACCACCCCATCTCCTCACTTCTTCTCCTAAATACTCTTACAACAAGGGGGAGCACTCTGGGTTCGGGCAAAAATTTCCGAGCTCGGAGCCCTCCCCCTGGACAGCACGCCAAATACGCATAATCTTTACTCTGTTTAATTGATGTAAATGTGAACTCGTGAAATATATTAGAAGCTATGCGTCTGTCATGGATTTGCACTGAATTGATTCTCAAAAATACGGAACAAAGTGCGTTCCGTATCAGTTCAATACGGAACAAGTCTTTTATGTGTCAAATACGGAATGATTCCGTATTATACGGAACGGTTGGCAACCCTATTTGGGAGACAATGTGCCCTATAATCATACATCTGGCACAATGCAGCGCCATGGCGTGACGCGAGTGTTTTTTGCTAGTTTCAGCCCGACGCAGTTATCATTTTCACATCCTGCGCCACGCTGTTTAAATAGCAAATGCATTTGCGCCCATCTGTGCACCCATGGGCGTGCTGGTCTGAAAACGAGCTGTGTTCAGGCGCATTGTTGGCGTGTTGCTATTTTGAGGCAACTGAAACAGACTGCGCATTGACCAACTGAAACCTGGTCTAAAGTCAATGGCGCAATATTTTGTTTGTTATTTAACGCAAAAACATTTAGCGCGTTAGTATCCTCGCGCACAAGCAGATCCGTTTGCTCTCTGGAGACGCGTTCGGTCTTTCCAATATCAAATTCAGTCATGTAAATAGCGCCATGCAGTCCACCATGGCGCGAGCGCAACTGGCATTTAAAGGGAATGGGAGATGAGACTCTGATTGGTTTATTGCAAGTAAAGCCCAAAACACACCCATTACTCATTAAGAGAATAGGGACAACTCTTTTAGACCATGTGCCTGGCACGCCGACCGTTTTTCCCGTCGTTAAACTAGCAAAAGTGGATTCGGACACCCCCGCACTTGCGCCGTGCGCTTTAGACCATGCGCTTAGATTCAAATAGGGCCCAATAACTCTTTAAATCTTTGAAACTTAATGGGGCCACTTTAAGTTGTGCATAACTTGGTTGGGATGATACATTTGGTATATTTAGGCTACAGTGTTTAATCCAATTAAGCGATTTGAAGTAAAGGAAGTTACTGAGAGTCGAACAGAACTCGCTTTTGAACACAGTGAAACACAGCTCTCATTATGTATTCTGGCCTTTTATCTCTTTAGCAGAGAAAGCGGAGTAATCAATATGGAATTAGAAGAGAGCAGAGTCCTGAATTATTGAGGATTTTAAGCTCTGGATGCTTTGAATAATATTGTTCATTATTGCAAATTAACAGTCACTTGTCTCTTCCTTTCACTCATGTTTTGCAGCCTTTTAATAATTTTAGTGAACAATTTCTCATAGAATTGCAATATTCTATTTTTACAGAGGTACAAAGGGGACAACAAAGCTTTACATGCCCCCCTTACATGCACCCACATAAAGATACTCTCAGACATGACCCTGCTTGCAATGCTTATTTGAAACATTGTAATTAATACAGTACTGCTCAACTTCAACAGCTTTCTCTCTGTGTTCATGACGTGAAGTCATTAATTGGCATCTTAACTTGTTCGGCTTCATACTATCAGAAGCTAATATTTTGAGGCACACAACAACACACTGTGGTCTCTCTTCTTTACCTATCATTGTACTGAGCAATCCGTGGGCGAGATACTGTATGCCTTGTCATATTTTCTTGTTACCGTGTCTACACCGGACCACAACAGCGTGGCTGTCGATTGGAAGCGATAAAATTAATGTTGCAAATCAATTAGTCCTTTGTGTCAAAAGTTGTGTGAGCACCAACGGGGCATCAGTCTTCTGTCAGGGATTTGTTGTGTCGTGCCGCATCCAGTGTAGACAGCACCATTGATTTTATAATGGGTTGCGTTTGCTTTTGTCATGTCGCTCGGAATCTGGTGTAGACACGTTGTTTGTTGTGACTTTTGAAGTATTCATTGTCTGCTTTACTTTTACTTGGTGCTGGCAATCATTTCACAAACTTGTCCATTCTTAGTGAAGAACCATGCTTCATTCATTTTTATTTTACTCCCTGCAATACTCAATTCTGATTCTGCAATTGCACCATCTAGCGGTTTTGCATGACAACAACCGCTACAACTGAAAACAGAACACTCCAATAATAACTGCAGAACCGCAGAGGCATACGTCACAGAAGTCTGAGGACAGCTGCCAGGCCAGTGTTGGGGTGGAGCTTGTAGCGTTATTAAGTGTAGGGTTAGAGGTTGGGGTGGGATCGTCAGCACCACCCTAACTTCCAGTCTGACACTGCTGGCTTGGCACTGCTGTCCTCAGACTGCTGTGACATGCCCTGCAGAGTTTAGCTCCAACCATGATAAAACTCACCGCCTGTAGCTTTAGTAATCCTGAATACCTTGATAAGCTTGTTCAGGTGTGCTGGATTAGGGTTGGAGCTAAACTCTGCAAGACAGTGACCCTCCAGGACTGATGTTGCCCATCCCTGGCCTTGCAGCGCCCCCCTTTTTATAACTCCGGGTTTGGCAACCATTGAATGTAGGAACCAAAGCTTCTACAATATGATTCATAGTAAATGCCTAATGTGAGAAATTAGACAGTAAGAGGTAGACAGACGCCTATGTGTTATTTCAAGGTCCATATGCTGTTAAATGGTTTTTACCATGCATTTACCGTGCAGGTGATGCCCTACTAACAATGGCAAATGCAAATTACTGGTCCAATATATCTGATTAAAATTGTGCATACTGTTCTATTAGAGATAATGACAGGCCATTAAATTGAGAGTAATAAAAAATTCTAAATAATTAATGTAAACAAAAGCGGCAAACTGTGGTAGAGAGATCTTGCTTGCAGTTGATTTTTTAGCTTAGAAATAAATTGTACAAAAAAAACTTTCAGTTAATCTGCAGTTTTTATTTGACCCCTTTGACTGTTAATTAGGTTTAATCTAATGCAATCATATCTCCAATTTTAAAACATTTCTGTTAACATCTGATTTCGAAGGTTACAGACAAACAGGGCCTTAATCATGAAACTTGTTTTCTGTGTAAATCATTGATGAATCCGTTCATAAATAAATTGCATTACATTTAACGGGACACATACCATTTACAGAAAATCATTGTGCTTGTGTTTGGTGAATAACACCCTTTGACTTTAATATTTGCAATGCGACTGAATTCATCATTGACTTTTTCAAACGAAGATCTGTTTTCTGTCTGCTCAGGCTGAACCAACAATTATGATGCCATTTTTTCCTCAATGTTTTGTGTTTTTCAGATGTGATGTTCTTTAGTCTTCAGTTGGCTGTTTATGCTTTCATACTGGGTTTTCAGCAACACAAAAGGGCAAGAAACCAAGCATCAATTTATGAGATGTCAGGCTAACCTCCCAGATAGTAAAAGACTTTTGAAGAGAACACAATGTATGGTATTAAGTGTAGCATTTGATTTGTTTTGAGTCATCGCTTTTGGCAGTAAAAGTGCTTTAGAATGCAAAGCTTAAAGGCAAAATTTCCATTGCTAAAGTAAAGGTAGCAGTTGGATGATAAAAGAATGTTCTGTTTTGTTTCATGTATTACATGAGATGTTGTTGTCTTTTCTGTCCATAATCATTTATATTTACATTAGTTCCAACTAAACCCATAATTTAATATGCAGGTAATGGTTAACCGTTTTTGTTATTTTGGCCAAGATTTTAATGACGATTAATGCCATTTTGGTGCAAAAATGTTAATGGCCGAAATGTCAGTGCATTCCTTGTTACCTCCATATTATTTCACTCTCTGTTGATAATATAAAATAGTGAATTTCTTTTTTTCTCTCAAGGGAATCCATTACGGCTGCAAATAAAGAGATGCTTTCAGCTATCAGTAAGGAATATAGTCTCAAAGAGACAGAAAGAGAGAGGTGCTTTTAATGCATTCACTTTTGCAGGCGAGTATAAAGAAGCTTCAATGGTTGACAACAAAGTAGAGAGATTAATGTCGACGATTTAGTGACCCACCAGAGCGGTGTGTCAGTCTGGTGGAATCCATCTGACCTTTTGCATTACCATGGGGATTCAGATAATGATTCTCAGCGGGGAGTCTGAAGTGTGCATTATGTGCGCCTCTCACTTTGTTAAAGAATATAATCAGTCCTAGCACTGGGACACAAGATGAAAAACAGATGGATGAGGGAGCGAACTGTGAAGGGCAGAGGTAAATGTCTTTGACACACATTAACTGACAGAAGGTGCTCTCATCCATGCACTCAGACATAACCACGCTAGGGCTGGCCAGCGTGACCGTATATAACATGTGGTTAACGTGTCAAGAAATGTGTAAAGATTCTCTGCTGTAGTATGGCTTCAAAAGCAGCCCATCTGATCATATTTATACAGTAATATGTTAGTGACTGTTTTAAGGCTTGTTTTAGCCTTCAGAGTCACATAATGTCAAGTAATTTTTGTAGTTTTGCTTGACTTATTAATTTGTTTTCATTTTGGGGTTGAACTTCAAGGGAAAATCAAGCGTAGCCGTAGCGTCAGTTCTGGCAGGTCACTCTCAGCTGACCCACGTCTACCTATGAATACGACGCCTATCACAGCATCCATATACAGTATAAGCTCCTTCAGTATTATCAACAGCAATCACGTTTCTCAAGAGCTAATAACCCCCCTCTCATCAGTCAGGATTTGGCATTCTGATTCCCCTCTGAATCAGACTAAATTCACGAATTATGGTGTTCATTAAAATATTGAATTAATGATATCTGCAATTTATTCATGTTGGTTCTGTTCTGTTTACCCTAAGGGGGGTTATTGCTGCTCTCACTGCTCTTATCTATGCTAGGCTGCATGGATGCGCATGGAGTTCTTGCCCAGAACAGAACCATACCGCCAATCCAAACTGTACGCTAATTGTCAATCGTATTTGACAATAGTGGTCCTGAAAGAATTACAAATATATTTAATATATTTAAAAATGTAATTTATTCCTATAATGGGAAGGCTTTTGAGTGTCACATGATCCTTCAGAAATCATTAGAATATGCTAATTTGGGGCTAAATTATAAATTATTATTAGTGCTGAATTATTAGGAATGGTGAGCATAATGGATGCAAAATCATTAAAAAACATCTATCTGTATGAGATTTTAGTCATAAAGCCCACCCTAACCACACATCAACTCCATCATGATATGCAGTTAAAAGTCTCTTACTGATGCTTTAGGAAGGGGCACTCCCACTAATTGTGAAGTATTAGTTTCATGGCTGGGTGCCTGTGCCCCTCGGTGAGGCTGATCACACCCACTCATAATGATGAGATGTTGAACACCCGGCAGTTGACCTGGAGCAATGCGTAATCTGGCGTGCTGTTGTTGTTCTCTTTGCTCTGAGCTTGAGGCAGTGGCACTGCGTCAGAAAACCAGCTTTCTCAGAATTTCAACTCATCAACTTTCGTTGACATTGCTTTTGGCTACATAAAACACCCAGAACAAAAGCAATTTTTCCATTTGCTACCCTGCCATTCTTATTAGAATCTCATTTGCATTTTTCTTTTCTTTTTTGTGGAGTTACACACGCACTTTACTCAGTCACCTCTGAAGTAGGCTATGCATGAGTGTAACATTCTGTAACAGATTATTTTGATGGACAAGTCCCAATTTCCACAGTTCAGTTAGCAATGTCCACACTATCCATTCTAAAGTATATCAATGACTTTGATCTGTTCATTTAGCTGTAATTTCTAGACCTAATGGTCTTAGACTACAGAGCTTTATTTACACCTTTTGCTTTCAAAACCTTTTAAAATAAACTTCTATTTGTCTGTTCAGTAGTACCTATGTAAAAGACAAAACAATGTTGTGCTTCATCTAATTAGTGATAAAAAGCAGTTGCAAATTAAATGCAATTTATCATTAATTTGCTTAGTGTAAAGTCTTTCTCAATCTCGCGATTTTGGGGCATGTGAGTTAATGAACATGATGTATGATGAGATACACTTATCCTCAAATATACTCAGATGTGGTAGATAGTGTGGAAAAAGCTCTTGCCAATGTGGGTATAGGGACAAGCCCCATATTCTGGTCCCACAAAAGAGATATTTTAAATCAGAAAGATTTATGAAATTTGTTATTTGCTGATAATATTCCCATTATATCTTAATTGCTGACACTGGGTCATAGAGTCAGTAGTTTCCATCCAAAGTTGCAAATGTACGCGCAAAATTGGAATATAGGCTAGCATAAAACAGTTGAGAATCAAGCACCGTTTCCATTCCATGCGTTCAAGAGAACAAAATCGTCACTTCCTGGGAAATTGACACAAAGTATCTTTGGCTCAGGCATTTCAGACTGATCAAACCAACATTTGAGATAATGTGCGATTGGTCAACTGGTTAGTTTAGTTATCCAATCACATCCTCTATTGAGGCAAAGTCAGATGCGTTTTTTTGTTGCGCATCGAGAGTTTTATTCGTTAAATGTGTTTCCAAAATGTATCTACCTCAATTTAGAGCTTGTTTTTTATGCATAATTTTAGAATTTATGCGCATCATGGCGTTTCCATCTAGGGTTTTTTTTTTATTTTTTTGGTATGTAATTTCCCCTAGTGAGTTTCCCCTCACTGTCTCCTCTCCACCAATAAGTTGGTGTGTGGTGGGCGTTCTGGGGCAATATGGCTGCCGTTGCATCATCCAGGTGGATGCTGCACATTTTTGGTGGTTGAGGAGATTCCCCCTTCCATGTAAAGCACTTTGAGTACCCAGAAAAGCGCTATATAAATGTAACGAATTATTATTATTATTATGAATCAGACATTACATAAACTGTCATTAATGCACCAAGGAGAGCTAGTGTGGTTTTCAAAGAAAAACATCTTAAATGTCATTGTGTTTCTCACTCAGCTATCTATCATATGGCTTCAGAACATATAGCACAAGAGTTGTATGGACCACTTTGATGATACTTTCATGGTGCTTTTATGTCCTCTTGCAAGCCTGAAAGCTTCAGGCCCTGTTCATTGTGGTTGTAAAAAAAGAAAATTATTTTTTACTGTCAATGTGTTTTCTTTTGCTTTCTGTAGTGGAAAGAAAGACATACAGGTTTAGAAGTGCTACACACTTGAATCTTGGAAATTGTGATTCATAATCTCAAAAATATCTGACTCTATTCAAGTCAGATATTATTAAATATGACCGAATCAGCCTAACTTCATAAGATTACACCAACAAAAGTCATTTGTATGTGCCACATCAGGTGAAAAGAGCCCTCTGGGTAACAACAGCATGTTTTCACTTCATGCAGAGCATGAAAACTGTTTGGGATTAATAGATGCCTTACTTTGATCACATTTTAAAAAACTTGTTTTGAATTAAGTCATGACTGGTAAGGCAAGTACATCATCTTGAAGTACGGTTTTATCATTTAACTATAGCCGCAATACAAGTTTCAGTAGCCTATGTTCTGGCTGACTTTACTTTGTGCAGCTAATGTTAGCTCCATTACCCCTATTAAAGACACCAACAGGCATAAACTGGTAATGCAGGTTGCATTAATAGCTACCCTTTGCCTGCAAATAATATTTTATTGAGACATGTCAAATTACATTTGCACTAATTACCGTAACTGTTCATTAATATGTGCAGGGAAGAAAGGCTACAACCTGACAGACTGCCAAGGTTTCTTTTAGCGAATGTTCATCCGATCTATCTATCATCTCATAATGTAATGCCAGCCAATAGTGCACAGTATTGAGTAGAGAATCATGTAGTGATTTGCATTCAACCATTTAACTACACACCAACATTCATCCTCCTTTAAATTGCTTTTCCTCATTATCATAGGAAGGAGAGAGATAATGTAAACACCTTGGCTCCTTTAATTAAATGCCAGTTTAATTAAGATGCTGATTCGCAGATAATACTTTTTGAGTCCAAATCAGAGTACAGGGCAAAGCAAATGAACCATCAGGAGGTCTAGACCTCCACACACTTCAAGTTAGGAAACATGGGCAGCATAACAATGATGAAACCTGCTCATTCTTATGTTTAACATGAGTAAAAGTAAGAATGCTTAGCTGTAGTATATAATTGTACAAAAAGTCTAATAGAGAACCATCACCACAAAGTTTTATTATAGGGCTCTCTGAAATACTTAATTCTGATATAATTGTAAAGTAAAGTAAATTGTTTATTTAACCACTGTCCTCGGCAACCAATCTCTTTGGGTGTACAGTAGTACATATGAAAGCGCTATATAAATGCCTCATTCATTCATTCTTTGAGATAATCTATTTTGTGTTTGCGTGTCTATAAGATCGGATATTGCAACAGGTCTATAAATAAAGTCTGTTAACCGTATTCCTTGTGTCCTCATCCTTTTAGTAGTGTGACAGAAATATTATTACAATTTGATATAACTGTTTTCTATTTTAATATATTTTATGTAATGTAATTTATTCCTGAATTTTCAGCAACCATTATTCCAGTCTTCAGTGTCACATTACAATTCCTCTGTTCTGATCCCTAAGTCCTGACAAAATATTGCCTGTTTTATCTAATTTTGCTTGCATGGGTTGTTTATTATTTTTAAAGGCATGTGACCATGCCAAAGGATTAGTCTCCAGAAAAATTAAACAGTAGCCTAGGTGATAAGAGCCCTTCTGGAAGTTATAACTTACCTATGACCCTTACCAAAGTTGATTTATTATAGGACATAAAATGTCAAAGATAATGGGCCCTATTTTAACGATCTGAAACGCAAGTGTCAAAGCGCAAAGCGCAAGTAACTTTGTGGGCGGATCCCGGCGCTGTTGCTATTTTCCCGGCGGGATAAATGCCTCTTGCGCCAGGCGCAAATCTAAAAGGGGTTGGTCTGAAGTAGCTTCATTATTCATAGGTGTGGTTTGGGCGTAACGTGAAATAAACCAATCAGAGCGTCATCTCACATTCCCTTTAAGAGCAGGTGCGCATGTTGCATGGCGGATTGCTATTATAACGGCGGATTTACCAGGCGCGCGCCAGGAGCGGTTCACAGCCGAGGAGACCAACATTCTTGTCAGGAACGTGAAAGACAGAGAAGTGACGTTGTATGGGGATGGGAGAAACCCACCCAAATCAGCGTCGGTTAAACAGGCGTGGGAGGAAAAAAACTAATTTTTTTACATCTTCATGGACACCACAATGATTTCCCTCATGTGTTAATATTTTTCCTTGTTATAAGGTATGATTTGCAAAAATAAAAACTGCTGCATCTGTGTTGATGAGAGAATAAGTGTATGCGCGTTGTGCACCCGCTACATTATGGCCAAGCATGCGCGCTTAAAATAGCATTATGAACAACGCGCAACGTGCCACTGACTTTAGACTAGGTTTTTTCTGGTCAGTGGCGCAATTGTTTTATAGAACAGCAAAATAGCATGAGGGAAAGTTTGCGCCGGAACACACCTCCTCTTTGCGCTGAACCGCCCCGGGGAGCGCAAGTGTATTTCTTAGTTAACGTGTTGTATTTCGACGTGTGTCTGTGGAGGGAAAAGTCCGCTTTGCGCGGGTGCAAAATAGGAATGATACATGCGTCAGTGTACAAAGTCATTTGCGCCGGGTGCAAGATAGAGCCCAATGTCTTTTTTCAGGATTCTTTTTTTTTAAAGATTTATTTTTGGTGATATTTGACTTTTTATTGTAATAAGAGTGGACATGAAGCGAGGGGAACGGGATCAGGAAAGGTCCACGAGCCGGGATTCGAACTCGGGTCACCCTAAGCGCAACAGCGCTATATGTTGGCGCTCTGCCCACGAGGATTCTTTGAGGAACAAAAAGTACATTTATTTGAAATAAATGAAATATTTCTCCTGTCGTTCCATACCCGTATGATATACTACTTCAACCACTTAGTATAAGGGGTGATTGCACTGCACGGTGTCACTAATCACTGGTGTTTATAAAGCTGTAAGCAAGAGTTTCATTGCCTCTTTATGCGATACGTAGGGCCTTGGGTCCAACACTTTTTGCACAGTAGTTAAACAAAGAACATTTTCCCTCTCTCTAAAATGATTTCTGGTAATCGTAGTAATTGTAACTTGAATATGGAGTCAGATTATTAGTTAAAACTTAGTGAACTGCTTTTCATTCTTAAGTAATAGTTCGAAAGTGCAAGAAGTCATTAAAAGCCTGCCATTACAATTAGACAAGGTATGGTCTGATTCAAGAGAGCCATTACATTACTGGGCTTCCATGACAACTTATCTCCTTTTCTCTGTTATTGGCACACATATGGCTTCCACCTTCTTTGATTAGGCCTGGTGGTAGGGTGCAGTGCTGATGATTCAGAGAAAAATCCACTAAATGATAGATGATGGGTGCAATGGTGCCAGTGCCGGAAGTCAGCACGTACAGAGACATGATTGGCCATGTCAGGGCTGGAACAGCTCTCTGCTGAGAGACGTGTTAACTGATGTGTCAGGTATTTGCGTTCTGTCTACGAGCTCACATTAGTTCAGCTCCGTCACCCCCAAGAGCCATCCTAAGTCCAAAAAGACAACCCCCTCTGCAGTGCTTTTATGACATTAGCGATTGTGCCAGCATGCTGTTGGGTCTTTGTGGGCTGCTGCTAGCATTTTTTGAGGATACTTTAATAAAAATAAAAATGAAAACTGTGACAGAATGCCGCCAGGAGCAAACAAATAATGAGAGAGATTTTTTTTTTTTTCTGGGGTGGTGGTGAAGTGTATGTTTACTGGAAGATTAGACTGTCCGCTGTGATCTTGTATATCTCCGTATCTCGCATCAGTGCTGGAATGCACTCTGAATTCAAGCAGTTGTAGCATGCTAAAAAACACTGAGCTTTCAATACTATTATTATTCCCAGAACAGAAGTTATTTAAAGGGATAGTTCACCCTAAAATGAAAATTCTGTCATCAATTACTCATTAAAAAGTCTAATCACCCAAAACTCTGATGTTTCAAAATGTTCATAAAGTCTTCTGAAGAGACGTGATCACCTTATATGATGAGCAGATTTAATTTAGGCTACTATTCACATAAACAGTGATCGGCGAATATAGAGCACCCAAATGTGGTGAATGGAAGTTCAACCGTACTTGCTTAATGCTCAAGAACAAACACATGCGAGAATGAATGTTATTCCTGCGCATAAGGCAAGCATGCTTGAGCGTCCATTTACCAAAACATTGTTTGCTGATCAATGTTAATATATGAATAAAAGCATTTAATCTATTCATAAAGCAATCATGTCTCGACTTCCATTAAACTGCTTGGTTTTATTTTATGATCTCTTTATGAACATTTTGAGCTGTCAGAGTTTTGGGTGAATAGACTTTGAATGGAGGGACAGAAATCTTTCAGATTTCATAAAAAAATATCAGAAAACAGTTTCTTGGTATTGCCCATTGGATTTATTGGAAATGCCTTTGTTCTTTCAGTCAATTTACTTCTCAAGTGCAGTTTTCCATTGATGGAGACATACTGTTAAATGAATCTGGAGGAAATTGCCCTAAACCTTGTCGCAATGAGGAGAGAGAAGTAATTACTGAGTGAAGCCAGAATAAAATTGCTATCTTACACCAAGCACTACCACAAATTCACATTCTTATTCACAAACAGACACAGTTTCTTGTCAATGTTCGTACTGTAGCTGCCGCGAAAGTAATTTTATGACGACAACACTAAATGCTGCCATATGAGCGATTCTGCAGCTCTAGGCTCCCACTGACTGAATGTCCAGACTTGAGTAGGTCTGGGTATTAATATTAATTTTTTGCTATCTTCATTTGATCGATCCCCACATAAAGTTTTCATAAAGTACAAGGCTGATCTTTTACTCTATGCTTTTTTTAGTGGCTTCGTGAAAACATCTGTCCAGCAATTTACTGCACAGCATATGTTACTGCGTTCTGTTGAATTAACTTAAGCAAATGCATAGTTTAGGTTATTTTTTTTGAAAGGTTCCCTATATTTCCTGCCATAATTCAGAGCCATGATGAAAGAAATCATATTTGTGAAAGTCAGCTTAAAACTTCAATTCAAAAGGTCACAGGGTTTGATTAAACACTCCACATCTATGTTTGTTGACATTAGGCAAGCCTCCTTTAGAAAAGCCTATAATCTGATGTGAGTTGATGCACTATGGTGATTGAAGATCTAACGTGCATTGCTTTTAGAAAGTTTTTTTGGGGTTTGAATTTGAGCTGAAAACAGATATCTGTTACCACCACATGACCACATTGTTCAGTAGCCAATAAGTGTTTAGTTGTTGTTGTTTATGGTGATTTTTTCATCATATCACACAAGGTCAGTTGATCTGAGAGACTTGAACAGCAATGACATTAAAAGGAACTCCAATGGCAAAGTAATATGCAAATCAGACCTCAAAGATCAGGGGAAATTACAGTAGCCGATGACACAAATAGAACATAAGCCTAATGCCATTGTTTTGAATGGCAATAAGAAGTGAACTGAGTTTTTTATTTTCAGGCAAAACCCCAAGGCAAGAATTATTTAAAGCAGAGCTCATTAGAAAGCCAGCAAAGACGACAAGACAGCTGCAAGGACATCTACTAACACTGAATATTACTAACACTATTGCTGCTAACGCAGATTTTTAAACTACAGATGTCTTACTCCTCTCAGACAAACTCGAATCTGTTCACAGCACCTCCCTGTTCAGAAAATGTGTCTGCAGCAAACAGGCTAACTTGAGGTTTGGAGAAGATAAGTCTACCACCCTTAAGTAAAACAGCTCCCTTTACTTTGTAACCTCATCACAGCAGCGGCAGAAAAAATTGCACATTGGGTGGGTAAGTGATCATCATGATTGCTCCTATAGAGTGTTTCACATGGCTGCCTATAGCTAATGCTTACTTGACCACCACAGGCGTGGCACAGTGCAATACCGCATTCATCATGTTGACATTTCATGCCAAGTTATGATATAAAATGCTAGACATGCTTAACCGCCATTGTTAAATTAAACAAATGGATTAATGTTGGAGCAGTGGTTCATTTGGTAGTGCATGTGCCCATGGAAACGCAGGTTTGAATCTGGACTGAATCAGGTCTTGATCTCTCCTTATATGTCATGAAGGTAAAATTTCAGTGATATAAACTGGATTGATTACATATTTAGTAAGATGGTTACGCTCATAGTTTTTACATCTGGGGCCGTATTCACAAAGAATTTTATCTTACCACTAGGAGTACTCCTAAATCGCACTAAAATATTTTAGCTAGGAGTTTTCTCTTAAAAGTTATTCACCTACTCTTAGTAAGGAAAAATGACAACTCCTAAACTAAGAGTGAGTCTTCGTTGCTATGGATGACAACACTTCTCATGCACGAGCTTCCTCGCAATGATCACGGTGATTGGTTGTTAGATGACAGGGCCATCATGCGGAACATAACACAGACGCAACAAATCATGGATTTAGGACATCTAAATATGTCTGTGTCCTACACAAAATAATAATAGTAATGTCATCGAAATGTTTGTGCAGGCCCCAGTGAAGTGTAATTCTAACAAGGCAGAGAGAGAGAGAAGTCGTGAATTAAATTAAATTAAATCAAGTTAGCCTAATACCCCAATGAAAACCGCCACTTGCCTAATAATGAAAAAACGACACTTGCATTAACACTTGCTTGGTTAATTGACATCCTATTAGCCTAAATAGACTACTTAAAGCAAGGAAATGTTACTCCTATTGAAGTAATGTAATGGTGTGTTCACACCGAACGCGAATAAAGCGTCAAATACGCGTCTATCGCTTGAACATTCGCTCGAGTTCAAATTTTTCAACTTGCGCGGAAGACATTCGCGGCAAACGCGTCGCCCAATTCGCGTCATTTGCAACGCCCGGCGCGAATGATGCGCCTATTCGCGTCTTTGCATTGACTTTGTATGTAATCTACTCGCGCAAATAATTAAATTCGCGTTCGGTGTGAACACACCATAATAGTTGAATGACGGTGGATTATGAACTCGCCAAAACGGAAAAGAAAGCCCAACTGGACGCAGGATCAGTTACTGCTGCTGGCCCAAAAACATAATAAAAGTGAAATTCGGCACTGGGATATCAAGCAAAACTAAGCGTGAGAATGGGAGAGGATTTGTTTGCAGATCAATGCAGCATTCCCGCTTGTGTCGCGGACCCCGGACGACTGCGAGAGGCGGTGGTATGCGCTATCCTTTGTGAATAGGTCTTAGTGAGTTAGGAGTCCTCACGACTTCTTTTAAGCTGTCCCAGACTTAGGTGCTACTTTTAGGGCTAAAATGCTTCGTGAATTACTCTTAGTGAAAAAAATTAGGAGTCCTAAAGTTAGGAGTGACACGCCCATTATTTTTAGGAGTTGCTCCTAAATTTGCCAGTTAGTAGCTACTTTTAGCCTTAAAATTCTTTGTGAATACGGCCCCTGAACATTAACACATTAACATTTGTAAGTTTTATTTCCATCTGAACAGTTTTTTGAGGTTAAAAATTTACTTTTGTCATTGTATATTGTATATATATGTGTTATTTGTTATTGTTTGTGATCTGCTTTTTCTTTTATGTTGGATATTAGTTTTATGTCTGTTTGTTAATTAGCCGTAATTCATTAAGATTTGTGGTTATTTATTTGTTTGTTAGTTTGCTTGTTTATTATGACGTTGCTGGGGTTTTTATTATTTAATTGAATAATATTACAACTCTCTCCAATATTTTGAATTTGGACTGCACTGCAGTACCTATTTCAACCACTAGCTGTCAATATTAAATACTGCACCTTTAATATTTCCATGATTCAGAAGTACATTTTAAACATTTATTTATCATTACCTATAAGCCAACTGAGTTGAATCATTCATTCTGAATTGCTATTATGTCAATGCCTTTCAAGGAAAATGTATACTTATATGTATTTCACAGAGTAGTGTAATTCAGATGTGTTTCAGATGTGTTTCAAAGACTTGGATTATGTCATTGGAATCAAATTAATTCAAACTAAATACCAAATGCATGAATTTATATAGAATGTTTGATTTAGTATTTTATATGATGAAAAAAAGAAAAGAAAATTAGCCTATGTAATTTGTATTTTACTTAAGATTTTTATAACAGTTGGGGGAATGGAGGCAAATGTTCCTTAATTCTTTTTATTCACTTTTAAATAATATATTGGATAGCCCTAAATCATTTTTAAATATGCAGTTTAGCAGTAAATGCACACTGTACTCGAGGGGGGCACTTCCATGCTTCACTATAACATGGGACCAATTTTATAGTCAATTGCAGTAATAATGTCAAATTATACCCCCTAATTTCTGTGAAAGAGAGAATATTTTGTCAGTTTTCATGAAAAATACTAAAATTTGACACAAATATTCAATCAGGTTTTGAACATTATACACAGTCTTTGTGTGTGTCATGTCTCACAAAGCTCTCAAAGCTGTTCGTAGCTGATAGAGGGATTTTAATTGCTTTCCGTGTGTTTAATTAGGTCTGTTTGTTTGGATTCAGCTCTGAGAAGACGAAACAAAAGATAGTGCTAGAATTCAGCAAAGAAATGCCATTTTTTCATGTTTGGGGGGGGGGGGGGGGGGAATGGGTATGATTTGGAATAGCATGAAGGAAATTTCTATTAGACTTTCTGTCTATCGCTATCAACCTTTCAAGGGCAAAACTCCCATCGTCAGAGAGCATGGGGGCCGCCAGAGCTGCTGTGTTGTCTTGCTTCCTAACTCTGCATAGAAGAAAACAATAGAGTTCAAAGTCAGCTATCATGCTGGGTGAGTCCCATCCATCATGCCAGAGCACATGTGACGTCCACTTTTCACCATTTCCTCTTGACTGAGCCCTGTCTGTCTACTGTTTATATTAGATCAAGATCATGCTAGAGATGTAGTTCTTAACTGGTTTTGCTTTAGGTCCTAGATTTTACAAGTGGCGATCCAACATTTATTTAGCATACAAAAGAACACTAAGTATTATTTAAATCAAACACTGAATTTTTATTTCCATGAACACATAGGCCCAATACAATGCTAAATCACTACCGTTTGGGCCATTACAAATGCATAAACAACAGCAGTATAGTGTGATTTTTTTTTTTAGCCTATCACATAGAACAAACTCTGTATTAGCCATATTACCAAGTGACACAATTAATTTGACGTCAACAATAAAAGATACTTGAAGTTGATAAGCCTATAAATTTTGATATTTTCACTATGGACATGGTTACTTGCATTGTATTGTTTGAATTTAGCATTGTTTTCCCAACCACTACCAGTTGAGAATCACAGTGCTATATAGCAGTCCAACACCTTCACAGGATTTATGTCCATTTAATGTCAGTATACATACAGGCTGAAATAGATGCATAAAGGGTATACACACACACACACGCACACACACACACCTCAAAGGAGATGGTTTAAAATAACAAAGCACAACATAATCTTGAAAGAGACCTGAAAAATCAGCTTAATAATATCCCATTGTGTTGGAAACGACAGAAGGATATAAATGTGAATAACAGGAAAATATACCCAGTTTCCCATGTCTGTTTGTCCCCTCGCTCTCCCTTTAGCAGGCCACATACACAGCAGGCAGAGGCAACACTGTCTCTTCTTTTTAACTTCAAAACACCTTACTTCAAAAAGAGAAAGCGAAAGAAAAGAGGCATTTCAGGTTATTTCTTTAAAGATGCTGATACGCATCTCTTTTCTGAGTCTCAGTGAGTCTGTCATGTGAAAAATAGAGAGAAGCAGGGGAAGTTTTGCTTTGATATCTGTAATATTCTTTGAAATTTGAGGAAGATAGCAAAAGAGCTTTAGATGGTGCATAATGTTATGTAAATAATGGCCAATCCCCAGAACAACCACACTGTTGTTGTGTACATTTAACTTCACCACAAGTGAAAAAAAAGAATGTGCTAAAAATTATTAAGGAATCAAAACAGCATGGTTGTGAGTATGATATGGCTTATAGCAGACAATAATGTTGATTATACATTTTTGATACAATATTACAGTCTGGTTTTGGTTCATGCTTCATTGAGCAACCCAGCGGATCGCGTTTCATTCCTGACAGAATCAGTGTTTCTGATTCAATGATTCACACACTTGATTCGTTCCTAAAAGAAATCAGTGTTTTTAAAGCAGCACTAAGTAGGAATTCCGTTTTTGTCAAACAGCGACCCCTAGAGTCGCTGTGGAGTACTTGTACTGTCGTGAATAGCACTCACGCAGAGATGGCTCGCACTCACGGCCGGATCCCCTCCCCCTGTACACCGGTACCTGTTCAGTAGGATGGACGCTGTAACGAGTGGAAATAAGGTATGGCCCCTTTAAGAGCTGCGCGCGCCCAACACCACATGTATACGGCGCCGGGTTATTTCTGTTTGATGCTCATTTTATCAGAATTTTATCAGATCTGTTATTTGCCGTAAAGCAATTCGTTACCTCGCGAGACCTGATATCACATGATATCACACGATACTTCCTAACACTGAAGCCGGCGGCTCGCCGGCCCAAAGTTGCAAAGGTGATTTTGCGGCTCACAGGCACCAAGGGGGTGCGAGACGACCACCATTCAACACGAAATCAGTAATATAAACATTACAATGACTCCAAAGCTGTTCGGTTCAGGTAAAAAAGTTACTTAGTTCACCTTTAAATGAATCAGTTGAATGAGTGAGGCAATGACTCATTCAATCATTTTGTGCTGTTTTTGAGTGAAACAGTTGAGCGACTCATTCAGTCACTCGTTTTGTTTCTGAATTAAGGAATCAGCGTTTTTGGATGAATCGGTGGAATGAGTGTTTCATTGACCCACTTGTTTTATTCCTGGATGAATCAGTTCTTTTTAAATGAATCTGCCAAACAAATAACGCCCTCATAAAGTAATTTATATAACTTTCAGAAAGAGTAAAAATGTAACTGTAAAACTGTAGAAGTTCTCACCAAACACAGAATTATATACATTTGTGTAAATTTAGAATAAGAAAAATAGTGATGTGTGAGGAAAAAATAGTGACGTGTGAGGAAAAATTCAGAAAGCTGAATTCAGCACACCAATCAATTAGGCAGATAAAATTGCAAAGGGTTTATCCAAGAGAGTAGAAACTTAATGACAACAGAGATTTCTGGCAATTAAGACAATTAGTTCATTTGATTTACATTGCTGCAGAGTGTGGATTGCAGAGCACAGATGGGCATGCTGAATTGGCTTGGGCAACATGGAGTTGAGTCAAGGAACCCTGACAAACAAATATCTGGCATGAAATCGTCCCTATTGGCAGGAGAGATAAAGTGAGACAAAATAATTTTGATAGTTAGCTTGTTGTTCTAAGTGAGAATGTTATGTGAGTTCACTTCAAAAGGAAAAAAAAGCAGCAGTAATCCCATTAGAGACAAATGTGCAAGCAGCAAGATAAGCGTTTGGCTTATTTGTTAGGCACTGTTGTCATTAAACCCTATTTACAGATGTTTCACCTTCATCGTTCTCACTATGTTCTCACTATAATCTCCTAAAGCCTGAACTTCTTATTGCATACACATCTGCAGATTTCCCCATATTGCATCCCTGTTTAATTAATGCTAGAGAATAAAACTCTAAGCACGCATACTTGGCACTTAGCACGCGTTTGAACTCGGGGTTGGGACTGATCCATATAATGACAAGCAAATGATGGTTCCAGGTCTCTCCACCACGATTCAATGCAAATGCATTCAGAGAGCATGTCAACCTCAAAGGACAAGCGTAAACACTTAAGAGTGTATCGATCTCCCTGTATCACTGGATTTAATAGGCTTTGTGTTTCTGACCAAATCCTGAAAATTTCTACCTTCATCTTCAAGCCCGCGGAGAACAGGGTTAGATAAACCCGAATCGATGTGACCTAGTACACTCAGATTTTTTTTAGACCTAAATAAGGATGATGATTCTGCAGAGTCTGTGGTTGTACTACAGAAGAAGTGATCAGCAGTAAAAACTATAACCTCTGTAAAGCAGTGAAGTGCCTATAAATGTACTGCGGTTGTTCACAAGCTAAAACATCCAATAACGCTGTGTTACAACTCCCCCCGATAAAATCCCGCATGATATCTGTGACATTTTTAGAGAACACACACTGACAGACAATACCATCAGTGAGGTCTTAATTGCTGTATAACTGTGATTAGAAAACAAGATTTTCCTTGTAAAGGTATGTGAAAACACGATCTCTCACTCCCTAAAAAGTGTGTTCCCTTTCGTTAGGGAACTCCTACGTCTCGTCGGAGGAGTTTCCAACGAATTGGGATCACGCTAGGGAGACCAATTGCCTTCGAGTGAATTAAAACGAGCCAATGAACATTGGCATGCAGGACTTGCATTCCGCGCCCCGCCTATCAGTGCGGGTATAAAGCGGAAGCGAGCGCATAGGCAAAATGCTTTTACCTTCGGAGCCGACCGGTAGTGTCCTCTGAGTGATGAGCTTTGAGATTGTGTTTGTCTTCACGCTCAACGAGTCTGCTGTTTCTCTGAAGACCTCTCTGTGTTGGTGTGACGGCGCTTCAGCGATCTTCGCGATCTCCCGGGTGCCAGCTGCTGCTTCAAGCGATCTGCCTTTTTTTCAAAGAGCTGTTGTCACAGCTGGTATTCGGTTGAGTGCGCACAGCGGGCTTGCAGTTTCCCCGCTGTGTTGCCGCGGTTATCCCTGTGTGCTTCAGCACAATTAAGAGAGTGTTTTCTGTGAAAGAGCAACACGGGTGAAGATCGCGTCCTTTTCAGGATGACGTTTCACTTGTGTGTTTCTGGATGCGGTCGTTTCCTGTCCTTATTTGACGGCCACGTTCATTGTTTCACATGCCTAATCAGTGTGTGAGACTATGTTCGTGGGTGGTTCGTGTTCTCTTAGGAGTGCATGACCACGTCGGCGCGTTGTTCGCCTCCCCTTTCACGTAAAGGTTGGAGCAGCTCAGCGCGCCGTGTGCCGTCGAGCGCCGGCTGACAGCGCGGGTTGTCACGGCAACCCAGCGCGCGTCATTCGGCGCTCAAGATGCGTGGTCAAGATCAAGACTCGCGTGCCTCTATGAGGTGAGTCCCTTTGCTTATTTCCCGATCCAGTTTCTCTTCTGGTGCTCCAGAGGAGGGCTGCTTTGGCGAATAACATTGGTGATCTGAGGGTTTCAGTGAGCACGAACCACTCACTCCTCTAGCGCATCGCAAACATGCCGAGATTGTGTTCGTGGGTGGTTTATGCTTTCTTATGAGAGCATGACCACGTCGGCACGTTGTTCGCCTGCCTGAGGGTTTGAGCGTCCAGCGTGCCGTGTGTCATCGAAGCGATGGCCACGTTCACTATCTTGCATGCCTGCTTGACGGCCACGATCACGGTTTCACATGCCTAATCAGTGTGTTGAGACTGCGTTCGTGGGTGGTTCATGTTCTCTTAGGAGTGCATGACCACGTCGGCACGTTGTTCGCCTCCCCTTTCACGTAAAGGTTGGAGCAGTTCAGCGTGCCGTGTGCCGTCGAGGCTTTCGAATGGGTTTCTGGTCCTTCTCATGAGGGACCAGGCATTTCATTCGGGGCCCCAGGGAGGACAGATGTCGATCGCTACATCGGAGAGAGGGCGGTTATATTCTGGAAATGATGCTGAGTTCCTACTATAATGGTGTGTTCTCATGCTGAAGATTCAGACTTAACGGCCACACTTTCCTGGGCTGTTCTAAAGCGCCTGGATGTGTGCGAAGAATTTTGGCAGTATGGAAGCATTTTTGGTGCCAATATGGCAAGCCAAACATGCCTAAATCTGCAGAAGTTTTTCCTCTCTCACTACCACTGCACGTGCGTAGTTCTAACTCGGGGTTGAGCTGTGCTTAGTGACTGACCGTGATTAGTCACAGCGCTGGCCCTCGGTTAGACGATGTCCACACTGTGGTCCAGAGGCACCTCAAAACCAGCCCGCTCGGAGTTTTGTTTTCCCCCAGCAAAGGGAAGGGAAACAACCCTGAGAGGAGCGACCCAGAGTATGTGACGTTCTGCTCTTGGGAGTGCGTGTCATTACCACTCCTTCCCCCGGGGGAGGGCCGGGTGGAGAATTTCGTTTCTGTTCCGCCGCTGGTTATCCTGTAATCAGCGGTACCCAAAGTTTGAGCAGTCCACTTCCTCTGAGTCGTTAACGGGCCCCAGTGTTCAGATGACAGTGAGGGCTGCGGCCTTGTCACTCTCGTCTCTCGCTGGGTGAGGGGAAACCAGGACTCGACGCCCCCGGGCCTCGTTCCTCGTTTCCCCTCACGGTCGAGACTGGCAGTATAATAAGACCAGTTTCCTCCGTCCGAGAGGGTCAGGATGGCAGTGCGTGCCGCCCCCGAGCTGCACCACTCCCGTTCCCCTCTCCCCAGCTTGCAGATAGCAGTGACGCAGCCCCGGCTGCGTCGCTCCGGTCTGCAGCTGGGCCCGGAGGCGCAGAGACCAGGACACGAGGAGTCAGGGCCTCGTTCTTCGTCTCTCCCCCTCCCTTCGCCACCGGGCAGCCCGCAGCAGAAAGCCTACGAGCTCTCTCTGCCGTCTGCCCCACGGTGGACCGCCCAGACCCCGCTTCCAGTGGCTACATTGCCACTGGAGCCGGGTCCCGGCCTTCCACCTCGCTGCCCCTCCGCGGGTACGCCGGTGGTTCGGGTGGGCTTATTGGCTCGGTACCTAGAAGCCTGGCTAGCGCTTCCGGGTCCGTCTCGATGGCTCATCCGCACCATTCGGTTCGGCTATGCAATTCAGGTTGCACGCAGGCCTCCCAGGTTCAGGGGCATCCACTTTACCCGTGTGCGGTCAGTGGATGCCCCTGTCCTGCGGAAAGAGATCGATGTCCTGCTGGCGAAGGACGCGATCGAGCCGGTCCCTCCTGCCGAGATGAGGTCCGGGTTTTACAGCCCCTACTTCATTGTACCCAAGAAAGGCGGTGGGTTACGGCCAATCCTGGATCTGCGAGTTTTGAATCGGGCCCTGCACAAACTCCCGTTCAAAATGTTCACGCAGAAGCGCATTTTCGAGTGCATCCGTCCCCAGGATTGGTCTGCAGCGATCGACCTGAAGGACGCGTACTTTCACGTCTCGATTTTTCCTCGTCACAGACCGTTTCTACGGTTTGCTTTCGAGGGTCGAGCGTGTCAGTACAAGGTCTTACTCTTCGGGCTGGCCCTGTCGCCCCGCGTCTTCACGAAAGTTGCGGAGGCGGCCATTGTTCCCATGAGAGAACAAGGCGTTCGCATTCTCAACTATCTCGACGACTGGCTCATTCTGGCTCACTCGCGAGATGTGTTGTGCGATCACAGGGACATGGTGCTACGGCACCTCAGCCGGTTGGGGCTTCAGGTCAACTGGGACAAGAGCTGCCTCATGCAGAGGATCTCTTATCTCGGTATGGAGTTGGACTTGGTCGCCAGACTGCGCGCCTCACGGAGGAGCGCGTCCAGTCAGTGCTCACCTGCCTCAGGTTCGAGGCAGGACAGCGGTTCCACTGAAACAATTTCAGAGGCTCCTGGGGCATATGGCAGCCGCAGTAATGATGCTCGGGCTGTTACATATGAGACCGCTCCAGCACTGGCTTTACGATCGAGTCCCGAGGTGGGCGTGGCAGAGCGGCACGTTCCGGGTCAAAGTAACCCCGCACTGTCGCCAAACCTTCTCCCCGTGGTCGGATCCTACGTTTCTACGGGCGGAGTACCCCTAGTCCAGGTGTCCAGGCACGCTGTGGTTTTCACAGATGCCTCTGCCAACGGATGGGGGGCCACGTACAACGGGCATGCAGTTTCAGGTCTGTGGACGGGGCCTCAGCTGCATTGGCACATCAACTGCCTAGAGTTGCAAGCAGTACGCTTGGCTTTGTGCCGCCTAAAGGGGCTCCTTCTGCACAAAGATGTACTGGTCCGTACGGACAGCACTGCGACCGTTGCGTACATCAACCATCAAGGTGGTCTACGCTCCCGTCGTATGTCGCGACTCGCCCGCCATCTCCTCCTATGGAGTCAGAAGCATCTGAGGTCGCTTCGGGCCATTCACATCCCGGGTGTGCTCAACCGTGCAGCTGACGAGCTCTCACGGCAGCCGCCTCTTCCGGGAGAATGGCGACTCCATCCCCAGGCGGTCCAGCTGATTTGGGGAATCTTCGGAGCCGCTCAGATAGATCTGTTTGCCTCTCCGGACACAACCCATTGCCAGTGGTTTTATTCTCTGACCGAAGGGTCTCTCGGTACAGATGCGCTGGCGCACAGCTGGCCCCGGGGCCTTCGCAAATATGCGTTTCCCCCAGTGAGCCTTCTCGCACAGACTCTGTGCAAAGTCAGGGAGGACGAGGAGCAGGTCTTGCTAGTTGCGCCGTATTGGCCCAACCGGACCTGGTTCCCAGAACTTATGCTCCTCGCGACAGCACCTCCTTGGCCCATTCCTCTGAGGAAGGACCTGCTTTCTCAGAGACGGGGCACTCTTTGGCACCCGCGTCCAGACCTCTGGAGACTCTGTCTGGTCCCTGGACGGGACGCGGAGGTTCTAGGTGGGCTACCACAGGCAGTGGTAGACACCATCACTTCCGCTAGAGCCCCCTCTACGAGGCGCCTCTATGCGTTGAAGTGGAACCTGTTCGTCGAATGGTGCTCCTCCCGTCAGGAGGACCCCCGAACTTGCTCGGTCGGAGTCGTGCTTTCCTTCCTGCAAGATGGGTTGGAGCGAAGGCTGCCTCCCTCCACCCTCAAAGTGTATGTCGCCGCAGTAGCCGCACATCACGATGCAGTAGAAGGTAAGTCTTTGGGAAAGCACGACCTGATCATCAGATTCCTTAAGGGTGCTAGGAGGTTGAATCCACCTCGTGTTTTGCACCCTGTACCCTCTTGGGACCTAGCTCTGGTACTTAGAGCTCTTCAGAGTCCTCCCTTTGAGCCCCTGTCGACAGTAGAGCTGAATATCCTGTCCATTAAGACAGCGCTCCTGTTAGCATTGGCTTCTTTCAAGAGGGTCGGGGATCTGCAAGCTTTTTCGGTCGACGAATCGTGCCTGGAGTTCGGGCCGGCTTTGTCTCACGTTGGTTGAGACCCCGGCTTGGATATGTGCCCAAGGTTCCTACCACTCCCTTCGTGGACCAGGTAGTGAACCTGCAAGCGCTGCCCCTGGAGGAGGCAGACCCAGCCCTAGCTTTTCTCTGTCCCGTCCGCGCTCTGCGGGTTTATATCGACAGAACGCAAAGCTTCAGAACCTCAGATCAGCTCTTTGTCTGTTACGGAGGCCAGCAGAAGGGGAAGGCCGTCTCCAAGCAGAGGTTAGCCCACTGGCTAGTGGATGCTATCACCAGAGCATATGAGTCTCTAGGTGAGCCTTGTCCTCCCAGGTTGCGCGCTCACTCTACTAGAGGTGTTGCCGCTTCCTGGGCTTTGGCTCAAGGCGCCTCGCTGACAGACATCTGTAGAGCTGCGGGCTGGGCGACACCTAACACGTTCGCTAGATTTTATAGCCTCCGTGTTGTACCGGTTTCCTCCCGTGTACTCGCTACGGCCAGTAGCACGAGGATTTAGGTATGTCGGCTTGCTACGCCATTCCCGCCCCAGGGGTCGGATACGTGCGTCTTTTTTGCTCCGTTGGTTCCCCAACAAACGGTTAACCTCGTGAGTTCCTCCATCACCCCTCCGGCGCCAGGCGAGGCGGATCGCTCGGCGCCAGGTCTACTACCTCTCGTGTGAGTTGCTATTAGACTGGGTGTCCTTACAGTGGTCCCTTCGGTGACCCATTTTTTCCACTTCCAGCTACCCTCCGGGTTAGCTCCGTGTCTTCCCCTCGACAGACCTGCTCTGTCGTCCTTGCTGAGTACGCTCCCACCCCTCGGGCTGGGACTACCTCAAGGACTGCCGTATGTTTCACTACCCTACGGGCTAGTACATGCGTGTATTCCAGTGCCTCCCTTCGGGCGGGCAGGGGCTCCGCAGCGTCCCCTCCTACGGGGCACGCTTCCCCAGTGTTATCCAAAGTCCACTGAGCGGGTCTTGCGGAACAGCAGTGTGACTCTTCCTAGCTAGCTCCCGCCGTAAAGAAAACTAAGAAACTGCTTAGGCGGGTAGCTAGGCTGGGCGCTGGAAGGGGCCAGCACCATGGCGTTTTAGTAGGGATCCCAATTCGTTGGAAACTCCTCCGACGAGACGTAGGAGTTCCCTAACGAAAGGGAACGTCTCGGTTACGTATGGTAACCCTCGTTCCCTGAGTAGGGAACGGAGACGTCTCGTCCCGTCGCCATGCTTGCTGTACCCTCGCGGAGGACTGGACTCCGTTCGGCTCCTCAGCGTAAAGCATTTTGCCTATGCGCTCGCTTCCGCTTTATACCCGCACTGATAGGCGGGGCGCGGAATGCAAGTCCTGCATGCCAATGTTCATTGGCTCGTTTTAATTCACTCGAAGGCAATTGGTCTCCCTAGCGTGATCCCAATTCGTTGGAAACTCCTCCGACGAGACGTCTCCGTTCCCTACTCAGGGAACGAGGGTTACCATACGTAACCGAGACGTTTTCACTGCATGACTAATTTAAAGCCTCACAGCTCCCCTTGACTGGGTGAAAATTAAGATGCATCACTTATAATAAACAACCGCACTTGTCAGAAAATTATGTGTAATTTTGCTTGTCTTTGTGTCACAATTTTTTATGTTTTTAAAGTAATTATAGTGCACATTGTAACATGATACTCCCTCTATCCAGCTGTACCTCTGTGCAAAGCGATGGCTGCGAAGAATCAATACGAGCTGCATATCTCAAATAAAATTGCCCTCTAGTGGGATACGCTCACCACAGTAGGTTTTACGTTCTTGGAGATTTATAATGTATTCATTAGCTTTCTAAATATGCTGGGAAATCCTGCCCAGACAGGCGTATATACAAACACATACCCTTGGGAACATGAGCTCATTGGGTTTGTTGTCATGGAATGTTGTGGACTACAGAGCATCAATGACAATCTCCAAGATGAACTACATAGTGTCACGATTGTCATATTTTCAATGTGTTTAGTTATGTTTTTGAGATCTTGTTTCCCCCTGTCTTTGTGGTTTTTGGTTTAGTCCTGTTAAGTTTTCCCGCTCCTCGTTTGTGTTCAGTTTTATCACCTGTGTTCTGTTAATTATTCTATTATTCCATGTGTATTTAAGCCCTGTGTTTTCCCTGAGTGTTTGTCGATCGTCGTCAATCTATGGTTGTGTTTTCACTGAGTTCCTGGCATTTTCCTGCGTTCTTGTTGTTTTTTTGTAATTTGAGTTTGTAAATAAACTATTGCATAGAAATCCTGGTTCCTCGTCCTCAGCTACCTGCAGCAACCCTGACAGAACGATCGACCACTTAAAATCAACATAATGAACTACGAACTCTGTGTTCCACAAGACGGCCGGTCTCTAGAAGAGTACGCAGAGATTTATCTCCATCTTTTCCAGGACCCGAATTGGAATGAGGAATCTCTCACGCATGAGTTCTGGAGTGGGATGGACGATACTCTCGCCCAGATACTGCTGGTGGGAGATCTCCACCTCCCTTTTGTCAAATTCATTGACCGTTCGCTGTGGGTGTGTGGTTCCTCACTCACCGTGGGAGACATCCAGCCCGATCTCCACGTCCAGTCCGATCTCCACGTCCAGCCCGAACTCCTGTCCTGCCCTGTCGAGCAAGAGCCTGAGCTTCCCTGCACGCCTGCCGAGCCTATCGCCTGTCTGCCAGAGCCTGCACTCCGCATCAGCCTTGCCACCAGATCGGTCCCTGGACTTCTCCGGATGATGTCCAGTGTGACTGATCCCCCGCTGATGTCGGTGCGGTCGGCCGGGAGGAGGGCTGCCGAGGCTGGGGTTCACGTTACGCCCGCTGGGTCTGGGCCTTCGCCACTGTTTCCGTCCAGCCCAGCCAAGCCCTCACCGCTGGTTCCGTCCAGCCCAGTCAAGCCCGCACCGCTGGTTCCGTCCAGCCCAGTCAAGCCCGCACCGCTGGTTCCGTCCAGCCCAGCCAAGCCTGCACCGCTGGCTCCGTCCAGCCAATCCGAGCCCGTCGCCTGCCCACCAGAGCCTGAGCCCGTCGCCTGCCCGCCAGAGCCTGAGCCCGTCGCCTGCCCGCCAGAGCCTGAGCCCGTCCAACCGGTCCCGTCCATGTCTGATGTTCCTGAGTCCATGTTTGTGTCTGTGCTCTTGTCTGTCTTTGTAACCGTTTCTGTTTTAGTGGGCGCTGATCCAGAGCCAGAGCCCGCTGATCCAGAGCCAGAGCCCGCTGATCCAGAGCCAGAGCCCGCTGATCCAGAGCCAGAGCCCGCTGATCCAGAGCCAGAGCCCGCTGATCCAGAGCCAGAGCCCGCTGATCCAGAGCCAGAGCCCGCTGATCCAGAGCCAGAGCCCGCTGATCCAGAGCCAGAGCCCGCTGATCCAGAGCCCGCTGATCCAGCGCCAGAGCCCGCTGATCCAGCGCCAGAGCCCGTTGACCCAGCGCCAGAGCCCGTTGACCCAGCGCCAGAGCCCGTTGACCCAGACCCAGAGCCCGTTGACCCAGCGCCCGTGGATGTCAAGTCTGTTTCCGTTCCTGAACCTGTCCTTCTCCCCAAGAAAATTTTGGGGGGGGGCTATACGCCTTCGCCGTGGCCGGCCAAAGATCCACGGAGGTCCGGAAAAATAACACCGCCGTGGCCACCTGATGGGTCCTCACCACCATGGCCGCCCGAAGGGTCCTCACCACCATGGCCACCTGAAGGGTCTTCACCGCCGTGGCCACCTGAAGGGTCTTCACCGCCGTGGTCACCTGAAGAGCCAGCTCCGCCCTGGACGCCCGAGGGTCCCACAGCTCCGCCCTGGACGCCCGAGGGTCCGACAGCTCCGCCCTGGACGCCCGAGGGTCCCACAGCTCCGCCCTGGACGCCCGAGGGTCCCACAGCTCCGCCCTGGACGCCCGAGGGTCCCACAGCTCCGCCCTGGACGCCCGAGGGTCCCACAGCTCCGCCCTGGACGCCCGAGGGTCCCACAGCTCCGCCCTGGACGCCCGAGGGTCCCACAGCTCCGCCCTGGACGCCCGAGGGTCCGACAGCTCCGCCCTGGACGCCCGAGGGTCCCACAGCTCCGCCCTGGACGCCCGAGGGTCCCACAGCTCCGCCCTGGACGCCCGAGGGTCCGACAGCTCCGCCCTGGACGCCCGAGGGTCCGACAGCTCCGCCCTGGCCACGCCCACATCCAGCTCCGCCATGGCCACGTCCACAGCCGGTTCCACCCCGGTTCCCCAAGCTACCAGCTCCGCCCTGGAGGCTTCCCGTCCCTGCTTCACCATGCCCTCGTCAGCCTCCAGGGCGCCCACCCTCCCACCCCTTTGGATGTTGTACGGCGCGAGGTCGCGCCTTCGGAGAGGGGGGGGGTACTGTCACGATTGTCATATTTTCAATGTGTTTAGTTATGTTTTTGAGATCTTGTTTCCCCCTGTCTTTGTGGTTTTTGGTTTAGTCCTGTTAAGTTTTCCCGCTCCTCGTTTGTGTTCAGTTTTATCACCTGTGTTCTGTTAATTATTCTATTATTCCATGTGTATTTAAGCCCTGTGTTTTCCCTGAGTGTTTGTCGATCGTCGTCAATCTATGGTTGTGTTTTCACTGAGTTCCTGGCATTTTCCTGCGTTCTTGTTGTTTTTTTGTAATTTGAGTTTGTAAATAAACTATTGCATAGAAATCCTGGTTCCTCGTCCTCAGCTACCTGCAGCAACCCTGACACATAGAGTGCTAAAACCTCTTGGATTCTACTATTATAGCACATATTCACACTCCTTTCAATGGTTTCCCTCTGGGATCAATTCTTTCTGGTTCCTCTACTCTGTCAAGGTTGTGGGTGATGTGTTGAAAGAGCTTTTCAACCTCTGCGTCTTGTTAATTTTAGTAACAGTTTGTATTTTCCTTTTGAGCTGCAGACATATCTGTACCTGAACTTTATAGTTGCACTGTCTCGTAGAACATTCTAGAGAATAAACTGAATCTTGTTCTATTTAAGAACACATAAACTGTTAGCTGATCACAAAATAAAGTAGTGTCATCCTTCAGAGAGTGTACATGTTTTTAAGCTGTATTAGAGGACAAAGGGACTAAATTGAATTAATTTCACAATGACATTGTACTAGAGTGATTTGCCATAGAGAGATGTGCTTTTGAAGCCACACATTATGTTAAACAGATAATGTAAACATTTAACATGTTAACATGTATATAATATATATAAAAATTACTGAAACTTAAAAAACCCCAGATATTAATCCTTCTATTCAGCAAGGATGCATTAAATTGATCAAAAGTGACAGTCAGGACTGTTGTATTTGCACATTGTTAATTTTTTTTTGTCAGTTTCCACAATAATATTAATCAGTACAACAGTCTTGAGCATGGATCATGTGACACTAAAGATGACTGCTGAAAATTCAGCTTTGCCATTTTCAAATATATTTAAACATTAAAGTTATTTTAAATTGTAATAATATTTCACAATATTAGTATTTTTACTGTATATTTGATCAAATAAATGCAGCCTAGATGAAACAGACTTACCAACCCCAACCGCTTGAATGGTAGTTTTCAATAGTTCCAGTCTTCTGTTTCTCTCGGTACGTGTTTAAAAATAAAAAGATTTACAAAACACACCATACATTGATGACACTGAACCATGAACAGAAAGAACTGAGGGCTTAAATAAACAGACGGAATGATCAACGGAATAAAGAACAGGAGCGTAACTCAATTAGAAACCATGGTAAGCAACTACTGTATGAACAAGAAAATGATTCAAACTACACTAAACTGAACATGACAATGAAACTATTAACAAAACAAGATATGAATGTGACAGTTATACTGCTTTTTTTCATTATAGCCTAGTATAAATGTCTCTGTTTTCTGTATAGCAAGTAGGTTTTGAGGAACATTTCTAAAGCAGTTTTGCATGAGTCTGGTTGTTTGTTTTGACAGCAGCATGGTTATCAAAAGCCAAAGGGTTTGTCCTTTGCCTTCCCCTCACTCTGTAATTTGTAGGCATTGCACAAATAGGCCAATTATCTTCATACCCATGATTTCAGCACAACCTTTGACCCCAACCTTCCCAACACCCATTCCCCGCTGTGGGTGACACGCACAAGGGTACAAGGTGGCAAGGGAGCAGTTCGACCTGCTAGCACTGCGGTTACAGTCATTAAAAATGTTGTCTTCATCAACATTAGACTCATTTGGAGTGCATGGGGTTATTGAAGGATAAGATCTGCAGAAGCAGATGATGGATGAACTTTTCCAAATTAAACTTTAGTTCTTTCAAAAGTTTGAGTCCTTGGTTTACATAATCGGAAAGAAAATTCAGTAGAATGGCAATGGAAAAGACAATATCCCGACAGTGGTTACAGATCATTAAATACTTAGATTAAAATCGCAAAACTGAACAAAACATACCTGTGTAAAAAAAAAAAAAGAGAGGATCAAAACATCCCTACAATAATAGCACATTGTTTCAAGGAGATAAAGAAAATGCTCCCAAAATAAAACAACAAACTTATTTTCTATTTAAAACACCCATTGGGATTAATATGAATTGGGTTTAAATACTCATAGGATAAAGATACTTTGAACATGGTCTCGTGGGAGAAAACATGCCATTTTTAAAAAAATATTCTTTCAATATCTTTCTGGGCGAATATAAACCAAATCAAGACAACATCAAACAAACAAACAGCAAAGTTTTGCTGAAAAACTCTTGGAAAGGGAACAGAGTCTTGGAAAGTGGCTTTGAAGCTGATAAAAGATTGTCATAAAAAGAATGTTTATTTTTATCAACTGATAACTTGTTGACTCAAATTATTTCCAGCAAAGCATACTTGCATTCTTAAAATGACCAAAGGCGCCCTACGTTCAGATTATGTACTTGAATTTGAACTTTCACTGTGATAGTACATTCTTTAGGTGTAGTATTTACTCTAGTGTTGATAAATAAGCAACAATTTAGCAGACACACAACTTGTATGTTACCTAGAAAAGAGATCTTTTCACAGTTCTCTGGCATGTTTTTTTGTTTTGTTTTTTCATTTAAAAATCTGACAGCCTCTATGCACCTGTGGTCTTATGGGATAGCAAACTGTCCAGCGGTTGCACACTTTAGAATCTCAACAGATGCATGTCTTGTCAAGGTATTGTTCGTCTGTTTCATGAATACTGCATATTCTCTGACATCCTACTCGTTTGGCACTGTACTATAGTCTTTTGAACAAAATTGACCTATGACCTCTGTATGTTTAAGAGGGCAAGCTATTTTGGGGCGATAGCACTTTAAACTCATTAGTTCTATGGAGGCTGAATCATGCACACATGCAGTACATTCTTCATGTAGTCGACTGTGTCCTTGACGTGCCCAGACTTCAGTTCAGTTGAACTATTGTGTCTTAGGTTTGAGGGAGCATGATTAAAGTTCCTCATTTAAAGACGTCTTTGATTCACGCTGATGACAATGTGATAGTCTGTGGAAATGAATAGTTCTGGCCAAGAATAAAACTGATCTGTTGATTAGATATTTTGGTGGACACATTCCAAATGAGGGGAGGGGAGGGGGTTTGCAAGGGGGGACAGGACTTTGCAAGGGTGGCCAGTACATTTCGTGATTCACCTGTTGAGAAACAATGGTTCTGAGGCAGAGGGTGAGACAGAGAGTACATCAAACCTCAAAATATGCAAACAATTTTGAGTTTTTAGTCTCTTCGTATTATGTCTAGATTTCAGAGCATGACAATGTTTATTATGAAGAAGATAATCAATCACTGAGAACGTACTATAATACATTATCACAATGAGGTCATTATGCAAATACATTGTCAATGTACTGTAATATTTTAAAATGAGCTATCAGTTGACAAAAACCCAATCTGAAGCTTATTCTTGCCAAAAACTGCACACTTTGACAGGGAACGCAGTTTGAAATTTTCATATATGTTAGCCTATATCATCTAAAAACAGCAAGTGCTGTTAGGTCAATTATACAAAGCAAGGTGCTTTGTACTTAAACAAGACTGAGAAAAATCCACGCAACGGACTCCTTACCGGCTTTCCCAAAAAGAAAATTAGACATCTGCAGTTCACATTTTGCTCTGATCTCTGAAATCAACCACAAGTAGTGCAGTTCATCACTTAAACAGGCATGTGACTGAGGACATTCATGTTCCATACAGGGCACACAAAATCCAAACCTTAAAAAAAAAATGTTTTCAGACAAATATTTCAACACTTTCCAAATATTCATCCGTTTTGGTTGCGCACTTGAAAATACTGCTTCGTTTTACTATAAATAATAATAAAGGTCTACAGTTTTACTATAAAATATTAAATTATTATGATATTTTGTGCATTCACTGAGAGCAAAAAACCTTTCTGTACCTCTCTACTGGAGAAAAACTTATGGATTTGCATAAACTTTCTTTAAAGAGAAGTATTATTTTTTACCCAAAATAGAGTGTTGTTTCATTTATAGGCTACTTGTAGCCAGAGGGCGACCTCGCGCAGAACGTCCACTAGTGAGACGCAAAGAATTCATAAAACTTATGACGTTTCAGGACATCCATTATATATAAGAATAAAGTATATTTAATGCAATGCTAACATAGCCTTTATCACTGTATAGAATACTATAAAAAATACAATTTATGCCTCATTCTGTCACAAAATGAAGTTATTATTTTTAATACACTCCACTGACGTTGGATTGAAAACATTGTCATAATGTTCTCTTTTGTTTTTCATTACAAGTTTGGAAAGATGGTGCTTGTTGCTTTTTCAAATGCAGAATGCAAATGCACTCAGCGCTTGTAGATGAAGCAGCATTTATTGCGAACTGATATCTGTTATGATTACAGTTCTGCGCTTCACCATGAATCACCCAGCCAGCGCATTTAGCCTACTTATTTCATTAAAATGTTGGAATTTTTTGATAATCAAACTAAGCCAAATCGCAATTTCTGTTAATCGTGCAGCCTCACAGGTTACTAATGTAGGCTAAATGTATTCATTGCACATACCAATTTTTTTCATACAAGCGAAATTGCCTATGTGTCGCACAATAGGTAGGCTACCTGTACAGTATATTGGCCTATATATATATATACAGTATATAGAGGGAATGCATTAACGTCACTTCCCCGCCGGAACACGCCCCCCTCAGCGGGACTGAGTGGCAGAAGAGCTGCTGCGTGACTGGAGTTAATAGGGGAAACTGCGTTAACGCGAGTAAAACAAACTATTATCAGTTTAAACTAAAAGTTGGACTCGATATAGTGTTCCTTACAACTTATCAAAGATCCAGTGATCCATGGATATTGACATGCAGCCAGGAATCGTGTTTGTTTATATGTGCCTGATTTCGACGCCGGGGAAATAAATGAAGAACATTTGCCTGTAAACGTTTTATATAAATACAATATAGATAGGTCTAAATCCGAGTGATCACTTACATTAATGTTATACTGTATATCATCATATCGTCCAGCCCTAAAACTTGTATAGTTTTTTGTCAGTGTTTATTTAAAAACATCCAATTATGCAGAATATAGTCTGTTCTGTAGCTTTTTGCAGTCTGTAAAAATATACAGTACCTCAGATTTCTGGTCAAATCTAGTTGTACAGTCAATCGCAAAGCTCTTTCCCGTTTTAGATGTGTTTTGTGTGATTTTCACGGCATTCACGCTGAAAACAAATGCTGCCGCTCAGTCTTTTTGCCACTTGTGGGCGTGACCGCATTCACTCCGGCCGACGGTGACGTCATGCGCATACCCTCTATATACACTCACCGGCCACTTTATTAGGTACCCCATGCTAGTAACGGGTTGGACCCCCTTTTGCCTTCAGAACTGCCTCAATTCTTCGTGGCATAGATTCAACAAGGTGCTGGAAGCATTCCTCAGGGAGTTTGGTCCATATTGACATGATGGCATCACACAGTTGCCGCAGATTTGTCGGCTGCACATCCATGATGCGAATCTCCCGTTCCACCACATCCCAAAGATGCTCTATTGGGTTGAGATCTGGTGACTGTGGAGGCCATTTTAGTACAGTGAACTCATTGTCATGTTCAAGAAACCAATTTGAAATGATTAGAGCTTTGTGACATGGTGGAAGTAGCCATCAGAGGATGGGTACATGGTGGCCATAAAGGGATGGACATGGTCAGAAACAATGCTCAGGTAGGCCGTGGCATTTAAACGATGCCCAATTGGCACTAAGGGGCCTAAAGTGTGCCAGGAAAACATCCCCCACACCATTACACCACCACCACCAGCCTGCACAGTGGTAACAAGGCATGATGGTTCCATGTTCTCATTCTGTTTACGCCAAATTCTGACTCTAACATCTGAATGTCTCAACAGAAATCGAGACTCATCAGACCAGGCAACATTTTTCCAGTCTTCAACTGTTCAATTTTGGTGAGCTCTTGCAAATTGTAGCCTCTTTTTCCTATTTGTAGTGGAGATGAGTGGTACCCGGTGGAGTCTTCTGCTGTTGTAGCCCATCCGCCTCAAGGTTGTGCATGTTGTGGCTTCACAAATGCTTTGCTGCATACCTCGGTTGTAACGAGTGGTTATTTCAGTCACTGTTGCCCTTCTATCAGCTCGAACCAGTCTGGCCATTCTCCTCTGACCTCTGGCATCAACAAGGCATTTCCGCCCACAGAACTGCCGCTCACTGGATGTTTTTTCTTTTTCGGACCATTCTCTGTAAACCCTAGAGATGGTTGTGCGTGAAAATCCCAGTAGATTAGCAGTTTCTGAAATACTCAGACCAGCCCTTCTGGCACCAACAATCATGCCACGTTCAAAGTCACTCAAATCACCTTTCTTCCCCATACTGATGCTCGGTTTGAACTGCAGGAGATTGTCTTGACCATGTCTACATGCCTAAATGCACGTAGTTGCCGCCATGTGATTGGCTGCTTAGAAATTAAGTGTTAACGAGCAGTTGGACAGGTGTACCTAATAAAGTGGCCGGTGAGTGTATATATATATATATACACTCACCTAAAGGATTATTAGGAACACCATACTAATACTGTGTTTGACCCCCTTTCGCCTTCAGAACTGCCTTAATTCTACGTGGCATTGATTCAACAAGGTGCTGAAAGCATTCTTTAGAAATGTTGCCCCATATTGATAGGATAGCATCTTGCAGTTGATGGAGATTTGTGGGATGCACATCCAGGGCACGAAGCTCCCGTTCCACCACATCCCAAAGATGCTCTACTGGGTTGAGATCTGGTGACTGTGGGGGCCATTTTAGTACAGTGAACTCATTGTCATGTTCAAGAAACCAATTTGAAATTATTCGAGCTTTGTGACATGGTGCATTATCCTGCTGGAAGTAGCCATCAGAGGATGGGTACATGGTGGCCATAAAGGGATGGACATGGTCAGAAACAATGCTCAGGTAGGCCGTGGCATTTAACCGATGCCCAATTGGCACTAAGGGGCCTAAAGTGTGCCAAGAAAACATCCCCCACACCATTACACCACCACCACCAGCCTGCACAGTGGTAACAAGGCATGATGGATCCATGTTCTCATTCTGTTTACGCCAAATTCTGACTCTACTATCTGAATGTCTCAACAGAAATCGAGACTCATCAGACCAGGCAACATTTTTTCCAGTCTTCAACTGTCCAATTTTGGTGACCTTTTGCAAATTGTAGCCTCTTTTTCCTATTTGTAGTGGAGATGAGTGGTACCCGGTGGGGTCTTCTGCTGTTGTAGCCCATCCGCCTCAAGGTTGTGCGTGTTGTGGCTTCACAAATGCTTTGCTGCATACCTCGGTTGTAACAAGTGGTTATTTCAGTCAAAGTTGCTCTTCTATCAGCTTGAATCAGTCGGCCCATTCTCCTCTGACCTCTAGCATCAACAAGGCATTTTCGCCCACAGGACTGCCGCATACTGGATGTTTTTCCCTTTTCACACCATTCTTTGTAAACCCTAGAAATGGTTGTGCGTGAAAATCCCAGTAACTGAGCAGATTGTGAAATACTCAGACCGGCCCGTCTGGCACCAACAACCATGCCACGCTCAAAATTGCTTAAATCACCTTTCTTTCCCATTCTGACATTCAGTTTGGAGTTCAGGAGATTGTCTAGACCAGGACCACACCTGTAAATGCATTGAAGCAACTGCCATGTGATTGGTTGATTAGATGATTGCATTAATGAGAAATTGAACAGGTGTTCCTAATAATCCTTTAGGTGAGTGTATATAATAAATAAAAGTTTTTCCTAATTTTTACTGTATTTATTATTTTAAATGATTTAAAAAAAATCTTTTACATGTTTATTTTTTTTTACATTTCTACTCCTTATGTGTAAATCACTTTGAATCAACGCTGTAAATGCTCGCCTTTGCCTCACCATAGTATGTAAGTATGCTGTCATGTCACTGGGTGAAACGACCTAACAGCCTGTTGTTTTCAGTATTTCGCTCACTTTATAGTAGGCTCATCACATTGAGTGACTGCTCTAGGCTGCCTCGGGTCGCACCACGATCGAGAATCTCGGCGGCTGGGCTCACATCCTCAGTCGGCATGAGAGGAAGGACACGGCGGCTGCGGAGAACCGACTGCGCCGCGACAATTACAATTCGCACCAGATTTCTACCGACGTAGTCAACAGCACCGTTTTTTTTTTGTTTCAGTTAACACGGGGCAGACAACGTCGCTGGAAAGGGAGTCTACAAGAAGACGTCAGACTATCCAGTGAGCTGCCTACCTAGACAGATTTTTTTTGGGCATCATACCGCTTTCGTGCGCGCTCCGGGCAGCATTCATTCACAGTCGCTGTCCACACACACATGTACAGTATGTGTGAACGTGCGGAGAAGTTGAAGATGCCACTCTGAATCATCTGTGCACTTGGATCGACGGTAAGAACACGTATTTATTATGGGAGAATTCAAATAGGCTACTGTTACCAACTTGATTTTGTTAAGGATCATATAGGGACTCGCACCTGTGCATGTAACATTTTCCTATCAAAAACAATATACCACATTATCCATTTTCACGAGTCTATTGTTGTGTTTCATGCCCAAAGCCTCAAAGTTGTCAGACGTCTTTTCCTCCGCACGCTGTTGACTTCTGGGATATTTTAAGAGAAATAAAAGGTGACTCAACTGGCATAAAGTAAGGACATATAACCTAAATGTGTCATATTGCCCTTAAGGCATTGGAAGCTTGGTATGGCTAATGGGTGAGATTTATTTAGAGAATGGGAACTTAATGTAACGTCGTGGCTCTGTATACTGTTTAATTGTGTTGTACCGTACGTTTTAAAATGCTGGAAAGTGTCTTTTCTCTTTGTGGAAACTGAATGTTGTGCCAGAGAAGTGCTTGCTTCAGTAATGGATGTTTTAGAAGATTTCAGACAAAAATCTGGCTGGGAATGATGTGAATGTGGTTTAACAGGGGCTTAACTTCCATGCGGTTAGTTTAAGATTTTACCGAATATTTCAGAAGTTAAAATGACTGTAGTTTGGGTAGTTCGTTTGACACACTGCAGGACCATTTAAAATGAACTATAGTGAAAGCAAAATATTGATGTTGAATAAAAATAAATTCATGGAGATGTTTTACGTGAGCTAGGCTACCCATTTACAGTCTTAAACTTAGTTTATAATAAACCCGGGTTTCACAGCCTTGCAATGTCCTAACCTCAGATCAGTGTCTGTAGTACTTTAAACCTTTTGGACCAGTAGTTCCTCCCCTAGTGGGGTAAATCATTCATTGCAACAGATACAATCATACTGTGAAGGCTTACTTTATTTGAGCAAATTCAAGAGATCTCAGGTATTCTTTTTATTAAAAGTTCAGTCTTTTTCAATAGTCTACATTCAATACTTTTAAATTCAATTATGCTACAAGATGTAAAGTAAGCATTTTGGATTTTGACCTTTATATCTTATCATAAAAGCTGAAATGATTATTAAGATAGTAAACATCAGCACTGTGATAAATTAGATCATTAAAGGAAAGTATGGGATTCGCAAGACATGTCTTCTGCGGACTCTCTATTCTGTTCTCAGTACTTTTGACCTGTGGGCAGTATTACCAATTCAGACATAAAGAAGCACTCCATGCACAGATTGGGAACCAGTGCCCATGTTTAATGCATATCTACCCTAGACTGTTGAATGTGGAGAAGTGGCTCAGAGAGAACATTTCTAATGAGAATAGTATTTTAGATGCAGTAAAGCCCTTTTGTGAGAGGAAAAGTCTCTTAGAGACTGAGATTAAATAAAAGAAGGGTTCATATAGGGAGTAAATCCCTACCTATATTTTATTTTAGACAGAAATATAGCTCACTTTTGTCAAAAAGGTCTATCAAAGCTTCAAAGCCTTATAGTATACAGTGATGTTGTGTACCAAATTTTATCTTTGTTTTATTTTTTATTTTTTTTGATGATTTTGGATGTGTAACTAGGTAATGTTCAATATGTGGCATAGAAGTGTGTGGCTGGAACTTGCAGGTTATTAATGCCACTGTTACATCCAAAGCCTTTTGAGGAAAAATACTCCATGTATATTTCAGATGCACTTCTGTGTTAAACTCGGGGCCTGCTGTACTTTTTGGATTTAAACCTTTAATCATAACTAATCAGCACATTGAGCTATGCAAGTTACAACGATGTTGTGTCGCATCTAGCTCTTATATATCTTATATATGATGGATTTTCTTTTGCTAAGAGGAAACGTTGTTTTCAGGAAAGTCTAAAAAACATACGTATATGATTACCTTATAGCAAAGTTCAACAATAATTGTACCGGTGGGACTCCTGAGGGAGTTTAATAAACTACTTTTCACGCAGTAAGTGGGACCCGCACCAGCACTTGGCATTAGTGTTTCTCGAAAGGCTTAAGCTGCAGCATCCCGCTTATCAACTCATGAGTGTCTTTACATGAGTGAGTGAGCCAAGTCAGATATAAGGAGCGTGGGTCGGCATTATTCAACAGACAATTACACGCATTTAGAAAGCTAGAATCCCTACATCCAGCCACGATCCTACTGAGGTAAATGGTAATTAGCTGTCCTATTTAATCCACTATAGATGTGCTCTGACATAAGGAAGCCAGGCTTTGACTGTGGCAGAGGATTAAGGTGCCCGTGAATAAGTGTAGCAGGTGGAAAAGGTGTGTCAACGTTATCTCACCCTGCTCTCGCGAGTATCCACATTTCTCATCGCTGTTCTAGCACTGACCTCTGATTGGCCACTTCAGTGCTAAGAATGCTCACCTCGAGCAGCTGTTGTCCTGCGACTAAAGGTGCGGTCACACTGGGCTTTGAGCATGCAAGTTTGGACCTGAATATCGGAAACATAAAAAAAAACTGTTTGAAATAAAAATATATATCACAAATAATTGTGTAATTATTAATACTACTAATAATTATTATTCATAATTTGAATTAATAATGATTATCAGCAACAGACTATGATGTCATGCTCTATGGGCTTCTGTTTTAAATAAATAATAAATCAAATACTACTATTATTACTACTACTTATTATTATTGTTGTTCTAATATTATTATAAATTTATGACTACTACTGCTAACAATAATTCATAATATAAATGAATGATATTAAAAATGGAAAAATATAGCATCTGCTCCACTTTCCTGCAACAGTTATCAGCAGGATAGGATGTTATGCTGTAGGACTTCTGTTTTAAATAAATAATAAATCACAATCCTAGAACTATCTCTCATAATTGTTATTATTATTAATAATTCTATAATATTTGACATTAATAATACATTAATAATAATAAAAATAAAAATATAAATAATATATTATTATTATTATTATTTATATGACTACTACTACTCATACTACTAACAGTAATTCATTATAAAAAATGGGAAAACCTCACAACATTGCAAGTCATGAAGCTTTTTAAAAAAAAAGTTATTTTTGGCTTTTCATTTCTTTATTAGATAGTATAGTGTATATGAGACAAGAAGCAATAGGGAGGAGAGAAAGGAGAACACGACAGGCAAAGGAACTCAAGCCGGGACTCAAACTTGGGTCAGCGGTGCCCACAAGGCTATTGCTCCGAAGTTATGAAGATCTCATCAAAAAATAAATGTAAAATATCGTTGTATTGAGCCAGGGGGTCAGTGTGTGATTTTTGCATCCTCTCATGTTCGAATTTCTTTTTTTCTTCTATAAAAATTCATATATCAGAATTCACCAAACACAGACAAGACTTCCTCACATGAGCTTGTGTTTCCATTCTAAAGCATTTGTGTGTACATTTTTATTAAACCTCAAACTGTTTTCTGTTTAAGAGTGTGATTTAACAAGGTTAAGGTGTTGCTTGCGTGTACCTTGTTCAGTTGAACTGAAAGACTACTGATGTGATGCATGTGCAGGCGCTAATTGTGTCTGTCTTCCACTCTGTGAAAGGTGAAATTACTCTCAGGACAGGTGAATTTAATTTTCCTCGCATGGGGAGGAAGAAGCAGGGTTTTGGCTCAGTGGTTTTGATGAATGCAGGCTGAGAGAGGGTGAGGAAGAGGCAGAGTCACTGTATAGTCATAAGAGGAGGAAAGTGGGAGGAATCTGGGCCATCTGTTAGACTTAGCAAGTGATATTTTGTGGGCAATGATGACGCCGTTGAACCACACAAACAGGCTTTGTTGTGAAACTTGAAGCCAAAGCCTGATTTGTTAGTGACAGAGGTGCTTTGGCTTCACAATCTGTCTCTGCTTTTTAAGACAAAGTCATATTTAATCCAAGTAACCTGCTCTCTCTGTTTGATTTGCAAACATAGTGATGATATTGAAATACTGGCTAATAAGATTAATTATTTTAACGTTTTAGCTGATAACTGGCAGTTACAGCTTAGCCTTGTTTTTTTGCACCATTAAACTTAGTTGAATTCCAATTGGAGATTAATCACAATTATTTGAGATAATCCCAATTTAAAATTTAAGTTCTTAAAGAAATTTCATCAATTAGCGAGAAAATCATAATCGGCCAGGGAGTAAAGAATAAAGAATATATATAAAAAAACACTACTATAAATTACAAAAATAGTCATAGGTCTTTCTTCATAAGAAATGAAGAATTAAGGGTTTAGTCAGACTGCATTATATATTATATTAAATTATATTATAAATGTTATTAATTTTCACAGCATTGAAGTTTATCATATGGGCCTATTATATATATATATTAGGGGTGTAACGGTTCACAAAATTCACGGTTCGGTTCGATACGATACACCTGTGTCACGGTTCGGTTCGGTACGGTTCGGTACGTTTCCGATACAGCAAAAAGAAAGAAATGCCAGAGAAATTTCCTTGATTTAATTTTTTTAATTATATTTTCATTAAAACTAACATCATAAAGTATGACATTTTTTAACTTTGAGCAATGATGGAGCTATACTTGACTCTTAGGAGCTTATAAAACAAAACAGCTCCTTGGACAAAATGAAATGTAATATTGTAGTAGTTATAAACAAAGGTTTATTTTAGTTCAGATTAACATTTGAGGGCAGCAATTGTATTCATAATGTCAAAATAAAACCGACGTGATGGTACTTGAAAGCATTATAGCCTACTATTCCTGCCAAACTTCCATGGTTACAGTTAGTAGTGTTACTACAGTAAATCCATTGTGAATGTTGCTGATCTGTGGACACTGGATAGTTCACTCATGGCACAATGTTTCTTCCTGGTTTCCACGTCAGCGCTGTTTGATCCGTTAATAACGGAGACATGTGAATGTTTCTCACTATATCTCGCAGCGATGTTATTACTTCAGTGGCGAATTAAAAAAAATTCTTTCTGATTTCGCTGTGTAGTAACAGTGCTGCTTGATTAAGATCGGCTTCCTCTGCATTGGTCCAAATTGATAAACGGTTCGTCAACCACACAACAACGAGTAGCTCAGTTTCGTTCCACTTACATTACATTTGATGTTGGGCAATGTTGTGGTCACGCCAGCGTCTCTTATGGTGTGTTCACACTGAACGCGAATTTAATTATTTGCGCGAGTGGATTACATACAAAGTCAATGCAAAGACGCAAATAGATGCATCATTCGCGCCGGGCGTTGCGAATGACGCGAATTGGGAGACGCGTTTGCCGCGTTTGCCTTCCGCGCAAGTTGAAAAATTTGAACTCGAGCGAATGTTCAAGCGTCTAACTAGACACGATAGACGCGTATTTGACGCTCTATTCGTGTTGGGTGTGAACACACCATTACATTATGAGCGCGCTTGCCACGCGTGACGCGCCTACATTTGAAATAACGAAATTTTGGTCGGCAGGAAAAATGGTGTTTGACCCTCTTTCGCCTTCAGAACTGCCTTAATTCTACGTGGCATTGATTCAACAAGGTGCTGAAAGCATTCTTTAGAAATGTTGGCCCATATTGATAGGATAGCTTCTTGCAGTTGATGGAGATTTGTGGGATGCACATCCAGGGCACGAAGCTCCTGTTCCACCACATCCCAAAGATGCTCTATTGGGTTGAGATCTGGTGACTGTGGGGGCCATTTTAGTACAGTGAACTCATTGTCATGTTCAAGAAACCAATTTGAAATGATTCGAGCTTTGTGACATGGTGCATTATCCTGCTGGAAGTAGCCATCAGAGGATGGGTACATGGTGGCCATAAAGGGATGGACATGGTCAGAAACAATGCTCAGGTAGGCCGTGGCATTTAAACGATGCCCAATTGGCACTAAAGGGCCTAAAGTGTGCCAAGGAAACATCCCCCACACCACTACACCACCACCACCACCAGCCTGCACAGTGGTAACAAAGCATGATGGATCCATGTTCTCATTCTGTTTACGCCAAATTCTGACTCTACCATCTGAATGTCTCAACAGAAACCGAGACTCATAAGACCAGGCAACATTTTTCCAGTCTTCAAATGTCCAATTTTGGTGAGCTCTTGCAAATTGTAGCCTCTTTTTCCTATTTGTAGTGGAGATGAGTGGTACCCGGTGGGGTCTTCTGCTGTTGTAGCCCATCCGCCTCAAGGTTGTGCGTGTTGTGGCTTCACAAATGCTTTGCTGCATACCTCGGTTGTAACGAGTGGTTATTTCAGTCAAAGTTGCTCTTCTATCAGCTTGAATCAGTCGGCCCATTCTCCTCTGACCTCTAGCATCAACAAGGCATTTTCGCCCACAGAACTGCCGCATACTGGATGCTTTTCCCTTTTCACACCATTCTTTGTAAACCCTAGAAATGGTTGTGCGTGAAAATCGCAGTAACTGAGCAGATTGTGAAATACTCAGACCGACCCGTCTGGCACCAACAACCATGCCACGCTCAAAATTGCTTAAATCACCTTTCTTTCCCATTCTGACATTCAGTTTGGAGTTCAGGAGATTGTCTTGACCAGGACCACACCTGTAAATGCATTGAAGCAACTGCCATGTGATTGGTTGATTAGATAATTGCATTAATGAGAAATTGAACAGGTGTTCCTAATAATCCTTTAGGTGAGTGTATATATATTATAGGCCTATACAATTCCAAGTAAAACAATTATGTATTAGGCTTACACTATAAGTGACATGAACAAAACAGAATTAACCTATGAATCACAATTGTTTGTATGACAATTAATCGTCATGACAGGCCTACATATTTGATAATGTTAACATTTACTCTGATTTACATTTAATGAGATACAACTATGAATGAAGAACTGACTTCAGTGGTGATGATAGCAATCTAAACAGTGCACCTTTTCATCTAAATTAAAATAAAAATATGTCAGTTTTTCCAGTTTGTTTACTATTTTTTTATTGCCCCTGATTAATTTTAGATACAGCTCCTGAATATTTATTATTTACATATTTAACTGCATCAATATTTAAACAGACTTTGCAACAGTACTTTTGTTTGCAGATTTGAAGGCTGCTTATTGGATAACTAAATGTAAACATCATCTGCGAACAGTATGTTACTATTCATAGAGCTTATGACCTACAAACTAGGTCTTGCTGGAACAAATGTTGCTGGCAAATAAGGTATAAGGTTAACTGCAAATTAGCTAGCTGCTATTGAGCCACTAATGTGAACTTTGTCGCAATTTAAGCAAGACTTTGAATAGCTGGTTCAACTCTTCCCTGGTTAGTTATGCTGTACTTGAAAACAGGTAACTGGTTGGAGAGTTAACACCAGTGGATTTTAATAATAAATTGGGTATTATACAAAATAACATTTGTACTGTTGAGATAAGCACAGCAAATAAGTTTAATGCATTTTAGCCGAAAGGCAAGAGAGAGGATAGGTTAAATCATCCACAAATATCTGATTTCAGGCGATGAATTATGCAGCACTGTAGTTATGTTGTCTCTCTTAACCAGTGCAGTTCTTGAATTGGTTTGGTATAGCCTGAAAAAATCTGTGCTTTGTGATGTTTTACAATGTTATTGTTTCTTGAGCATGGGTAATAATTAAGACCTTGATTATTTTGTTAATCATGATTATCTTGTTTTCAGAGTTGAATGCCAACACGAGGGGCAATTATTAAGTGATGATAATGTTTATTTTATTAGTGTAAGGGAATTAATTGTTTTGCACATTAAGGAATCTTGATTAGATAAAATTAGATCTGAGTTAGATTAGAAGTCAGATGCTATTGGCTGTCCTAAAGTTAGACAATGGAGAATTGAAGTGGGTGGTAAGTAGAATTTTAACCTGGTTTCTGAGAGCTCATGTTCACTGACGCACGGTAATAAATTATAATATTTTATGCAAGGCTCAGTGCTACAGAAATGTGTTTTATTAAAAGTACACTATGTGACTTTTGGCTCTAGTTAATAAATAAAACTGCATGCGTCTTGCGAAAAAACATTGTAGCCCGAGCTACTTCTCTCTGTTTATGTTATTATTATGTACGATTCATGCAGGTACATGGGCTACTCCGCAGTGGTTGTCATCCTGCCCGGTCTAAAATAGTCTGAATATAAACACTTATTATAAATAGGCCTATATAACTTATTATATACGTAGTGATTGAGGATAAGACAAAAACACTGTTTGGAAGATAGATTCATGGGGTACTCTCTAATGATATCATTTTGAACAAAAAAGTTACATAGTGTACCTTTAAACAATGGAACCAGTTTATTTTAGCACTTTATTTTACAGTCCTGTTCCCCATACTTATTAACTGGGTAAACGGTACTAACCCTGAACCAACCAAACCTATAACTTAACCCATGTAGTTACCTTATATTACCCAGGCCAGTACTTTAAGTACACATACGTAAAATAATGTACAATAATGTAAAATAAAGTTCAACCGAGTTTATTTTCAATGGCTCTTTCATATGTGGTTTGTAGTAAGTGCTGCGGAAGGAAAACGACAGCCAGTTGTTTTGGTCAAACACTGTAGTGTCCTGCTTTAGGTGACTCATTGTATCTGACTCATCATGACTTATTTTCTGCTGCTCATTTGAGTGACAAGACATGACGTCCCTCTGTTATTGGCTCGTTCGCTACAGAAGCATCATATCAATCAACAATTCCTGGTTGCCTCGGTTTATACCTATATATGGATGCAACTATTTGGTGGCATTGATGTACTGTTTGTTGCCAATTTAGTTTTTATTTACTAGCGTATGGGTCAGGGGATAAATACACAATTTTGGCAACACTTTACAATATGGTTACAAATTTTGTTAACATTAGTTAACTAAATTGTTTAACTAACAGTGCGCAATGCATCTACAGCATTTATTATTCTTAGCTAATATTAATTTCTTGATTTACCAACACAGTTTTAAAATCAAAAGTTGTAACTGGCATTAGTTAATGCACTGTGTAAACTAACAATAGACCATTGTTATACTACTAACATTAGCTCAATTGTTTAATGACAAAAGCATTGTTTATATGGTCACACATAATATGGCACAAAATGTTTAATTTAAAATTTCATCCGAGGTTCGGTATTATAGACCTCTTGTTTTCCTCTCAAACATGTACAAAACTTACAATAATCCTCTCTCATTTTGTGTTACTAATTTACACTGCATGCTAATATACAGTATGTTTATGCAGTTCCAGTTTCAAACCAATTTTGCTTTCATTACTGCCTGCATCATGTGAAAATCTTTTATTGGCATGATCAGGAAAAATGTATTCAGACTACAAAAGGTAGCCCATTACAGAGCACATTAATTCCATGCATTACTCTTTCCAGCCTTCAGGGGTTTTGGGTATTGGCACTTGCATGAAAGGAAAAGGTGAGCATGCCCAGAGAGCTCTCTCATTTCCAACCCTCCTGCATCCCAGCATGTGTGCCTGTAGGTAACAGTCAGCAGAAGAGACACAACATATCCCCAAGATGTGCTTGCTTTTTCACTAAAAACTCCTCATCTTGTCAGTACTAAATCAGTAGCCAAATTATTTAAGCTAATGTAATGAAAAACGCTAGTATCTCATTTGTCGCACAGAGACATTTCATTACTATTTTATTGCTATTTCATTACCTTCAAAAAACAAGTTAATGCATGTGGATCTGGAGCAGAGAGATGTTCCGAGCGATGGGGACAGTGGAGATTGTAATGTCTGGTAACAGGCAGCCTGTCAGCCTGGAGCCGTCTTCTCAACTCAAAGGAAGCACGCGAAAGTTCTCCATGAAATATGCATCAATCGAAGTGAAAGAAAGTACAAGGGCAAAACTGTGTGTTTGTTGTGGGGGGTGGGATATTGGAAACGGTTATTTAATGAAGAGCCAACTCTCTTGCAACAGCTGTTTAGATTGTAACACCGTAGACAAGGTTTCGGAAATACACGCCTCATCATGGACAGATGAGAGGCAGGATGTAAGTTACCTGAAATGGCGGAGATCCATGTGTCTCCTTTAAAGACAGATTTTTTTGTTGTTGTTGTAAAAGAATTTACTTTTACAGAAAATAGAGCATAAACACAAAAGTATGGGTTCAGTAAGATTTTTTAAAACTTTTTAAAAAATAAATTGATATACTTTTATTCAGGAGTGATGCGGTCAATTGATCAAAAGTGACAGTAAAGACAAAATGTTACAAAAGATTTCGGTTTCAAATAAATTTAGTTCTTTTGAACTCCCTTTTCATAAAAAAAATCCTGAAAAAATGTATCAAAAATATTAAGCAGCACAACATTGATACACTGAAGACTGGAGTAATTTTGGATATATATTTTTCCGCTGGGTTTATTTTAGCATTTTAATTGCAAATAGTAATTGCAATAACTAATAACTAGTTACTAACCGTAACCCATGTAGTTACCTTATATTTTAGTTATCTTATAATTTTAAATTAATATAAATTGTATATCAACTAAATTTTAAGATACTACTATAAACTAAAAATGTTACTATTTTAACCATTTCTTTTGGTTTTAGGACAGTGACAATATGAAAAGACTGTTCTATAATTTTGGAAAAAACATGTTTTTTTATCATCACTTAAAGGAACACTCTGACTTTTTGGGACTTTAGCCTATTCACCTTATCCCCCAGAGTTAGATAAGTCCATACATACCTTTTTCATCTCCGTGCGTGCTATAAGTCTGTTTGACGCACCCACCGCTAGCCTAGCTTAGCACAAAGACTGGATCTAAATGGTTGCAGCTAGCATACTAATCCAAATAAGTGACAAAATAACGCAAACATTTTCCTATTTACATGTTGTGATTTGTATAGTCACAGAGTGTACAAAAAACAAAGTCACATGAGACAGACATATTTAAACCGTATATATACTGGGAACTATATTCTCTGAAGGCGAAGCACTGCTACTTGGGCGGAGTGATAACCGCAGCACCTGAGACTCGCTTTCTGCTCCTCACCACGGCACGTCTCAGGTGCTGCGGTTATCACTCCTATGTAAATAGGAAAATGTTTGCGTTATTTTGTCACTTATTTGGATTAGTATGCTAGCTGCAACCATTTACATCCAGTCTTTGTGCTAAGCTAGGCTAGCGGTGGGTGCGTGAAACAGACTTATAGCACGCACGGAGATGAAAAAGGCATGTATGGACTTATCTAACTCTGGGGGATAAGGTGAATAGGCTAAAGCCCCAAAAAGTCGGAGTGTTCCTTTAATATGTTTCTCACTCAGTATAAATGGCTCTTTTATACATTGAATTATGAAGCTGCCTTTTTAAAATCAACCGCAAAGCAACTTTTTCAGCATGTGTTGTGTTCCACCAAAAGAGATTTGTTGATTAATTGATTGTAGTTTGCATGCCTATCGGTCTTCCTCTTCTTTTTATTTAGTTATGATTTGCATGGAAACGAAACATTCAGTGGATAAGTTAACATTCCAGAAGTAAACCGGTTATCTACTTGATGTAGTTTAATGGTTTAAAGCTGTAATATTTCTTGTTCAAATTGGCCCTTCATCTCAAAAAGATTGCTGACCCCTATTCTAGACACTCATTTGTCAGTGCTTAAATGAATCCTGTGAATTATTGATACCAATTAAGCACATAGTGTTCAGAGTCTCATCGGGGTTAATTCTAAAATCCGCAGGGGCCAGATGAGCACTGTTTCTTTAAGACCACATGAAGTGCTATATGAGGAAAGCCAATGAAGAGCAGGGCTTACAAACATGTCAGAGAGACAGAAAGAGTGCATATTAGAGAGAAAGACGGGGGAGAGAGACCGAGAGAAGAGGAGAAGAGTGTCTGCTCGCTTCAGCAGGCCATTGCCATTATGATGAATGTTTGCTGCACATTTTTGTGAGCCAATTATCTGCTCCTGTGTGAGTCATGGAGATCATTTAGGCAGGTGGGGAGCTCCACACACACACACACACACACACACACACACACACACACACACACACACACACACACACACACACACACACACACACACACACACACACACACACACACACACACACACACACACACACACACACACACACACACACACACACACACACACACACTCATACAGGAGAGAATATAGACTATAAGCATTCATGTTCCTGTATTCTGACCATTTCACATATTACCCCCACTCGTTTACTCCATCACTCTGTTTGATACACAAACCACAGTTCTTGGAAACACTTCTCTCTCTCTTGTTCTCTGTGATGGAATAAATGTTATGGGTTTCCTGTGTTTTCACGGTTCTGGCTTTGATGCTGTTGAGCTCTGAATGGGAAATCTTCCAATCTCACTTTCACCCCTTTCACAGCCTCTCTTCTACTTTCTTTTTCTGCACTATTTTGCATAAAGGAACAGTTCAACCAAAAATGTTTCAATTGTTATAAAATTGTTTAAATTTACTCTCCCTGATGTCATTTCAGATATCCCCCCCCCCCCCCCCCTGTTGGACACAAAAGGAGAAATTTGAAGAATCAATATGTAGTTCTTTTCCATATTACAACATTGTCACCACGACTGTCAAGCTCCAATAAAGGTACCACAAAAGTAGTCTATTTGACTTTTGCACTATGTTCTGAATCTTTAGAAGATTTTCAGTGAACAACTGAACATTTGGCCCCCTTTTTTTCCCAGTGAATAGGAGTTTTCATGTACATTTTAACTATACATTTAGATGCATGCGGTTGTTGCAAAGTTTGAGCTTTACTCACTGTTAGGTAGCCTACTCTTTAGGTTAGCTGTTTTTAGGCGTGTGGTGGTCCGATGTTGGATCAGGGTGTAGCTGATGGCTGTTATCGGAAATCTGGAGAGATTGATGAGACCTGGGGCAAAGCGCTGTCTGCGGGGCAGGCCACCACCATAAATCAGTGAGAAGTAGGTTACGCCAGGTCAGCTTTTCTCCACCTGCCACAATTTACCACACATCTCTATTTTACACATAATCCGTTAACATACTGTATGCAGTGAAAGCTTAAGAGTGGGTCTGTGCAATAAAACTAAAACATACACTCTCAGAAAAAAAGGTACAAAGCTGTCACAGGGCAGTACCCTAAGGTACAAAAGCTAAAAGTTACTAATATGTGCATTTAAGGTACTAATACAGTATGTACTTTTACAGTATAATATGCAACTTTAAGGTATGTATTACTATTATGGGTAAGTAAGGTACAAAGATACCTTTTTGCTTTTGTACCTACAGTATATGTGTATTATTTGCACATATACAGTCAGTATATGTGTATTTTATTTCAGTCTTTTGATAATGGTCAGTATGTATATTTCCTCTGTGGTGGCATAGAAATATGATCCCTCCCTTAACATAGTTTCAACCAATATGATTTAATATGTTTATTGCAAAATGTAAAATTCTTTTAAAATAAACAGCTTTAAAAAATAACCAATTAAGGCATGTTTTCCTATTAAGACTTTTTTTCACTAAATAAACACAAAGAAGAATATTTATTTAACAATAAAGCAATTTATTTTTCTAAAATAGAATTGAAGCATTGCTTTTTCATATATTGAACTATTTATTAACTATTTAGGCCATTTGAACTAATTTATGAAAATATATTTGGTTTAAGCCAAACCAAAAATACAATAAAATGATCTCAATATTAAAAATGTTTAACATCACTTGTAAAACTATCACTGCGAAAATAGTATGAGTATTTAAAATATTGCTACCCTTACTTATCATTTTTTGAATTTTCACTTTTGGAATGGGTTTTATACTTCATTCTTTTGGCCATAGGTATTTAAGACTGAAATATTCTTGAACATCTCTATACATTAACTATAAGTTGCCGTTTTTCCTCGTACAAAGACATACATTTTGCAGAAGGGAGTGCAAGGGAGTCTTGTTTTCTTTTAATTGGACAGCTGGCAGAATGTCTTTGTCTATGTGAGGAATAGTGCTGATCCCTGGGGTTTGTGAGGTCTAGTGCAGCCTATAGTTTGCTTTCTCTAGTGCTGCTAGTTAAGCAACACTGGACTTCACATTCATTATTAAGGCACAGAAAGCCTCTTTTGGTCTGTTTTGCTAACATGTTCTTTAGTTGTCCTTATGGTTGTCCTGGGAATCCTAAATTTGTCACAAAATCTCATCTCTTAAAATATGCAGTTGGCCACGATGTACTTTGCCACTCTGTGCTAATGTGGATTATAATTTCAGTAATTTATGTGTTATTGAACTTTATAGATTATTTGTTCTAACTGTATCGTCAGCTTTCAGGGAAATGACAACTATAATTTCATGCACCATTGACCATCCATCACGCCTTTCTATACGCTCCTGTGCAAATGGCTTTTCTGAGTTGAGTGCTAACTAATGTGTATTTTTCAGGCTGTATACATCTGATGTAAAATGCAGCTGTTGTGTGGGTGGGTGTGGGGTATAGAGGTCTAAGACATCTCATAGACAGGTTGATATTTGTCTTTCTGTATAACGGAAAACAGCACAGTGAGTGAAAAGAGCAATGACCTTTCAGAGTGAAATGCTAATTTATCTGCGGTATAAAAAGCTTGTACGGTTGCTGAATGCTGAACATGTAAATGTTAGTGGTTCCCACTGACTGGGGCTGTTTACATGTGGATTAGGTACAGTTCAGTGGCCACTAAGCGCATATTTGCCTCAGCCTCTGGTGTTATTTTTCATTTATTGGTGGGTACAGAATATAAATTGCACATAAACTCCTTGGGTCAGGATATATACTTTCTGGAAATCTTTTTATCCACCAATTTTCCATATAACCTTTATATGCACTTTCTATGGTGGTCTGTTTTTGCTTGCATTTTACTTTATATCCGTTTCACACTGTAATTCATTGTGTTTCTATCCATCCATCCATCCGTCTCTCTGTGACAAATGTTGCTTTTCTAGATATAAGATAGTTATACATTAATATTATAATAGTTACTAATAGTTATTAAAATTAAAATTTGAATTGTGATTCTGCATCATGTTTGTTACCTTAATTAAAGGTACAATATTATGCAGGATTTTTCGCCACCAGGGGGGCTAACCTCTTACAATAACAAAGGCGTATATTGATGACGTACACTCACCTAAAGGATTATTAGGAACACCTGTTCAATTTTTCATTAATGCAATTATCTAATCAACCAATCACATGGCAGTTGCTTCAATGCATTTACAGGTGTGGTCCTGGTCAAGACAATCTCCTGAACTCCAAACTGAATGTCAGAATGGGAAAGAAAGGTGATTTAAGCAATTTTGAGCGTGGCATGGTTGTTGGTGCCAGACGGGCCCGTCTGAGTATTTCACAATCTGCTCAGTTACTGGGATTTTCACGCACAATCATTTCTAGGGTTTACAAAGAATGGTGTGAAAAGGGAAAAACATCCAGTATGCGGCAGTCCTGTGGGAGAAAATGCCTTGTTGATGCTAGAGGTCAGAGGAGAATGGGCCGACTGATTCAAGCTGATAGAAGAGCAACTTTGACTGAAATAACCACTCGTTACAACCGAGGTATGCAGCAAAGCATTTGTGAAGCCACAACACGCACAACCTTGAGGCGGATGGGCTACAACAGCAGAAGACCCCACCGGGTACCACTCATCTCCACTACAAATAGGAAAAAGAGGCTACAATTTGCAAGAGCTCACTAAAATTGGACAGTTGAAGACTGGAAAAATGTTGCCTGGTCTGATGAGTCTCGATTTCTGTTGAGACATTCAGATGGTAGAGTCAGAATTTGGCGTAAACAGAATGAGAACATGGATCCATCATGCCTTGTTACCACTGTGCAGGCTGGTGGTGGTGGTGTAATGGTGTGGGGGATGTTTTCTTGGCACACTTTAGGCCCTTTAGTGCCAATTGGGCATCGTTTAAATGCCACGGCCTACCTGAGCATTGTTTCTGACCATGTCCATCCCTTTATGGCCACCATGTACCCATCCTCTGATGGCTACTTCCAGCAGGATAATGCACCATGTCACAAAGCTCGATTCATTTCAAATTGGTTTCTTGAGCATGACAATGAGTTCACTGTACTAAAATGGCCCCCACAGTCACCAGATCTCAACCCAATAGAGCATCTTTGGGATGTGGTGGAACGGGAGCTTCGTGCCCTGGATGTGCATCCCACAAATCTCTAACTACAAGATGCTATCCTATCAACATGGGCCAACATGTCTAAAGAATGCTTTTAGCACCTTGTTAAATCAATGCTACGTAGAATTAAGGCAGTTCTGAAGGCGAAAGGGGGTCAAACACAGAATTAGTATGGTGTTCCTAATAATCCTTTAGGTGAGTGTATACCGTATATATATATACACTACCGTTCAAAAGTTTGGGGTCAGTGAGAATTTTATTTTTATTTTTTGGAGGAAAGAAATCAATACTTTTATTTATCAAGGACAGTAAAGACATTTATAATGTTACAAAAGATTCTATTTCAAACAAATGCTATTCTTTTGAACTTCCTATTCATCAAAGAATCCAAAAAACAAAAAAACAACAAAAAAAACTGTACAACTGACAGACCAACAACTGTTTCAACATTGATAATAATAATAAATGTTTCTTGAGCATCAAATCCTCATATTATACTGATTTGTGAAGGATCATTTGACACTGAAGACACTGACACTGGTGATGCTGAAAATTCAGCTTTGATCACAGGAATAAATTACACTTTACTATATATTCATACAGAAAACAGCTGATTTACACTGGAATAATATTTAATACTATAACTGATTTTTGTTGTATTTTTAATCAAATAAGCGCAGCCATGGTTAGCAGAAGAGAATTCTTTTAAAAGTATTTAAAATCGTACCGACCCCAAACTTTTGAACGGTAGTGTATATATATATATATATATAGGCCAATATACTGTACAGGTAGCCTACCTATTGTAAGACACATAGGCAATTTAGCTTGTATGAAAAAAATTGGTATGTGCAATGAATACAGTGAGTGTATATTCCACATTAAGCGGAATTAAGGATCTTGTCGCCAAGCTGATGGATCTTTTATGGATGAGTGAATACAGTGATGTTTTTAACATGACTGTGGTATGAAGCAGGGCGCGATTGCTAGACGTAACTTATACCAGCGCTACACGCAATGCAAGTCCTTAGAAGATTTGAAACTTAAGGTAACACAGCGCTGTTTCACTTGCTTTAACAGTTACACTATCACACTAAACGGCATTTGAGTGTGTTGGATGTTGTTAGTTAGGTTGTGTGTTGGCTGAATGAGACTAAGTTAGCTAGATCAACATTAGAATAACATACAGATCATATTGTAACATTTCATCATGTTGAACTAAATAACATTATAGTTTTATGTACATTTGAGACAAAAAGAGGACTAAAACGAAGATCAAAATCTTTCAAGATGCCGAGAGCTCCACGTCACGACTAACTTCGACTTGACAGAGACGCGAGTGTTGCATGTACTTTATTAGACAGGTGAGCAAAGTCTGCTTGCCATGGTCCATTATGTTTGAACAAAACAACAACAGCGTGAGCGTCCTGCTAGGCATAACGGGCATAACCGGCATAACCCAGTTGTCAACGTCTGTCTGTCGCCATGGTTACTATTGCAGTACGAGGTCAAACCTGGCGGAAACTGGGGGTAACGCGGATATGCGCCATTGACTGGTGACTCCTCACCCCTGCTCACACGCCCCGTTTCCTTGGTTAAAATCGCAATTTTCTCACAATTTACAAATAGTTTGAAACATTTGGGAATGGGATATTGTAAGTAATCAACTAGGGATGTAACGATTCACTCAACTCACAATGCGATACGATTCACGATACTGGTTTCACGATACGATTTTCCCACGATTTTTTTAACAAGTGATTAATTTAAGAAATTATCAATGAAAAAGTGTCCCTTTTATTATTTCTCAGACAAAATGCTGCACATTTCTTTTTAATTTTAAAATATATTTGTCAAATAAAAAAACTACATTGAAATAAAAAAAATCCCTTCAAGGTTGTTTCAACTCAGTCTTTCTGTCTGTCTGGTCAAGAGGGTGGGCACTGGTACTGGTAAGTAAAAGACTATGTAACATTAGTACCACATTTAGAGGGGTTTTAATTTTGTTATAATTTGTATCATTACACTAGCAACTAGCAAGAGTAAAAAAAAAAACAAAAAAACACACATTTAGAAAAATATGCCATAACCATCAATAAATTATATATCTAAAAAAAATATATCCATGTACACATTTAGAGAAAGCGATAGTAAAATAAATACAACATCTGGTTGCCACGGAAACACTGATGCACCTTGTGATCTCCGTGGCTCTCGCACTTGTCGTATTAATGCCTTTTACATGAAAACGGAGGTGACTTGTGCTTCTTACGGTGGTGATTATTATTAGTCTACGGAAAGTCAAAATGCCGCCACACCTCCGATTTGAACGAGTCAACATCTACGCTTGCCGTCGCCATGTGTTTGACGGCGCGTGCACACCAGTCTATGGCACACACTGGCGCGGCGCGAGCGGAGCAAACCGAGCGTTTTCAGTTCATTCCTATGGAAGTTGAGTTTGGCTCACACAAGCTCAAGTTCCATGAATGAAGTGAAAACACTCGCTAGCTTCGCGCCAGTGTGTGCTTGCTGCTATTGTGCCTGTAAAGCGAGGTTCACAACTTCACAGTAGGCTACAGTAAACGCCCCTGCTGTTTAAAACGTGTATCGCGATTCGTTTAACATTTCAACCGACTTGAATCGTCAAACATTTTTATCGATTTTCAACCGGTTGCGAGTGAATCGTTACATACCTATAATCAACTAAACAAAATATATAACATTGGCTTAGTGGTTTTTGGATATTTTACTGCAAAAATCCTACATATTGTACCTTTAAAATTTAGGAATTTAACTGAAATTTAAAAGGCTTTCACAACCCTGGAGATTGAGTAGATGATGACAGTATTTTCATTTTTGTGAACTGTTTCTTTGCAACCATATTTTGGCTTCTACTTTAATGAAACAATGTGCGATAATAATTTATATTTGCTGCATGAATACATTCTAGATCGGCATGGTGCGCTGATTAAAATCAAAACGGAAAATGAATATATTGAAACTCATCATTGGATTAATTTAATCATTGTATCATCAGCCATTCTACAGCTTTATTTTAATGCATGAATAAAGCTCTGTTTCTCTGAAACTTGTATTTGTCAGGTGGTTCTTTTGGGGCAAGTACATAGTAAGCAGTGTAATTCCCTGCTGGATAACCTCAGTCAATTGGTTCACCCTGACACAAATTATCACAGTGGTATTGTATGTGTGTGTAAATGCTTTGTAAGTGTATTGAATTGCACTTGTGAGTGAAAAGTGGTAGGAAATGAAAAATTGTGTGTTTTAAGCTTTTACATTCACAGAACTTGCAGATCAATAGACCTGAATTGTTTTATCAGGTTGTACAATGCATTTGCTGATGTGTAATATATCAGCTGAAACAACCAGCCAATTTCATTCTCAGCAAACACAGTCTTTATGAGAGGAATGTTACACCGGTGAGATATTGATCCCTCTTTCTTAGCCATTTGCAAAATAAACTTTTTATCTATCTGTTTAGTGGCTGGTAGAAGTTCAAGATTCGCACCTAGTGTCCACTCTTGGAATCTAGTGTTGTGAAAAATCTTTTTACAACATGATTTTTTCCTTCAGATATTTTTATTGTGCATTCTTAAAGGTATAGTCCATCCAAAAATGAAAGTTCTGTCATTATTTACTCACCCTTATGTCGTTCCAAACCTGTATGATTTTTTTCGTGGAACATAAAAGTAGATATTTTGAAGAATGTTGGGAACCAAAGAGTTTCAGTTCCCATTGACTTCCATTATATGGACAAAAAATACAATGAAAGTCGATGGGAACCAAAGCGGTTTGGTTACCGACATTCTTCAAAATATCTGCTTTTGTGTTCCACAGAAAAAAGTCATAACAGTTTTGGAACAACATGAGGGTGAGGAAATGATGACAGAATTTTCATTTTAGGGTGGACTATTCCTTTAATTAGACTTTTTGGAGTGTTTTTGTGAGGCTGCTGTGTCACAAACCACACAATTCCACTAAACATTGGCTACAAACTTGTCTAGAGAAAGTGTAGCAGTTTTTCTAGCTCTGTTCCATCTAGTTTCGGGTGTACAAGGCTACAGAATTAATGGGCGGGGAATGGGAGGGCCTACGTGGACCAGAGAGATTAGCTGTAAAATTGACACTGACAAATCTCATACATTATAGCTTCATGGGAGGCAGCCATCGCCACAGGAAGTGTTGCAGGAATAGAGGGAAAAGTGAATCACAATATAAAAGGCCTAAAGTGTCCCATCCAGTTTTGTGGTGGAGTTTACCGAGCCTCAACACTCCAAATATACTGTACCATAATCTAATAAGGTCACTTTTTCTCTTTTATCAGTTATTTTCAACTCACTTTCAACTTACTGATTCACATTCTTGGCATATAATGTTACAGGTAACATGCATACACATCTTTATGTAAACAAGGCAGAATAATTCATATGAGTCACGGCTGCTAAATAAAATGGGCAGAAGTGTTTTGTTTCTCCATGGATTTGGCTTCTGTTTTCCCCCCTGTTTGTGCTTATTATTTTAAACCAGCCTGTTAGGGATTTCAAATCTTCTTAGTGCGTTCTCTAAATTGGTCTTTGGTGTTTGATGTTTACAGAGGCTGATTTAAAACCCAAATTATTTAATTTGTGAAATGAATGGAGAAAATAGGGTAGATTACTAAACTGCAAAGCAATAGCCTTATGTGATTGCACTCATTTCAGCATTCGGGATTTTGTTTAAACTTGATTGCTTTCAAGTCCATGAAATGTGGGATTGGTGATATTGCTAAGAAAATACATTTAAATATTTTTTTATTGATATTCAGTATACAATATAATAAATGTAATATATATATATATATATATATATATATATATATATATATATATATATATATATATATATACATACAATTTGAAATGATTCACAAAATGAATAACTTTTTTTGCTACTGAAGTTTAGACGAGAGACCCTATAAAACACTTTCATACTTGTGATGCAAAGAAGGGTCATGAAACCTTGTCTTCTGACATTCTCTTTAGAATACTGGCTGAGGTAAACAAGGCATTCACCATGTTTTTCTTTCGCAAGAAAATCATTGCGAATATATCATGAATATTCAATATATCACCCAACCTAGTAGTCAGCCCTGTATTGACCTGCATAGTATTTTGCTGCCTTATGCTGGTATTCCAGTTAGAATCTGTCCGTAATGAATGGAGATATATTGCATTTCTTTCATTTCTGAAGTCCTAGCTACAGGGTATTACCTCGCAGGCTAAAAAAATGCTTATAATCATCCGCTTATTGATCCGAACCCTGTTGGTGAAGCTTTGATAAATAAAGCAAATAGACTATATGAAATTTAATTGATGCGGCACATAATTATTGCCATTTCATGAGCAGGAGATGGATTAGATATAGAAGGATCTTGAATTTACCCAATGAAATAAACTCAGCTAATGGTTGCCGCTCTCATCTCCGTGTGTGTTTTTCATGCCTAGGGCTCCTTATGCTCAGCTGATGAGAAAAAGATGTATGATTGTCCCATCTGATGAGAATTTTACATAATTGCTGTTCAAATGTGTTCCTGCCCAGCCCCCATATTCATCTACATTGCTAATTTGATTGAAAGCTTGTGTTTTCTTATGATGCACCCAATTACGGAGTGTGGGTTCACCATTACTCGTGAGCTTGTGTATCTTCCTGTTTTGTGTGGTCTAGTAAATGATGGTACATTCCTGTTCTGAAGTCTTTGTGAAAATGATGGATAATACTCTTTTCCATGGACCATTAATAGGATAAAGCTCTTGATGGTTCATCAACAACATGTGCTGTTGAATATTCTTGACAAATGTAATGCTCTTAAAATATAACTCATTATCACTCTTGGCATCTCCAGAGTTCTCAGCACCATTTCACACCCTTCAGAGGTTCGTGAAGTAAGATCTTTGCCATCTTAACTATTTAGTGTCACATTGCACTTTGGTAGAGATGGGAATTTATTCAGAAGTACATTTAGCCTTTTTAATAGGGGAATTTATGCTGTTTTTAGTATAGATTTCTTCGAATAATTGTAAGTTCTTTCATGTCAAATGTAAAATTAACATGGTTTATATTTTCTTAAAAAGAAAAACATCATTGCCACAAATTTGTTCAGAGTGGTTGCCAGTGCAGTTTGTAGGTAGTTGTTTACTGGCCCAAATCCAAATATCATATCTTATGTAAGTTATACACCTAAGCTCCACTATAATTCACTATAATCCACTATAATCTTGATTTTACCCTCACATCAGATTTAACTACATCTGGTATTTTATATTTCTGTGTATGACATCTGAAATACACTAGGCCTACTGTTCAAAAGTTTGAGGTCAGTTAGATAAAAAACCCGGTAACGCTTCCTTTTACAGTACAGTACTTACGTGTACTTACAGTGTACTTACCTAGAAAGTACTGGCTAATATAAGGTATACGTACATGGGTTAGGGGTAGGTTTAGGGGTAGGTTCAGGGTTAGTACCTAGTTATTACCCAGTAATTGTAATTTACTATAAGTACATAGTATGTATGGGTAACAGGACTGTAAAAGGAAGCGTTACCAAAAAAAAAAAAAACTTTTATTCAGCAAACATGCATTAAATTAATCAAGAGTGACAGTAAAGACATTTATAATGTTAGGCTACTAAAGATTTCTATTTCAAATAAATTGTATTATTTTAAACTTTTTATTCATCAATAAATCCTGAAAAAAATGCAGCACAGCTTTCACCAAATCTTGCATTTTCAAACAAAACAGTCTTTCCGAGCATAAGATAGGCTACTTTTTTTTTCTTTTTTTTTTACATTACAAAATCTTACCGATCTTAAACGGTTTAGAGATAAGATTTTAGGCATGACGTTCTACAAGACAATGACTTCCTTTATTTCAAACCTATACACTTAAAGGGTCACTCCACCCATTTCAACATTAATCTTTATTGAAAGTGGGTTATATATGTAGTCGAAATGTAAAAGAAATTTTGAATTTGGTGCCCTCTTGACCGAGAAAAGACAGAAAATAACTTTGGGGCGCATTTGTATGTAAGACAACAACTCCCACAATGCAGCTCCGCAAGCCACAGCTCCGCAAGCCACTCCCACTAATCCAGAACAGCGCAAACATCAGAGAAATCACTCTTCCGTCTACAAGAAGGCTAGCTGCCAAATGAGTTTGAAATTCATTTCACAAAAAATGTCTAGTTAGTTGGCTGTGGCGAGCAGGACGAGGGCGAGGGACGTGAGAGGACGACGCGAGTGATAATGAATGACACCTGTGCAGCGGTCTCATTTCTCTCCATGAGGAGCGGAAGCACAAAAGGAACAGGCCTGATTTTATGTTTTGTTTCTGTTGTGTGTGGCCAGCTGGCTTATACTTTTGTTTTGTATTTGTTTATTTTACTATTAAAACGTTTAAATGTTCGCCGGTTCCAGCCTCCTTCTTCCCACAACAACGAACCCCGTTACATTGGCAAACTCATTAGTGAATTACTCGTTTGTATTTCTTTCTATATGGTGAATTATTGCATGATACCTGCATGTTCAGTCAGGCGAAACTAGGATGGTTCACATCACAACACAAACGTCCGTGTGGTCGTCTGATTCAGAGATTTCGTCCAGGAGAAATTGCGATCGTTGAAATTCTCTGCAGCAGACGGACTCTATCTGTGTCCGTAGCGCACAGCGAGAGCACACGCACCAGCAGCCCGCCTCAGCTCGACCCAGTCCGGGCTCCTCGTCCGCGACAGGCAGCCGCCTCCTGGTCCTCCATCAGCCTCAGCTGCTCTTCACTATATTGCGGCTCGTAAAGATAGCCACGAACAGTGGATTCGAGCAGCAGAATTTCAAAATCCTCTACTTCCATATCATGTTTAGTTTCTTCCGTCATTGTCGTAACTTCCTATATCCACAGCGCTTGTTAGCTTAGCTTATAAACAAGATGGCTGATATTGCTTTCAGTATCTACAAGTGAAGTCCCACCCACTGATCTGTGATAGCTCTGTTAGCGCATTAGGCACAACCCCCTATGGGCGGGTTTGAAAGGGTGGGAATTTGTGCTTGTAGTCTATACAGAAATCCCCCCTTTTTACACTTCCTCCTACAATGACGTCAAATGACGATTTTTGCGTCATTGTAGGAGGAAGTGAAAAAGGTAAATAGTAGATTTCTCTCGTCTCAGGGGAAAATGAAAGAATGTTGCACGACCATTCAATAGTATGACTGGTTGTCTAACAATGGACCTTTTAATGCAAATGGGTGGAGTGACCCTTTAAACTGTTACGGTTGGTTGCAGCAGAATCAAGCTCAAATACAAAAAAACGAATCGGTTACCTAACGTAACCTCGGTTCTCTCTAGATGAGGGAACGAGCATTGCGTAAGCTAGCTTACGCTATGGGAAAGATTAATCTTTTCTGAGAAATTGAAGCCAAAAATTATCCTATAATTTTGTATCTATTCACAACGCAGTTCAGCTGCAGCAGAGCATGAGCAGGCTAGCTAGCAGCTCATTGGCTCGCTCACAGGGAACTGCTTAAGCCTATGAGGAGACACGAATGAACTCTCGGCCAATGAGAGTCTGACCTGCTCTCATTGCGTCAGAGCCCGCCGAAACGGGACGTGGCCAGAGAGTATAAATTCGCCTCTCAGGCTGTAAATTCTGGTTTTCATAGAATGAAGCGAGAACGCTAGTAGCACAAGCACGGCCAGGAACGCAATACTCGTTCCCTCATCTCGAGAGAACCGAGGTTACGTTAGGTAACCGATTCGTTCTCTTACGAGAGGTTCTCTCGTATTGCGTAAGCTAGCTTACGCTACGGGAACACCTGGTCAACAACGTGCGTGCTAAGCATCCACTATGAGTCCCAGGGGGGACCCCGGGGAACCCTTATGAGTGGGAATAAAATATGTACATGTGACAAAGGCCAGCGGAGCGGGCCGGGGATTTGTGAAGTACATAAGCACATAATAAGGAGGGACAGAACGAGACCGGTCTGCGTGAATAACTCCCTATAGTGCAGCTCAACCAGAAGAGCTGTAACATACTAGACTGCTAGTAGTTTAGCCTGCAAGGCGGGAACTTCCAGATAGTAAAATCTGATAAAGGTGGAGGGGGAAGCCCATCCCGCTGCCACACAAATATCATGAATGGAAATTCCGCTGGACCAAGCCCACGATGAGGCCATGCCTCTAGTGGAATGGGCCCTGATGCCCAGAGGGCACGGCAGGTCTTTTGACGCGTATGCGGCTGCAATGGCATCAACTATCCATCTGGACAGAGTCTGTTTCGAGGCGGCCAACCCCTTGGTGCGCCCACCGAACGAAACAAAAAGCTGCTCAGCTCGTCTGACCGGAGCAGTGCGAGTAAAGTATAATCTCAGGGCCCTGACCGGACACAGGAGATTAGAGTCAGATTCGCTATTGGATGCAGGCAGAGCCGATAGAGAAATAACTTGTGCCCTGAATGGGGTACCAATCGCTTTTGGGACATAACCATGTCTAGGTTTGAGAACGACTAAGGAGTCATTGGGCCCAAACTCCAGACAGGAAGCGCTGCTGGACAGCGCGTGAAGGTCCCCCACACGCTTCACTGACGTGAGCGCGAGCAAGAAGATAGTCTTGAGCGAAAGGTATTTGAGCTCCACGGTGTTTAACGGTTCGAATGGGGGGGCTTTCATAGCTTCGAGAACTATGGAAAGGTCCCAAATCGGCACCGACGGGGGGCGTGAGGGGTTCATCCTTCTAGCTCCCCTGAGGAAGCGGATGACTAAGCCATCTTTGCCCAGTGACTGGCCACGCCGGGGTTCAGCGAACGCCGCGACGGCTGCCACATACACCTTGAGAGTGGAAGGGGACCTGCCCTTATCCAGCATCTCTTGGAGAAAAACTAGCAAGGAAGGAACCTCGCATGACCGTGGGTCCAAGTTTCTGTCGGTGCACCACTTAGAGAACACAGACCATTTAGATGCATAGAGCCTTCTAGTAGAAGCCGCTCTAGCCTGCATGATCGTGTTTAACACTCCTTCTTTGCAAAGCAACGGGTAGTCGTTGATCACCCACGCATGAAGCGCCCAGCGCTCTGGGTGGGGATGCCAGATCGTGCCGCGAGCTTGGGAGAGGAGATCTGTTCTGACTGGAATGGGCCACGGGGCTGTCTGTGACAGCTGAGTGAGCTCCTGAAACCAAGTCTGACCTTCCCCACGCGGGGCTATGAGGAGCACCGAGTGGCGTGTTTGCCCTGATTCTCTGAAGCCCATGTGGTAGCAGAGACGCCGGAGGGAATGCATAAAGCGGGCGGCTGGGCCAGGTCTGGGCTAGCGCGTCCTCGCGTTTTGAGAAAAATATTGGGCAGTGGGTGTTTTCTTCTGAGGCGAAGAGGTCCACCTCTGCTCTGCCGAACATTCGCCACAGCTTTTGGACTGTAAGAGTGTGCAGGGACCATTCGCCAGGGGGAATGGGGTTCCTGGACAGACTGTCTGGACCGTCGTTCAGATGGCCCGGCACGTGCGTCGCTCTGAGCGAGAGCAGGTGACACTGGGACCAAACTAGGATGCGTTCTGTCAGCCGGAAGAGAATTCTGGATCTGACGCCGCCCTGACGGTTTTAGATAGGAGACCACAGCCATATTGTCCGAACGGATCAGCACATGGTGACCGTGAATCCGCGGCAGAAAGCGCGTGAGCGCGTTCTCGACCGCCAGCATCTCCAAACAGTTTATGTGGAGGAGACTCTCCTGAGCTGACCAGGGGCCGAAGGCCGGTGAGCCCTCGCAGACCGCACCCCAACCCATGTTGGATGCGTCTGTCGAAAATGACTTTTCGGCGAGAAAAGGTCCCCAAGGAAACGCCCCGCTGAAACCATTCTGTCATGGTCCATGGCTGCAGAGCTGTGATACAGGTCTGCGTTACCTTTATCAGCTGGCGGCCCGTGGTCCACGCGCGGTGAGACACACGGCTCTTCAACCAGAACTGAAGCGGGCGCATGCGCAGTAACCCCAGCTGGAGCACTGCGGAGGCTGAGGCCATGTAACCCAGCGCCTTCTGAAAAGTTTTCAGAGGTGTGAGTCTGTTCATCTGAAAAGATGCGGCGAGACGCTGCACACGGCGCGCGCGCTGTGTAGACAGACGAGCCGTCATTGAGACCGAGTCTAGCTCTATACCCAAGAAGGAGATAGTCTGACTGGGTTGAAGTGCGCTCTTTGTCCAGTTGACAGAGAGGCCCAAACTTTTCAGATGGTCGAGGAGAACTGTACGATGAGACAGTAGCTCCCTCTGTGATTGTGCCAAAATCAGCCAGTCGTCCAAATAGTTCAGTATTCGCAGCCCCTGACTCCGCAGGGGGGCGAGCGCCGCATCCATGCACCTCGTAAACGTGCGGGGTGCTAGGGATAGGCCGAACGGGAGGACGGTGTATTGATAAACCTGGCCTTCGAAGGCGAAACGTACGAATGGCCTGTGAAGGGGATTCATCTGAATCTGAAAGTAGGCATCTTTCAGATCTAGTGAAATGAACCAGTCCCCCTGGCGCACATGCGCGAGGAGTTTTCTGATAGTGAGCATTTTGAACGGTCTCTTCATGAGAACTCTGTTCAGAAATCTGAGGTCTAAGATCGGTCTGAGGCCGCCGTCTTTCTTTGGAACCAGAAAATAACGGCCGTAAAACCCCGACTCGCTCATAGATAGAGGAACTCTCTCTATAGCCCTTTTGCACAATAGTTTTGCTATCTCTGAACGGAGCAGAGTCACTGCTTCTGGGTTCACAATAGTTTCTAGCCGCGCTCGGAAACCTGGAGGGCGGCGGTGGAACTGTAAGCGATAGCCTAGCCTTATTGTGTTTAGCACCCACTGGGAAATTCCCGGAATAGCTTCCCACGTTTGAAGCGTAACGCTAAGGGGTGAATGGCTACATGGTCCCCGTTGCTGCACACAGCGGGCCGCGCGGGCGCGCTCATAGTGTTTATGACAGCGGGACTTACACTCAGAGAGGAGTTTGAGGGCCGTGTAACAGAGTGAGCAGAGGTGGGACGCGCACACGGGCTCGTGGGCGCGCTTATGCACTCTGAAACTCGAGCGGGTTGGAACCGCTTTATGAGAGTGGGCTCTGTGAGACACACGGGAACTGAAAAGCTTTTGTGTATGAGTGAACACAGTGTTGTGGGCACATTTTCTACACGTGAGGCTTTTATGCTCTTTTTGAGATATCTCTGGGTCGCCGTGAAAACGGTGTTTGTGCACATGCAGTGCTTTGTGTATGAGTGAACACAGTGTTGTGGGCACATTTTCTACACAATAGGTTTTTATGCTCTTTTTGAGATATCTCTGGGTCGCCGTGAAAACGGTGTTTGTGCACATGCAGTGTTTTGTGTATGAGTGAACACAGTGTTGTGGGCACATTTTCTACACAAGAGGCTTTTATGCACTTTTTTTTTTTTTTTTTTTGGATTTCTCTGGGAAGCGGTGAAAACGGCGTTTGTGCACATGCAAGCGGGAAAAGAGACCGGCTTGTTGATGGCGGTGTACACTGCTGCAGTAGCCGTGTGAACGGGGACTGACAGAGGGCGAAACCTTGATGGCGGTTCAGCCATGGTGAGAAATAGCCGTCCTTTTCTCAGCTGAGGCTGGTCACGTGAGCGGCCTGCAGCAGGATATATATATAGCCTGAAATCGGCTGCACTTGTGACGCGCGTCGCGTGCAAGTGCGTGTTAGAAACGTGAGCGCTGCAAGCGGGCACGAGACTATTTTTAGCCTGCAGAGGCTGGACTTGTGACGGCATAAAAATTATCTGCGAGAGCCGGAATCGAACGCGGGTCTCTGGCGCGAAAAGCTTTGTGATACACCACTGAGCCACAGGGGTAATGACCACAGGGGTAAGCAGATAAGAGGGCGTGATAGCAGTAACAGGTTCGGCCTCAGCGGAACTAACACACTATAACCCATTTGTCCAGCTTTATGCTCGGAAATGAGAACGTTTCTCATGAGCGCGGGAGAGCGCGGCCGCTTTCTGTCACGTAAGAGAGCTGGGCGCGAGCTCAGAGCTGCATAAAGATTATCTGCGAGAGCCGGAATCGAACACGGATCTCTGGCGCGAAAAGCTTTGTGTTCCACCACTGAGCCAGGTGTAAAGACACAAACATAACAGCGCGAGCAGATAAGAGGGCGTGATAGCAGAAACAGGTTCGGCCTCAGCGGAACTGATACACTATAAATGCTTTATGTAGCGGCGTTATATGCAGGCGGGAGAGCGCGGCCGCTTTCTGTAACGTAAGAAAGCTAGCCGAGAGCTCAGAGCTGCATAAAAAATTATCTGCGAGAGCCGGAATCGAACACGGGTCTCTGGCGCGAAAAGCTTTGTGTTCCACCACTGAGCTAGGGGGAAGACACAGGCTTAATAGCGCGAGCAGATAAGAGGGTGTGATAGCAGCGACTAGTTCGGCCTCGACGGAACTTAACGCACTATAAACCCACTTGCCGGTGACGCGTATACATGGGGCCGGGCTAGCTCTCTTGTAAAGTAGAGAAAGCTAGCCGCGGTTGGCACAGCTGTAAGCGGCTCGTTCCCCATTCAGCGCTCGTAGGCGGTAAGAGGGGGAGGCGGCGTAACGCTTCGAGTCGAGCCCGCAGGGTCAACAACAGAAGCCCAATCGCAGAGGAAACATCCACCGTTGGCGAGAGAAAGCTCTGCGTGTCCCAGTCCCAGGCAGAGAGCGCAGAAGAAGGCGGGCTCTGGCGCTGAGAGGGACGCGGCATGAGCCGCAGGTGTGCGAGGCATCTTAAAAAAGACGCTCGCTGCTCCTTTAGATACACACACACAATACAAGAAGCTTTTTGGTAAAGGATATGAATCCGTCGGATGGCGCTAGCTTGCAGGACGGTTGAAGGTGGCGAAGACGGCCGGCTTCCTCAGACTCCCAGATGCTCGCTAGAAGGTGCCTTTTCCACGACGGCAGCTTCTCTCAGGATCAGCAGATGCGTGTAGCCTCGCTGAAGATATGAAAAATCAGAATTTACAGCCTGAGAGGCGAATTTATACTCTCTGGCCACGCCCGTTTCGGCGGGCTCTGACGCAATGAGAGCAGGTCAGACTCTCATTGGCCGAGAGTTCATTCGTGTCTCCTCATAGGCTTAAGCAGTTCCCTGTGAGCGAGCCAATGAGCTGCTAGCTAGCCTGCTCATGCTCTGCTGCAGCTGAACTGCGTTGTGAATAGATACAAAATTATAGGATAATTTTTGGCTTCAATTTCTCAGAAAAGATGAATCTTTCCCGTAGCGTAAGCTAGCTTACGCAATATGAGAGAACCTCTCGTAAGAGAACAAGAACACACAGCCAACTAAACACGACGTAGAACTCACAACTGAAAAACACAGGGCTTAAATAGACAGAGAACTGAGGCGCTAATTAACAAGACACACCTGAACAGAACTAACAATCAATTAGAAACCATAGTGACAAACAGGGAGCAAACAGAGGAGAACTGAACCAATTAACAGACTGACAAGACACTAGAACAGAAATGCAAACATGAAGCAAACACTGAACACGTGACAAACAGACTCAAATGGTGACATAAACAATGAATGACTGCAAATGCTGTAAGTAATTCCTATAAAACTCCTCTATCTGAAGAAGCGGACCGAGTGAAGCTGTCATTAAGTATTGATGACACAGATGATGTAAAATGAAAGATATATTGAAGTAATTGTTAATGGAATTAGGGTCAACAAATCACTGGAATTCCCACATGCTTTTGGTCCCCATGAGGAAAACAGTTTATAAATCATACAGAATGATGCTTTTTGAAAATGTAAAAATGCAGAAAATGTTGTGTGATGGGTAGCTTTAAGAGTAGGGTTATGGCAAAACATGAAAAACCAACGAGAGAGAGAGAGAGAGAGAGAGAGAGAGACAGAGAGAGAGAGAGAGAGAGAGAGAGAGAGAGAGAGAGAGAGAGAGAGAGAGAGAGAGAGAGAGAGAGAGAGAGAGAGAGAGAGAGAGAGAGAGAGAGAGAGAGAGAGAGAGAGAGAGAGAGAGAGAGAGAGAGAGGTTCAAAAAAAAAACCTTTAATTTTTACATTTCAAAAATCATACATTCATATACTCATTCTAAAATAAAAATAGAACATATAAACCCACAGATGTTTAAAAAATATAATAATAATTAAAAATTCAGAACCATCACACCATCATACATAGTACATAAAACATCATTAATGCACCATATTTCAATAAAACTCCTGACATCATTTACAATATCATAATATGCGTACTCCACTTTAAGCCTCCCTTCCACTAATTTCCTAAACATAATTTCAGGATCCGTGGATGCAAGTTGTAAGCCTTTGTTCTTCCTAGTCTTCCACACTGCCAATTTTGCTGTCCCAATCAGATAACTCAATAAACACACTTTCTTCCTCATCAAAAAGCCATACTTTAACCCTCCAATGAACACTTTATCCGAAAAATCCTCATCAAATTCCCTGAACCATTCCTTAAGAAGATTAAAAAGACTCTGTAGTCTTTCACATCTTAAAAACAAATGTTCCAAATCTTCCTCTTCACCACAAAATCTACATTCCCCACCCACTGCTGGATTCAAGTGTGCCACATGTCTGTCTGTAGCTATTGCCCTGTGAATAATCCTCCATTGTAGATCAGCGGTTCGCTTCTCCACTGGAGGTTTATACAGTGCTCTCCATCTGTCCCTCACGAGGAACTCTGGTGTCAACAGTTCTGGCCACCCAGAGGCTTTCACTCTCCTGAGTGACTCCTGATGTAGGACCTTCACCGTGATGTGATAAATGGCCTTCTTTGATGTAGACTCGAATAGTTCTATTTGAGGAAACTCAAAAGACAAAATTGAACCAGCGTCCACACCTTCCAGATCTTCCTTACTTGCGGGAGCTATTTTTATCTTCGGAAATCCCTTCTCATCAGGTTCCTTCCTTGCGATGATCTCTCTGTAGCTGCTTGGTATTACATAAAAAATTTCCTCCATCAGTTTTGCTGTAAGTCTTAGTGACCGTAATCCTGTCACCTCCCTGAGGGTCTCTGCTGATCTCCATCCATTACTGTCCAAGAGGTGCCCCAGTTTTACAACGTTGTTCCTTAGTAAGCATGTCCGTATACTCACAGAAGATAACATCCTTGTCTGGATCATTGGATTAAAAAGCAAGGGTTCTTCAGTGACCCAGTGACCTTGAGGATCAATGTCCCGTTCTACTTTAAAAACAGCTCTCCAGACCTTCAACATTGACTTGTAAAATGGTGTAAGCTCAGACAAGCTCACCTCCTCCAGTTTTATTAGGAATAGATGTTTATCCAGTCCCAGTCCTCCTGCTCTTTGTAGCAAAGCACAAGCAGTTTGGGCCCAAGTCAAGTCCTTATGATAGAGGAGTCTCTGTGCAGCTTGTATCCTGAATGCACTGATACGACTCCTCACATCCACCAACCCCTGGCCACCTTCCTGGACAGGTAAGTACAGTGCTGCTGCCCGGATCCAGTGCTGCCCACTCCAGAAGAAGTCCACCAGTGCTCTTTGTACACGGCAGATCAGTTCATCAGGTGGCTCCATGACAATAAACCTGTGCCACAGTGTGGAGGCGGTTAGGTTATTAATAACCAAAACTCGCCCTCTATACGATAACTGTGGTAATAGCCATTTCCATTTAGACAATCGGGCAATCACTTTCTCCAGCATTCCCTCCCAATTCTTCATCTGAAATTGACTATTCCCTAAATATACACCCAAGACTTTCAGCCCCTCCCTACCCCATTTCAAACCACCAGGAAGCTGCGGAGATCTTTTACCTATCCACGGTCCAATAATGAAACCCTCACTTTTTCCCCAGTTTAATCTAGCCGAGGATACCTTCTCGTATTGCTCAATGTTCTTAATTAAAACTGTAACATCATCCTGGCCTGTAATAAAAACAGTAACGTCATCAGCATAAGCCGAAACAGACACCATAGAACTGATGTCTCCATTCGGAATTAAGACTCCATTGAGCTTTCTCCTTAACTTGCACAACAGAGGTTCAATGACAAGGCTATATAACTGTCCTGAAAGTGGACAGCCTTGCCTAATTCCTCTAGAAACAGGTATTGGGGCACTTAAACCACCACCAGCCTTTACAAGAACAAATGCATTGGAGTACAACAACTGAATATATGAAATAAATGTATCACCAAAGCCAAAATGCTGTAAAACATTATAGAGATACCCATGGTCAACTCTATCAAATGCTTTCTCCTGATCTAGAGAAAGAACACCAATTTCATAATTATTGAGCTGACCTATTTCAATAACATCACGTAATAATGATATATTGTCCATTATAGATCTTTCAGGAATGCAGTATGTCTGATCCTTCTGCACCAATAAACCAAGATAACACTTTAATCTATTAGCCAAACATTTTGAGAATATTTTGTAGTCAACACACAACAATGACACTGGTCTCCAATTTTTTAGAAGTCCCAGATCTCCTTTTTTTGGAAGTAGTGAAAGAACTGCCCGACTACAACTTATGGGAAGTATCTTACTTTGACAGCATTCAGACAGTACCTCATAAAAGTCTTCTCCTAAAACACTCCAAAAACGTTGATAGAATTCAGCAGACAATCCATCAATTCCTGGGGATCTACCAGTGGACAATTGCTGCATTGCCTCTGTAAGCTCTTGAAAAGTAATGTTATCATCCAGAGTCTTTTTGTGCTCACTCTCAATCTTTGGTAGATCACCAAGTAGATCCTCAGCACTTTCCTGGTTACAGTTTTCAGAAGCATATAATTGTGAATAGAAATCTGCAGACATTTTCCTTATTTCCACAGGATCTGTTGTTATAGAACCATCATGACGACGAAGATGATACATTTGCTTCTGTGTTGTACTTTTCTTTTCAAGATTGAAAAAAAATGTGCTAGGGGTGTCCATGTCTTTAATAGAGCAAAATCTTGCCCTTATTAGCGCTGTCTTTACTTGTTCTTGAAGAAAAGTTCCAAGTTCTTTATTTTTCCTTCGTAGAGCATCATCATGCACAAGTTCATTATTATTAAAAATTTCTTGCTCTAAAAGTTCAATGTCTCTTTGTAATCTTTTCACAGTTTCCTTCACCACTGATCCAATATGAGATGAATAATTCTGACAAAAAATCCTTATGTTAACTTTTCCGACATCCCACCACTGACTGAGATTCTCAAACGAATCTTTCTTCATTTTCCAGTTCTTCCAGAAAAAAATAAATGAATCACAAAAATTAATGTCTTGTAGCAATTTAGCATTCAAATGCCAGTAATAACTAGGTTTTGACATATTTTTTAAATTGAAATCAAAAATAACCATGTGATGGTCTGAAAAACCATTAGGCAAAATAGAAGCATTCGTCACCCTATTATTCCATTCTTTACCCAAATAAAATCTATCTAATCGTGCACCACTGACTCTATTATCATTTACTTTAAGCCAGGTATATTGTCTATATCTTTTATTAATCATTCTCCACACATCTACTAATTCAAATTCATTCAATACTTTTACCAACATCATACTTGATTGAGTATGTGGCTCTTCACCATTTCGATCAATTGTAAAGTCTGTGGTGCAATTCCAATCTCCTCCCACAACAATACACACATTACTATCAATTGTCCTAATTAACCTTGTCATTTTCATAAAAAATTCCAACCTTTCAGTCCCATTATTTGATGCATAAACATTCATTAACACAAATACCATTCCCCCAACCTCAATCTTAGTTAACAACAGTCTACCTTTTATGACCTCATCCACAGCTAAAATATTAACATTAATATTTTTAGAAAATAAAATAGCAACCCCTGCACTGTTATTTGTCCCATGACTTAAAGTGAGCTTCCCTTCCCACCACATGTTCCATTCATTCTCATTATCAGTATCAGTATGGGTTTCTTGTAAAAAAGCTACATCAACCCGGTTAATTTTAATAAACTCTGAAACCATTGCCAATTTTGTCCTAGCTCTACCTCCATTTATATTCAAGGAGCCCACCCTTAACAGCCCCATAAGAAAAAGGAAATAAAAGAGACAGGACAGGTATAAATGTGACATACAAAGTTTAGAAATCACCATGTGCAACTTCTTCATTTGACTTTTTTCAAAGCATTCATTTTATCTTTCCTTAACCTTGTTATCATTTTTTTCAGACGAAATCTCTTTTTTTTATCTAAGCCTTCATAACTGACAGTTTTCTGCAGGGACAACACTGACCCAATGAATTTATCTGTGTCTGGAAAAAAATCCGTAACTTCCACTACTTTTCCAAATGTTGCATCCAAAAAGTTGTTAATTTCCTGCAATGTGTATGTATCCTCCAAAGCTTGAGAACCTATCTCAGAAATATCAGAGACTGACTCATCATCTCTCATCTCCTTATCCTCAGACATTTCAACGCATCCAGATGTCCCTGCCACTTCTTCATCCACAGTTCCATGAACTTCTACCTTTTTCTCACTAGACTCATTGCCACCATCCTCATCATCATCAACAACAACATCAGTTTGTTTATCACTATGAGCTTGCGCGTCACTCGTCTCTCCAGCATGAGACTGTTTAGCAGTCTCAGATCCTTTTGCTACATCGACGGCATCACTAGGCCCTGCAGTCTCCTCACCGTTCTGAGCTTTATGTGGACACGCCATCCTTTTATGGCCCACATCCCCACACTCAAAACACTTCATGCTTCCAGAGTTTGCATACACCATGTACGCCTTTCCTTCATGCCATACTCTGAAAGAAATATCTAATTCTGGCTCATTCAAAAACATGAACACCTGCCTCCTAAAAGACATGACATGCTTTAATGCTGCATTTTTACAGCGAAGTGGAACCATTTTAAGTGCGCTAGCAAACTTCCCATAACGAACTAATCCCCGCTCAATCTCGTCATTATTAATGAATGGAGGCACGTTTGATATTGTTACGCGTGTCGTCGGCGTAACCAGCGGTGAAACATTAATAAAATCACCACTTACCACAATTCCGTTGATAACGAGACGATTAGCTACCTCTTCCTCCTTTACAAAAATCACAACGGCCTTGTTCATCCTCGAAGCCGAAGAAATGTTTTCAAACCCGATCTGCTCTCCAACCGCGACTAGCACTTCTTCCACCTCCACACCTGGCGCGGGAACACACCTGACTCCATTACGCAGAGACACAAGTGGCGGTGGCTCTCCCGCGTTCGGGAACGACGCCATCCCAACACCGTCCCGAAAAAAAAAACTTTAATCAACTTAACCTAATTTCAAAATCAACTGTTATACCCCAAATTTTAAGAATGAAAAATAAGGAAAAAAAAAGTCAAAAACAGTCACCCTCTCCCCTGACGAATCCCCCACACACACCCAAACGCTCCCAGCGTGCACCGGAAGTGAGAGAGAGAGAGAGAGAGAGAGAGAGAGAGAGAGAGAGAGAGAGAGAGAGAGAGAGAGAGAGAGAGAGAGAGAGAGAGAGAGAGAGAGAGAGAGAGAGAGAGAGAGAGAGAGAGAGAAAGGCAGTGGCTCTGTGAGAGGCCGGTGTGAATGTGAAGCCTGGCTCTACGAGGCTGAATGAGTTTTGATATGAGGAGACCGCAACCTGGAATCTTGCTAATAGTCTGGCACTGGATGAAATAACCACTGAAAGAGCGAGTTCATTTGTAAGTTTCCTTTGCTGTAACATCAAATGTAAAAACTATACTGCTTATTACTTCCTCTTTTACTGTACAATTGGGTCCAGAAATCTGTGGCCATAAGTGAAATGCTTAAATTGATCAGTTTTCTAATTCAATACAATTTTTAATAATATTATAAGCATAGTAATTTGAGTGAACAGTTGAACTGAAAATGTCATGGATTTCAGAATGACAGGAGCACTTAAGCTGAGCTCCACAAGTTAAACCTAATGATCCATGTTATCCATCATTATTTGAGAATGTTCCAAAGAGCATATTTTGCCTCAGTGGAATAGGGAAATTGCATTTGCTCTCCTTTTGTACATGGTCATTGTGACAAATTTACCCATTTGATTAGTGACCCAGAGAGTTCAGAATCTAAAAATGTTTTTAATTCACTTTTTCCTCAAAACATTTCTTTGTTTTAATTTTTTTTTCCACATTCCTTTTAAACTTTCAGCTTTTACAGGTTTAAATTGGATTTTAATCCCAGCATTTCTAGATGGTCTCCACTGCATGTGTAGGCTGTTTTTCTTTTTTTTGTTCTTTTTTTTGAAAGAGAGCAATTCATTCCTTTAATTCAGCAAGGGCACATTAAATAGTTCAAAAGTGACATTAAAGACATTTATGACACTTGAAGACAGGAGAATTTCAGCTTTGTCATCACAGGAATAAATGACATTTAAAATATATTAAAACAGACAGTTATTTTAAATTGTACAAATATTACACATTTATTGTTTTTAATGTATTTTCGATCAAGTAAATGCAGCCTTGGTGTGCACCAGAGACTTAAAAATATAAAAAAAAATCAGTTTGTGGTCAAAAGATTCTACTTTTTTTTTAGTGTACTGTATTTTTAAATCTATTGTGCTTTTAGTCATTACAAGAACGTCCTCTACATGTCTGCTTGTTTGTCTCCAGCCTGTTATAAATTGAATTTGCACTTCTCAGATTGACATGCAGAGTATTAGGCACTTTTTAATAAATTACTTTTAGAGAAAAATTAGGTGGGATTAATTTAGGGAAAAGTAGCGAGTCCCTAGAGGAATGGCTGTTAAATGATGGCCTCTTTTTAGACAAACGGCTGCTCAGTCATCCAGGACAGTGGGCCCTCAGGGGAATAAAGAAATGTGATGCATATTATAGCCGCATGGGAATGCAGCGTCCACACTGGCACTGCCTGGTTTAACACTTCGCCCAGCACTAGAGACCTCTGCTGATGGATATACCCTCAGCCCGGAGAATATGCACTCGCTCTAAGCACCAGGAGGGCTTCCATGGCTCTCGGTCTCTGCGTGCACGAGACCGTCTGCTCAATCGCAGTGGCACCAGCAGTTCCTGGCTGGTGACATGAAAACATTGTCCCCAGGCAATGCCTGAGACAGAATACATTAACAGGGTCTGTTATTTCCACGGTAATATGGCAGATATCACAAACCTTCTGTAGTTTGCGCTGCATAAATTATTGTCGCGATACTTTGTGTTGTCAGTCAGTTTTCTTGACACAACAACCTCTTTTTCTTTTGTCTTCTTGACAGTGTGGCGCTTCTCTGTGCAGTTGGTATAATTTATCAACCCACCAGGGCTTCCTGTAAATCATTTGTGGTTTTTATCAGCTCACTTTCTGAAGGGGCTTATTGAGTACTCAACTCAACAGTGTGATTGTTAATTACACACAGGGGTGCGTTCCAATTCACAAGGTGATCAGGGATGTTGATTTACATTGTTGGACGATGTAAATTCTTTCTTAACATCAATAGCAATGCATTGGTATTGTTTTTTTGTTATTTATTTTAATATTAAAAGATTTAATTTACTTTCTTTCTTTGCACATTAAATCTGTGGTGTGATGGGAAGCTTTTTCCCATCACAAATTCATGCGCACGTGTTGTGAATTAGGCGGAAATTTTTCGTGAGAAGTTTAAATGTGCATATAGATACGAATAGTATACGCAGTTATTAATGAATGAGACCCAATGAGTCAATAATTCATCACTCCACCTAAAACGTATTTTTGTCTTACACTGATTTACTATGGTAAGCTTATTATAAGCGTTTATATTTTAGACCTAGTGGGATGGTTTTTGCGGGAAATTGCAAAAATACTGTATGTCACTCAACTTGAGATCCTTTCCATCTAAACTGGTTATATATCTCTTAAGCCTATAATGTTTTATGAGCAGTAGGATAACCATATTTATCAATACAGCCACACAGCGCCAAAGCACAACCAAAACAATGTTCTTCCGCAAAATGCATGCAGTTTTGTTTATTAACCTCTAGAGGGCCAACAGTTACATAGTCATAGTGCACCTTTAAATTGAATTCAATTTGAATTAAAGTAGCAAACTAGATGCAGAATTGCAATTTGAACTGAAACTTAAGGAAGTATTAAAATTTTAATAATTGAAGCTCCAAATAATTCTTTTAACTGTAAAAGAAAAGTTTGTTCAGAAAAAAAGAATGTTGACTCGACAAAGTCTTGAAAGTTTTGGGAAGTTTAACGTCTTGAAGTTTGAAAGTTTTAGGCCTAATTGACAGAGGAAAATGATAAATGACCCCTTGGTTTTTCATTTCACATGCAAGTGGGTGCTTACACTGAAGACTTAAAGCCACAATAGGGGGAAAAAAAGTCAGAGAGGGGGTGGATATTAATCATATAAAACTTATAATAAATTATTAAAGTATGATTGGTGATGTTTTTTGGCACAAAATTACTTTTCTAACATTATAAATGGTCCTCAGCTAGAAAAGTTAAATAACAAACAAAAAGGACGATAATTTAAAAAACGTTTTGAAGAGAATATACTTGGCTAAACTTACATATTCTTGCTAGCTGCAGCCACAGTAAACTTATGGCACAGGTTATTATCAGGGCTTGACCCCACAGCAAAAGCTGTCTCACTTCCTTCTGTTTCACCTCCCCCTCCACCCCCTAGAATCCAGCGGTATCCAAACAGTGGGCAGTCAGTCAATCAGTGCTGCATAACCTCATCCACAAACTGTTATTGGCACATAACTGAGTTTCCATACAGCTCTCCCACACAAAACCCGAGTCATTTTTTAGTTTAGTCATCACATTGCTCCCTCTCAGCACTTCACACATAAGTTATTTAAGATGTTTATGTGTATATTAACACTCTATGATGTACTTTAGAAATTGCTCATTTTAAATTGCGTGCTTGCTTTCCCATCAGCCAGTTACTAATGCCATTTTCCTGCAGTGCCAGAGGGATTACATGGTATTTGTGGCTCAGGTTAGGACTGGGCGATTAAAATGATATCAAATCGAGATCACGATAAAATTGGCATCGATAACGTTGATAAGCTCTGGACATTTTTAAACGATTTGGATTAATCTGACAAACCATCACACATCAGAAATAAACGTGACACCAGCCAGTCGCTTGTCTCTGTTGTGCAGCATCTTATGTGACAAAAAAATGCAATGTTTTGTTGTAAATTAATTGTTATATTTTCACATAATTACCTTTTAAAACCTTGATTAAATTGTTAAAGTTTATGTAAATTTGTATTGAATAATAAAACACAGAATTAAAATGAAAAACAGAATTTAGGAAAAAATAAAATGTATTTCATGGTGCCCTAAATTAAAAGGTAGCTACTCTGTGGAGTTTAATTGTGAACAAATAAGTTAACATGTTTACATTCATTCATTCATTCTCAAGGTCTAAAAAAAATTGGAAATGAATATCTTGATAAATATATAGATATCGTGTGATATAGAAAAAAATATTGTGATAATATTTTTGGCCATATCACCCACCCCTAGCTCAGGTGATTTATTTGTTTATTAGTTTGTTTACATTTTATTGTAAATATGATTATTCAGTCATTCATTCAATTATTTATTAATACAAATAATAGTTATTTTTAATTTATACATTTAAAAAATATATATATTTATTTGTCTTGGTCATTTGTTTGCTTACATTTAATCTTTTCTATTGTAAATAATGATTATTAGTTTGTTGTCATTTATTTGATTATTTAATATTAATAATATTTGTTCATGATTTATTTATTTGTATTTGAAAATATAAATCAATCAAATACATTTTATTGTAAGTAATAAAAATTATTAATCAATAAATCATTCATTTAAAATATTTCTTTTATTGTTAATAATAATAATAATACAAATGTAACTTTATTTATTTATTTATATTTATTTGGTAAGTAAAAATATTTATTTGTTTGTTTGGTCCTAGCCTGTATTGATGTAAACCATTTTGGAGCCATGCAGTTTTATCCCACTTTTGTGTCCCAAGTTCTCATACAAAGCATCAAGGATCAGTATCTCTCCGTCCCGGTCCCAGTGGGCCTGTTGGTGTCACTGCATGGCTCATTGGCCGCTCCATGCACAGACGCACACGTAACACAGCCTCCCCTGCACCTTCTTATATCTGACTGTGGTGTGATTGAAACCGATGCGGGGCCGTGTCAAGGCCCCAGTCACCATGTAATTGAATTCTTCCATGTGTCTGGGAGCTGACCAAAGTGGTAGAAAGAAGGTAAATAGACAAAGCTTTGGTCTTCCGTACACACAACAAATCGAGACTTGCAGCGGTTTGCGGAAAGCTAAGCAAAGATTTGTGGGAAAGCACTTGTCTGGACATTTTTTGTCTGTGCAGTGTTGTGGAGATTACAGCATTTTGTTTTTCCTTTTTCAACATGTGTGCGTGTGTGTACACAAATGTGATTCCGAACTAAAGGGTTTGCAATCACATAAGGAGAAGCGCAGGCAAACAGAAGTCAGGGCTCCCGTTGAGCAGAACTCTGACTGTCTGCTTGCATTCCGACTTCCTCCCACCCACCACGTCTCTACGTGTTCAATTTGGCGACCGTTGCTTAGTGACAGTGTGCCGCTGGCCCCCTGCTATGTGGTTTTTGTGTCTTCACCGAAGTGAGTCTACAGATCTCCAGACTCAAGATAGGGTGCTGAAAAAAGTAGCGTCTGTAATTTATCTAAGGTTATTTTGTGATTCAGATATACTGCTCTGGAAGCAGTCGAGCGCTAAATTGCTTTCCTCAGGGAGCAGGTCGCATTGAGGGGTCGACAAAGCAGAGAGATTTCTCTCTATCACTTCTCTATTGCCCTTTCTCTAGTCCTCTTCCTCTTTGTCTCTCTGTCTTTCAGTCTCGCTCTCTCCTGCCATGTTTAGGAGTGAGAGAACATTTCTTTGAGAACTCATCGCAATGGCAGATATATGCTGTAATTAGGAAAGATAATTGCAGGTGTAGTACAGCGGGTCGCAGGGGGACACAGTGATTTCTCAAAGGTCACAATAAAGGAGGGGGGGGGGGGGGGTCATTACGGGCTGGGAAGATGAGAACCACTCTCGCTTCACAAAATGAGACTCGTTGAGGAGTAATGGTGTGTGAGCCCAATGAGGGAAAATGACATAAATACATATAGCTACCTACATTCAAAAAACACGCTCACACGCTGCCTATCTGGTAAGAGGTAGGAATGTAAAAGGGAAAGAGCAGAAGCGAGAGTGAATAAGTGAAAGAATTTCCACTGCCTGCATGATCAGAGAATAGCCCGTCAGTAAAATATAGTGTCAGTGCTAATTTGGTGGTATGAGCTGAAGGAATAATAAAAAAAACGAACCTTTCGTTTCATAACAGTTACTTTGAAATTGCTTGTCAAAGTATTAAAGCTTTAAATAATAATGGAATGTGTCAAGCAACATTAGTTACCTACAAGCTAAAAAAAGTTACAATTACAATCCAATTACAGTAGTCTATATATTAATGTATATTTCAATCTACCATATTTTAATGGATTGTTTTTGATTGAAAGATGTATGAATTTTTGTATAAAAATCTAATATATACACGTATACCGTTCAAATGTTTGGGGTCAGTATGTTTTAATGTTTTATACTCACCAAGGCTGCATTTATTTGAACAAAAATACAGTAAAAATTGTAATATTGTGAAATATTATTACAATTTAAAATAACAATTTTCTATTTTAATATATTTGAAAATGTAATTTATTCCGGTGATGTTAAAGCTGAATATTCAGCAACATTACTACAGTCTTCAGTGTCACATGATCCTTTCTAATCATGCGAAAGGATCATTCTAATATGCTGATTTGCTGCTCAAGAAACATTTGTTATTATTATCAATGTATGATGATAATTTTGTGGAAATAATGTTTTTTGGGAAACTGTAATAACTGATAATAAATGTTAATGGCATCGCTATGTTTAGGTATTTTCTCCTCTACACTGCTTTAAAAAAAAGAATTCATCCATTTATTTTTATGTTGATTGCTTTGGGAGCCCCATATTAATATGCAGGGATCAATACACATGTATCAGCTTAATTGAATAGGATAATCGAATATAAGATTAGAGAATATACTGATATTACAGTAATGAACAACAACAGAAATGTCTCTGCATCAAATTCAAATCTCATTGTTAATTCTTAAACCTTCAACATTCGTGCAGAGACTATTGAAACCACCAGCATTGACAAGGGAGAAGAAAGAGAGAAAAGAAAGGGCTAGAGAAGACAAAATAGTTGGCTATCTTAGGCATGTAGAAGGCCGACTGTAGTTGATTCCTCTGGGATTTTTAGGCTAAGCTGCTCCCCCTTTCCTCTACATAGCCTGTAGTGTTTTCATAGTGCTGCAGTGTAGCATGTGTTCTTCCCCTAAGAGCTCTCCAAACTCTCCAAGAAAAACAGAGCTGAGTGCGAAGAACTGTAAATATCAAGCTTACTAGGGCAATCCTACTGATTCCCCATCAGAATCCGTACGGCTGGAATAACAGTAAAACAGTGTCAGAAAAGAAAACGAGGTCTCTGGCGGGGCGCTGCTGTACTCAAGCTAGGTATCTGAAATGATCCAGTGAAATGAAAGGCAATAGAAAAAAGACTTGCTTGGTGTAATTTAAGACGTAATTTAGGCTGTGGGGGTGATTGACTATATTTTCAGGCTGTGAGTGTAATGGCAAGTTTAATTGTCTTGGCATTAGGGTTAAAGCCAAGCCATTAGAGTGTATCATATGTCTCGTAAAGGAGCCAGTTTTCATTTTGGAGTGACCTTCAGCTGGGCCGAACGATGGCAGGCAGATAAAATATTGATTTACACTAGTGATGGGAACAACATCACGTATCTGTGTAAACAGAATTCAATGCGACGACAGCGCAAAATGTAGTTAAACAGCAAATTCACCCAGGACTGAAGTGGTTAGGAGGATGAGATGCATATAGAAATTAGAAAGTACATTAGGAAAAATGCTTTTAAATACATTTGTTCGTTAAGAACTATAGAAGTGAATCAATACATGAGACAAACCACACGGCTTAATCTTTATTTCCCAGTGGGAATGTTTGTTATATCCAGAACATTTCTTTTTGTATTGGGCAACATTAGGACTAAAGGTGAAATGTCCATGTATTGATTGACTTTGTGGTAAATTAAGATGAATCCATAAGACAGAAAGTACCTTTTCTCAAGAGAAACATTGCATTCCTTAATGGTTTCCCAATCCCATTGATATGCAAACAACATGTTTTTTTCAACTGCCCTGGCAAATAGTGAGAATTTTTCTTCTCCAAGGCTCAAATACCTAACCGTACGTATCCATTAGTACAGAGATGAGCAGGCTTTTTCTATTCATTCAGTCTATAAAGAGAGCTAAGCGGTAGAGGATTGTGGGAGTAAAGCAGACAATGAAAGCATCAAAAAGTGCACAAAAAAATTTGTTTCAAAATTTGCCAGTAGTGATTTTGTGATTTACACTGTTGTTTAACAGTGATGGATGAAATATATTTACTATACTTTAAAGGCTGGGTCGATACGATTTTTTAAATCATTCATTCCGAGTGTGCATCAAAGATATTTCTTTTGTGCTTTTTATTGGGTAGCCGTAATGCCATTACATTCTATTTTGCCCTCTGCTCATCACAATAGATCAGGTTTTCACGCTGTGAATGGACACCTAATGGATTGTTGACTGGAATAAAGCCAGTCTGGGATCCCTGGGCTTTTCCCTTTCCCAGCATGACCAGTCTGAAGCTGCTTCATTTGGGAAAACACAAGACATTTTTATGTATCTCCATTTTAATGAGGGGCCCCTTAAGAAACAGATGGTGCATTAGTTGAGACAAACTCTCGCTGACATTGGTGGAATTCGAACAAACAATACAACATGGCTGGAACAGTGCAGGGTTCTCTCTGCAGATTATATATAGCCCACATTGTTTCATGAGCAACACTGGAATTTCCCCCTTTTTTTTATTAAATGGGCACAGCGTTTTGTGGCCTCCAAGGAGGAATGGAATATGAATCCAAAGAAGAGAACTTACAGCTCTGACTAGTTGGTTTGTTGTGCCAGCAGTAAAGATGCTGACTTGTTTGCTTTGAGCCTCACTTTATGTAAACCCTCAAAGGTGCATCCGAAATGTGCACATGCATGGTTTCTTTCACACAAACTTTCTACATTTGCAAAAGTGCACATTTTTATGTCAACAATAATTATATGCCTACTCACCATTTTGACATTTTCAGAATTAGAGGAGTCTTATACGTTTTGGTTGAACTCCACTTTTAATTTGGCTTTTATGGACTTGTAATTCATAATTAAGTCGTAAGCATGAAAATATTCACTGACCCTTAGAATTCAACATGCCATTTTTTTGCTGCTGTACCTTTATTACTTCAGTTTAAACTCACTCACTACATGTAAAATAACTTTTTTTTTGCTGCTCAGGCTGACTACAGATTTTTTGTTGAGTCCACCACCCAACCCAAATGCCCTACAAACTGTTAACATAAACCTGAAATGATAAGATACCTTGTTAAAAACAAAAAGCTGCTCGTTTCTAATGTTGGGATCCTTCAGGATGACATGCAGAGCCGCTACGTACACACATCTAGGAACAGAGAGCTTACAGTAGTTTGGGAATAATTATAATTTTGATGTTTAGGAATAATACCTTCTATTACTTCACTGTGACTTGGTGGACCAATTTTGTACGCACCTCACAGATATTGGCGACATGTAATACAAGTTGCGAAAGTTTGTAATGAGCCAATTTCACAGTTTAGTTTCAAAGATCTAAAGAGACTATTTATAGTACAGAGATTTTTTTCATGTTATGACCCTTTAAAGTTGTTCAATTTCTTACGGTAGTATGATATTCAAATTGTTAAAGCATCTTTTGTTATACAATGCAATCCTATACAATACTATTTCAGCTTAAACCTGCATTGTTTCCTTCCCTTCGCACCTGAATGGAGGTTGACAGCTGTGTGCCTTTAGTCAGGCAAGAGCGCAGCCCGAGTTGGTGCGTAATGACAGTAATTAGCAAGATGTGCAGTGACATGTTTAGCGGATGCTCTGCGGTAGGTGTGCGAACACTTGAATGTGAAGTACAGTGAGCTGCCCCCAACTGCAGCCGGGGAGCTCAATCAGCGATATCGCTCCTGGCCCTATTGTACTATTTCATCCATTTCCAGTGAGTCAGCCACAATTACTAATGCCATCCTATATATAAATTCCCCACCTGCATGCACAATGCACCCCGATTATGACCTCACGATGTTAATCTAACCCCTTCAAGAGGACGTTTCCTACAAGAAAACGTATTTATGTTTTTAAAAGCTACTAACTGTCACGATGGTGTAGCCGTTAAGGACGGAAATATTGATGTAGCTGAGTCTGGTTGTACATATGTGCTCACTTGATAAATGGGTCAAAAGAATTGTGCTGAACTGTGACAAACTGAACCGTAATTGTTATTCCGCGCAGCATCTGTTATGCGCTCTGCTGATCGTAGCAATATGTGATGGAGTAACTGGACGCTTTGGTCGTAAAGCACCCCTCACAGGTGCACGTCCCGCATCATGAGCCATGTGAAATAGATCAACCGCAGACCAACACAGCTGCAGCAACCTCTAGTTTCCTTAAAGCATCCACAGCTGGTTTAGTCAAGAACAACTTTCTCTGAGCAGCGTGAGTGAAAACTTGTTCTGAAGAGCATGGATCTGAATGTTTTATAGGAAGAGATGCTTGGGGCCTGAATACTAAATTTAAGTGCATTAGGTCACTGGAATAGCCACATAAAACAATGAACAAATAAATTTAAGGTTATGATGATGCTGCTTTTTCATGCTCTGCTGAGACCCTATTGATTTTCAAAGAGATTTTTTATGGGTCTCCAGCAGTCTTGCAGGCAGGCGGAAACACTAAAACTTGTGCATCTGAAAACACAGAAACATTATGCAGAAGACTGAATGTTGGTCATTTTAAATGTAGCACTTAGTTCTCAACTGGCAGGTCATGGCTTTGTTCCGATAGGTTGCAAATGGTAGGGAAATAAACAATGCTAAATGCTAATTATAACATGCATGGTTGCTAAGCATGGACACTTAGGAGTGCGAGGGAGGGAGGGAGCCCGGTGGAGTTGTAAGTATGGTGGCTTCTGGTGAAGCTGAGGGAGGGAGGAGCCAAGGCGGAGACGATGCGTCGACAGACCTCGGTGGAGTGTTGCGTTCAGAGGCTGGAGGTGGAGCCAGGGAATAAGCCAGGAATAAATACACTTTAATAAATTCACACAGGAGAAACGTAGGAAAAAGCATCCATAAAAATGACGAAACCATTCAAAGAACACAGGAAACACTGGCCTTACATAACAAGGAGAGCTAATGAGATAATTAACTGAACAGGTGAACGTAATCAATAATCAGACACACTGGGAAACTGGGTCAAAGGAAAAGGAAAAAACACAATGAAACATAGGAACTCTGACAGTTATCACCTTTGCTGGCCTTGTGTATGCTGACCTGGAAATGCTCCACTTTCTCAAACTTCAAATGCATTCAGAGGGGAGAGAGACAACTGCCCCATCACCAGCCATGCGGTCCAGAAACTATACAAACTACAATACTCATAGAAAAGGACATTGGCTCCATTTTACCCACAATTAAACTGCCCCAACTGTATATAGTATTTTCCTGTGTTGTATGCATATCCCTATGTGTAGTAGTAACTTAGTATCACTCTGTAAGTCAGGTATGGTGTCTGGAGAATTTTTGTGCAGTTTTACACCAAATAAACTTTTCTTCCGCTCAAAACTCGCACCCCTGATTGGCTGAGGGGTGTGCACCTGATACCCGCGTCTCTCTGTGGGCAAGGGCGTGGTTGGCTGGTGCCTGCTTACGTCACAGGGCCCTACTAAGAAACATCTTTGCTCATTACATTGTGAGACAAACACTTTCTTTCTTGCAGTTTTTTTCAAGTTACCTTCATTCAAGTTTCCCACGGACCGAACGGTTCTCCGGAAGAATTCAATGAAAATTTCGTCTTCAGCTTTCAGCAATTGGTTATAACCAGTTATAAATAATAATAATAATAATAATAATATAATATATATATACACTTACCGGCCACTTTATTAGGTACACCTGTCCAACTGCTCGTTAACACTTAATTTCTAAGCAGCCAATCACATGGCGGCAACTCAGTGCATTTAGGCATGTAGACATGGTCAAGACAATCTCCTTCAGTTCAAACCGAGCATCAGTATGGGGAAGAAAGTTGATTTGAGTGACTTTGAACGTGGCATGATTGTTGGTGCCAGAAGGGCTGGTCTGAGTATTTCAGAAACTGCTAATCTACTGGGATTTTCACGCACAACCATCTCTAGGGTTTACAGAGAATGGTCCGAAACAGAAAAAACATCCAGTGAGCGGCAGTTCTGTGGGCGGAAATGCCTTGTTGATGCCAGAGGTCAGAGGAGAATGGCCAGACTGGTTCGAGCTGATAGAAGGGCAACAGTGACTGAAATAACCACTCGTTACAACCGAGGTATGCAGCAAAGCATTTGTGAAGCCACAACACGCACAACCTTGAGGCGGATGGGCTACAACAGCAGAAGACTCCACCGGGTACCACTCATCTCCACTACAAATAGGAAAAAGAGGCTACAATTTGCAAGAGCTCACCAAAATTGAACAGTTGAAGACTGGAAAAATGTTGCCTGGTCTGATGAGTCTCGATTTCTGTTGAGACATTCAGATGTTAGAGTCAGAATTTGGCGTAAACAGAATGAGAACATGGAACCCTCATGCCTTGTTACCACTGTGCAGGCTGGTGGTGGTGGTGTAATGGTGTGGGGGATGTTTTCCTGGCACACTTTAGGCCCCTTAGTGCCAATTGGGCATCGTTTAAATGCCGCGGCCTACCTGAGCATTGTTTCTGACCATGTTCATCCCTTTATGGCCACCATGTACCCATCCTCTGATGGCTACTTCCACCATGTCACAAAGCTCTAATCATTTCAAATTGGTTTCTTGAACATGACAATGAGTTCACTGTACTAAAATGGCCTCCACAGTCACCAGATCTCAACCCAATAGAGCATCTTTGGGATGTGGTGGAACGGGAGATTCGCATCATGGATGTGCAGCCGACAAATCTGCGGCAACTGTGTGATGCCATCATGTCAATATGGACCAAACTCCCTGAGGAATGCTTCCAGCACCTTGTTGAATCTATGCCACGATCAAACCCGTTACTAGCATGGGGTACCTAATAAAGTGGCCGGTGAGTGTATATATATATATATATATATATGTATGTATGTATATATTTCCCTTTTGAGCTAATTTGCTACACATCCAAAGGTCCTTTCCAATACTCAAGGACCCATTGGCATGAAGTGGCTACATTTTAATCATGTCTATTCCTATCTGTATACACAGCCACACACTTTGTGTTTCAGATCCAACCCTCACGCCAACGCAAAGTTCCGTTCTGATATGAGAGGGACTCCGACGCTGGATGATTATTAAGGTACAGAGATAGGCTCATTCGGACTCTGCCTGAGCGCATGAGGGATGTGAGGACGAGTTGGCTAGTACTGGATTAAAGATCGTATCGCCATCAGAGGCAAAGCATAAGAAATCATTGGCCAGATAGCCACTGAAGCCTTTCCCGCCAGAGATAGGGAGTCTGCGACAATTTATAATAGAGTAAAGGAACATGTGTGAGCACAGGAACAAGGTGGGTAACTGATATGTCCCTGCAATCAGAAACGTCATTCGTGCCCCCACAGATTTGAGTCGAAGAGATTTTCGGAGCGCTTCTAGTGTGATGTTTTTTCAAAGCTGCTTTTTTTCAAGAAAACAAAAATGTTCAGTGGCTGTCATGTCAGTTTGATTGATTGATCGATTGATCAATTGATTGATTGACTGACAGATAGGACTGTTGCTGGTACCTGGTATAAAAAAAAAACATGACACCCGTGCCTGCAGTTTCTTGTTTTTAATGTGTTTTCAGAGGGAAGGTTTTTCTTTAATGATAATCTTAATCTTTGAAAATATTTTAACCTTAAATTATTCACGGTAATTCAAATGAGGCAGTTTATCACCATTTTACAGCCATTGGAAAGTGCTAATTGATTGTGCCTTTCAATGTTTGACACAGTGAGATGTCAAGGACTGGACATTATCATATGCATTCACTCTTAGAAAGATGAGATGTGAGAGGGAAATAAGGGTTGAAACGGCATGTCTTCACAGAGAAGGCCTGCCAGAACCTTTTAGCCTGGCACTCGTCCCTCTCACACTACGCTGATATAGTTGTCGCCGGAGGATGTTAGTTGACACAAGTGCGTGTGTGTATTCTCTCAGAGCGAGTGGCTGTACAAGTTGATCGGCTTCATTGAAGTGCTGTTCACAGTAGTTCCCATGCTGATCCATTGTTGTTGTCAATTAGGCATTGATCTGTCTTTTCACTCCTCAAAAATCAAAGCCATTTCAGGAAGAGGCTCATCTGCTCTAATAGTTAACTTTATGATTAGCAATTTTATCACCCAGCCATTTTCTGTCTCGTTCTATGTGCTTGCCGAGTGGAAACTGGCCATTAAATAGAGCCCCAGTCAGGGTGGCTTAGTTATAGTAGGAATAACAGTGCAAATTAATCCACAAGTCATTGCAGTCATATAATCCACTCACTATGTTAATTACTTGCTGTTTTTCCTGGAAAGGGGGTTTATGGGAAGGGTCATTAAATGGCTCAGAGCGATTGACCAGTTTTAGGTTGGTGTGTTTGTGGGCCATCACCGACACTGTCGGTTTCAACTCAGTTCATACCGATCAAAGCAATCTTCATAGATATAGTAGTGAGTGTTTGTGTACCCATTTGATTTCCTTATTATGCATAGTAGTTGTAGCACACAAGTGTTTAACCTTTTGATTATTGTTTTAAACCTCAATAAATTTATTTAGATTTAGGCTTAAGAAAAGAAAAATAAACATCAAAGATGTTTATTAGTGCATTTCTGATTTCTTTTTTTCTATTTTTAGCACTGTTAGTGATAAAGTGTAAAATCCAAGATGACTGCCGTATGGGAGAGTGCAAAATAATCAAAGAATTACAGATATCAACTTACATTTTTTTTATTATTCTTGTTATTTATATCATCGCAAAATGTAAACCATATTATCACACAGCTCTATGTAAAAAATGTGGATACATATCAAGCATAGCGTTAGCTCTGGCAGGTCACGTCAGTCAAGCTCGCATTAGCTGATCCACGTCTACTCATAGGAATACGACGCTTATCACAGCATCCATATAAAAGGTCAATCTGTATTATCAGCAGCTTATCACGTTGCTCAGGATATAATCACCCTCCTCCATCCCCAGCTCCTCCTCTCGTCCGGTCATGACTTGGCCTTCTGATTACCCTTCGAATCAGACTAATTTCTCGAATTATATTGTACTGTATATTAATTATTGAACATTAATGATATCGCTCCCTGTACTTATCCATACTAGGCTGCATGGATGGGCAGGGAGTTCTTGCTCAGAACAGAACCATTCCCCCAATCCAAACTGTATGCTAATTGTCAATCATCTTTAATGATAGTGGTCCTGACAGAAATTCAGCTTTACATACAATATACTCACATGAAGCGAAATATACTATATGGTACAGTTACTATATCATCACCCAGGTCTAATCTGCTAAATGCAACTATAAGGCATGACGATATTAAAGAGGCCATATGACCTTTTACAAAGTTTCGATTTTGTTTTTGTGGTTTACTAGAATAAGGCTTTCATGCTTTAATGTCCAAAAAACATAATTGTTCACATATTTTACATTGTTGCAGCACCTCTTTTTCCAGTCTGCCAGTAACACTCCGGGGTGTGTTGCAACAAAGCAACTCACTGATTAACTATCACATGATGCATCGCCGGAGAAACTAACCTAACTGACCACCACTGTTTTCTCAAAACCATAGTAACATGGTCGCACCTCCGTTGTTTAAACCACATTGATTCACCCCTGTTTAATTCCAGTCTCTATGAAGCCCTTCCTTCCGAAAGTGCTCTGCAGCCTTGGTTAGCATAAGATTGAGTTTCTTTCAAAAACCATAAAACATCTTTAATTATTCCAAACTTTTGACCGGTAGTGTGTAGTTTTATAGCAAGCAATATAAAATGATCATTTTGTAATCTTTTTAGAGAGCTTTTCTCTCCAAATATGTGTCTGTTTGTGCTGCTATTGTATTTCAAGGCCAAGCGCGGTGTAATATTACAGTCTGAGGTCGCTCCTTGCTTTATAGTAACAGTTGCAAGGGATTCCCTGAGCTTTCCTGGGGAGCAAAGACGTGATAGATGTGAATACCTCTGTCTGTTCTCTTCACTAAAAACAGTTCTTTCAAAACAAGTTGTTGGGCTACAGATACACACTCGCACACAGGCACTCAAACAGCAAGTCTCTCATGATTGAGGCATTTCATACCCGTAATAGATGTTTGCTACACACAGAGGGAATCGAGAAGGCAGACGACTCACATTTGTACATGCAGGCATGAGGCCCGGCAGTAAATGGAGCTCATAATGGCCAGAACATGTTTGGAAGGGCATCTAATGAGAAAGCCCATTAGGTATTAATAGTATTTTAAAGGCCCGGGGAGAGGGATCAGGAGGGATAGGAAAGCTTTGCCTATTGGATACCAGACAGAAACTGAGGCACATTTTGGGGGTTTATTTAAAATTATGAAATGGTATGAAGTGTAATTACAGTAAAAGTAAATATTAGATGTAGCTTTTGTCCATTCCAGATTGAATGTTTTTTTGATTTGACCAGATTTTTCTTAATACCACAAAAAAACACTAAATGAAATTGCTCCTCCATTATCATTCTGAGATAAAACACCTTTTAAGGTTGATTCATCTAAATCCAGATTAATCAGACAGCAGAAGCTGTGTTTCTCTCAGATAGTCTTCACAGCCAGTGGTCCTCTTTAGTCTTCCATACTGCCTACATCCTTTGAAGCTGCATTAGCTTTCACCCAAGATACTGAAGGTTTTTTTAGCAGCTGGAACGGTGGGTCGAGGTCATAGGTTCGACTCTTTCTTTCTCTGTAGAAGGGGAAAGAGAGGTTTCTGGATACATCCTCCCTCTTTTACTTCCCACCAGACTCAAAGGATGCTGGGAAATGATTAAAGACAAGATTCAGATGAAAGTGATCACTGAAGGTAATAGACTGTAAACTCTCTGCACCGTGGGATGTCCTTTAGAACCGTTTTTGGTTTTGGTTGCTTTTAATGGAATGTATTAAGGTTGAATGTATAGCAGGGTTGCATACAGGATGCAGAAATGCCATTTGAATTTGAATGCAAGGAAGTAAAATGAATTGAAATCCAAAGAAAACTGTTTTTTTTTTATATAAAAGCAAAGTTTTTCTAGACAAACTTTAATGCTGGCTTGATAAAGTTTGTAGGTAAAGTCCTTGTTTGAAAGTGCACAAAATACATTCTTATTGCTATCAATTTTAAAAACAGTGTTGCTGCTTAATAATTTTCTGTAAACATTTTTCAGGATTATTTGATGAATAGAAAGTTCAAAAGAACAGCATTCATTTGAAATGGAAATATTTTGTAACATTATATATATTTACTTTTGATCAGTTTTGATCAGTTACATCCTTGCTGAATAAAAGTGTTAATTTCTTTCTAAAACCAAAAAAAAAAAAAAAATCTTACTGATCCCAAACTTTTGTCATGGTTGTTCCTTATTTTGCCTTTTATATTAATACAAACATGATCCTGGATTCAGGTTTTCAAACCTGATGTAATTTATTTCAAATGTAATTTTCAAACCCTCAGTTGCTTTCATGACCCAATAACTATCAGAATTATCTCTTCATCTGGGCATTCCTCATTTTTCAGATGTGTGGCAAGGGTCTGAATTTATCATGGTGACCAGCTTTGAAACTAACAAAATCACAAACAAATGAAAGGAGGGATCGATCGCAAGTGTCTCCTAGAATGATGAACTGGCACTTCTGTGAAAAATCAATGGCTTCTCTCTCCACAGGTCTGACGTTGTGCTTGTGACTGAGTGCAAGCTCTTGTTGGCCTTAATTCTCCCACCATCTTTTCTCAAATTATGAATTGTAACCATAATGTTTCTTTTTTATTCAGTTTCTCTTTCAGTCTTAAATGCATGCCAATTTGATTTGTGCAGAAAGCCCCCAACACTAATAGCACATAGGATAAGCCATATAAGTGAGTGCAGCTGGATGTATTTACAGTCGTATTGACTTTCGCCTGCCTTTATCTGTCTTGCTTTGTGTGGCACTTGCTTATTGGCTGGATGTCTTAGAACTCTATTGATCTGCTATATATGTTGCATATCTGTGGGCAAGCCTTTATTAACAGAATCCCACAGTGTGCTCAGATCTCTTTTCATATCATTCATAATTCATGTGTAACCCTTTAACCTCAACCTCAGCGTAACATGAATACATTATTGACTTTGCTTCTTCATCATACTGTAGATTAACATGTTTGCTACTTCTGGGTACCAATATAATTGCACATGAAATGAAAGACATGTTATGTTATGTTATGGTTATTTTTTTATTTTTTAGCTTGTCTGGTAAACCATCTTGATAGTTAAAACATCTTGACAGCATGTGCGTTGAGTTTATCGGTGGAATATTTTGTGAGACACAAAAGAAAGGGTCAATGTGGGTTGAAGCTGACAAATAAATGGATCTGAGAAGATAGCAGATAACATTGTGCACCTTTTTCTTTTGTATGACACTTTAGTAAAGTTCAGCGTTCAGTAATAGCGTTTTTCTTTCCTTCTTTCTTTCTAAAGGAAATCAGCCTATAGTCCCAATTTGACAGCAGACCTATCTCTGATTTTTGTATTTGTGTGTGCGCGCACACACGCGAGAATTGAAAGAGAGAGAGAGAGAGAGTGAGAGTCTGTAATGACGGTTAGCCTGTCAGTTATGTGAGATAGAGGGAAATCTTTGACAGCTTGAGAAAGTTCCTTCAGTTTCATCAGTGGTGGGAAAGCATGCTGTCACAGGGAAATCTACAGGCTAAAACAGGTATCCATCACAGAGAGAAAATGCAGAGCGACACATGTGAAAATGCTATTTCCATCTAAAACAATAGCAGAGGACACCAGAAAGGATTCTCTATTCATCGGTAATATTCCATCTTCCAAACATCCTTCCATTATGATGTTAGAGTTTGCAGAAAGCAAAATTGTTAAAAAGGAAACAAACATAATTATTAGAAATCCCTGGCTTAGTCTGAAGCAGTATTGAGGAGTACCAACGCATTAGCGCTACTTAACTACATTTTTCAGTAGGGTGACAGCATCTCAGTTATTTTCTAAAAAGCTTTTCCAGTAACAAGCTACCTTATACATTAAGTAGCAGTGAAGAGCAACCAAATGCTAAATTGTTGTTTTTTACTTTTGTTTTGACTTACTGTCACATTGTACTGTTAACTATATAGCTGTTGGGTGCGTAGACCTGAAACACAGAAGGTTGGAATTTGGTAAGACTTTATAATAAGTATAATAATAAAGTACTTGCAAGTCATTAACAAACTATTAGTTTATAGTTTATTTATAGTTTTTATATTGTAGTTTCTACATTATTAATATATTAATAGGTTATATATAATAGTGAGTTCTTCATTCATTGTCACTGTAATTAACACAATTATTATTAATTAGCTCAGTAAAGGAACTGTTAATTAGTTATTAGGAGTAAATAGTTCTTATTCTAGATTAGGTCATGGAAAATGCCATTTTAAACCAACCTTTATTGGACATTAACTGCATTCATATTCATTGTTACATAAAATGTTTACAAATACACACACACACACACACACACACACACACACACACACACACACACACTGCGGTTTAAGGGAACTCCAGACATAACTCACTATTTGTATTTAGCCTATTAATATAATAACAATGTAGAGACTAAAATATATTGACTATGAATTAACTTTACAAATGATTTGTAAGTACTTTATACTGTTTATCTCTGGTAACATTTACAAATGATATTGCTCCATTAAAGGGATAGTTCATCTAAAATTAAAACTGTCAATGTATTCACCCTCATCTCATTCCAAACCTGTATGACATTCATTCTTATGTGGAACACAAAAGAAGACATTTGGAAGACGTTTTTTTATTTATTTCTGTCCGTGTCCACCCAATGACTCACCCCATTGACTTTCATTTTATGGGGAAATTAAAATTAAAAATTAAAAAACAAAACATATTTTCTTTTATATTCCGCAGAGGAAATAAAGTCTTGAAAGGTTTAGAACAATGTGAGGGTGAGTACTGTAAAAGATGACCGGATTTCATTTTTGGTTGACCTGTTCCTTTAGGCAGCTTAATGTTGGTTGCTACTTTTGTTAGTTGCTTGTTGTGTTGCCAACTTCATTTTAGAGTTGCTTGACTGTTGTTACACTTTAAGCTTAGTTGTTGTTTGCCACTAGTCTGTAGATGCAGACATCTCTCACATTGAATTACACTGGGCAAAATATCCACATGGATTCACAAATTCCCCGAAGCAAGGTCCAAAGCTAATTAAAGTCATACAGTGTGAAAACAAATCAGAGGTCAGTGCTTCTTTATCAAACAAAGACAAACAAAGTTAATTGGGTCAGAACTGTTCTGCTAATAAGTCACAAAAGTTTTTTCTCATCTTGAACTCAATGTAAAACTATACAGTGTAAGGAGAAGCATTTCTTTTATTACTGCAGAATGATCCAAAAATAGACTATACACTGTACTTGAACTTGGTGTGGAAATATCCTGAAGCCAGTGACTATCAACAACACCTTCTCTTAGGCATTTTAAGGCATCATGCAGTAGGTGGAACATAGACTGTTCCAAAAAGTAAGCAACTTAATGTTACTTCCTAAGGAAGATTGTTGTACACCCTAAAAAATGCTGGGTTGTCTTAACCCAATTTTGGGTCAAATATGGACAAACCCAGCCGTTGGGTTACATTTTTTAATTACATTTTTAACCCAATGTTTGGGTTTGTCCATATTTGACATAAAATTGGTTTAAGACAACCCAGCATTTTTTAAGAGTGTAGCCAATTTTATAACAACCATCCTTCATGGAGAAGATAATCAGAATGCATTATAACACGTTCAGTGAAAAAAATTATCTCAAAAGAAATGGGTGAGTCAACAGAAAGGACATTACAAAAAACATGCACTACCGTTCAAAAGTTTGGGGATGGTAAGATAATTGAATGTTTTTCTCTTAAGTCTCTTAAACTTATACAGGCCGCATTTATTTATTTAACTATATACTAAAAATAAAAATATTGTGAAATATTATTACAATTAAATAATGTTTCTATTTTATTATATTCTAAATGTAATTTATTCCTGTCATGGCAAAGCAGAATTTTCAGCATCATGACTCCAGTCTTCAGTGTCACATGATCCTTTATAAGTTATTCTAATATGCTGATTTGCTCCTCAAGAAACATTTCTTATTATTACCAATGTTGAAAACTGCATAATATTTTTGTGGAAACCATTATACTTTTTTTCAGGATTCTTCAATGAATAAAAAGTTTAAAAGAACAGCATTTATTTGAAATAATATTCTTTTACAATATTAAAAATGTCCTATTTTAAATGCATCCTTGCTGTATTCATTTCTTTAAAGAATAATAAAAAAAACTTTTTACTATTGAATGGTAGTGTATTTCATTCTTAAAAGTTTCAATAAAACATAGTTCAGTCAGTGCAAATTAAAATTGACTATTCCACTGAAAATTTGTGTGTGCTCTATTTTCAAGTTGCTTAGAGTATTACACAACTTAACAACATGCGAACATCAAACATTATTAAAATCACAAAGTTCAGTCTTCTGTGCAGAACCATTCCCAATTGCTCTCTTATGAGGTCACATGATGGTTGTGTGTTAGACAGCTGTCTTCAAATCACAATATTAATTTCAGTGGTTAAAATGAATGGCACTTATATCCACTAGCATTCAAATCAGATCATATTTCATTTCTGTGTCTTTTAATAATCGCTTAAAAAGCAATAGACTAATTCAGAACATAGTAAATGAATAAATTGTAGCGTAATAATCAGCACCACGGACAGCTCCCTTCATCCTCACAGACTCTCTATTATCTTAAATTATTATAGTAGGTTTTACTTATATAATAAATACTTACATAAGCTCACACACAATATTAAAAATGCATTCAAATATAAATATCCATAGAATCCACCAATTCTCTTATGAAAAAACATCGTTCAACATCTCTCTTTACATCGTTACCACATTCTCAAGTTCAGCTATTTATCCTAGCTTGTGGGAGGTTGCTGTAAGTCTACCTGAGCTCTCATTGTTTAAAATCACCACTCGCTCCTCGCGCTCTTATTCACAGTTCGGCTCGTCTGCAGAGCCAACAGTAGCACTTAAATGAGGAACTCTGACCGTGCCTCTCAGGGTTATCTGTGCCTTTCAGCAATCAGTGCTGGCACACATTTACTCTCGCCGTCACTATTGTATAGTGTCCTCAATCTCTAGTATAGGCTGACATATGATGTTATTCTGCTAACATGTACGCATATTCCTTTTCAGATCAAACCCTAAACATTGCGTTAGGCATGTTTCTTTTCTGATTGGCATGGAGGAATACAGGGTTTGATGTTTATATACTTCATATAGAGATCTGTTTTATAGAAATGCATATAAATATCAAAAGGCAATGAATGGATTATTTTCCCCCCACAAAAACATGAGCTCAAGGAAAACATGATGCTGTCAAGACAGCATCCTAAATGACACTGAACCTCATAAGTGACTGATGAGGGACCACATTAATAGAATTTCTCATGAGAGACTTGACTAGAGGTTCATTTCATTGGAGTTTGACTATATATTTATTAGCAACATATACACTCACCTAAAGGATTATTAGGAACACCTGTTCAATTTCTCATTAATGCAATTATCTAATCAACCAATCACATGGCAGTTGCTTCAATGCATTTAGGGGTGTGGTCCTGGTCAAGACAATCTCCTGAACTCCAAACTGAATGTCAGAATGGGAAAGAAAGGTGATTTAAGCAATTTTGAGCGTGGCATGGTTATTGGTGCCAGACGGGCCGGTCTGAGTATTTCACAATCTGCTCAGTTACTGGGATTTTCATGCACAACCATTTCTAGGGTTTACAAAGAATGGTGTGAAAAGGGAAAAACATCCAGTATGCGGCAGTCCTGTGGGCGAAAATGCCTTGTTGATGCTAGAGGTCAGAGGAGAATGGGCCGACTGATTCAAGCTGATAGAAGAGCAACTTTGACTGAAATAACCACTCGTTACAACCGAGGTATGCAGCAAAGCATTTGTGAAGCCACAACACGTACAACCTTGAGGCGGATGGGCTACAACAGCAGAAGACCCCACCGGGTACCACTCATCTCCACTACAAATAGGAAAAAGAGGATACAATTTGCAAGAGCTCACCAAAATTGGACAGTTGAAGACTGGAAAAATGTTGCCTGGTCTGATGAGTCTCGATTTCTGTTGAAACATTCAGATGGTAGAGTCAGAATTTGGCGTAAACAGAATGAGAACATGGATCCATCATGCCTTGTTACCACTGTGCAGGCTGGTGGTGGTGGTGTAATGGTGTGGGGGATGTTTTCTTGGCACACTTTAGGCCCCTTAGTGCCAATTGGGCATCGTTTAAATGCCACGGCCTACCTGAGCATTGTTTCTGACCATGTCCATCCCTTTATGGCCACCATGTATCCATCCTCTTATGGCTACTTCCAGCAGGATAATGCACCATGTCACAAAGCTCGAATCATTTCAAATTGGTTTCTTGAACATGACAATGAGTTCACTGTACTAAAATGGCCCCCACAGTCACCAGATCTCAACCCAATAGAGCATCTTTGGGATGTGGTGGAACGGGAGCTTCGTGCCCTGGATGTGCATCCCACAAATCTCCATCAACTGCAAGATCCTATCCTATCAATATGGGCCAACATTTCTAAAGAATGCTTTCAGCACCTTCTTGAATCAATGCCACGTAGAATTAAGGCAGTTCTGAAGGCGAAAGGGGGTCAAACACGGTATTATTATGGTGTTCCTAATAATCCTTTAGGTGAGTGTATGTTAAAAAAAAAAGTCTGATTGACAGTTTCTCGAACAAGAAAAAAAACTTGAATTAGCTCCATAGGCAGCTCGCCAGTTCTGCGTCTGGTATTTTTTTGTATCCATTTGAATGCCTTTTGCAAAATATATAATAGTATAGTACTAAGTATATTCAGATGAAATAGTAGGTTCTAAAACACAGCACTCTTGTCAAAAACTTAATTCAGGATTTAAATTATTTTAGATAACAGATGCTCTGAGAATACCTAACAAATAACTACTAACAAGTGGCTGTAACCCTGGACTCTGTCATGGATGTCCTGACTTGATCCAAGACTGTCATCCTGATTACTGTGATTGTGTCATAGGGAAAATATATGAGGTTACACAGTGTTTTTTTTTTAATCTCTCCATATGACAGATAGAATCCATAATCCATTATATAAATGTAATCCAACATAATGTATTTGTCAATATAGATGCATAATCCACTGGAATTTTTGCATCACATTCTTGTCCATGCATGCAAATGGACAAGTTCCCGTCACTGATGTAGTAATATATGTGCATAATGATGGCTGGTCCACTTTCATCTCAGCACATGAAGCCCAACAGTGGAGTCACAGCTGCTCAGCTTATTAGCTCATTGAATTAGACCAATCATGAGCCAAATGGTGGAAAGACCGGACAACCACGCAGCGCTTATAAATCAGTCTTACACTTAATGGAACACGGCTGTTTCAGCTCATATTATCCAGCTGATCCGGCTACAGCAAAAAGTTTTAGCAGAAATTTTGGCTAGAACGGAAGGAAACTGGAGATGGTCTCCAAGGCAGGAAGCTCATTTAGTTCCAATTGAGGAATGCAGTCCCTACAAAAAGGGCCCAGCTTTCTTTAAGGTCTTTTATCGGAAATGCTAGCTTTCCTTCTGGGGCGGTCGATGACCAACAGAGCAAGCGGTCATCGGAAAGGGTCGTAGTGTTTTTCCTGACTCGCTACATTCCTGGTGCTGGCTAAAGCACCCCCCCCCTCCCCCCTTTGTCTCACCACTGACTGAGAACACACCATTAACAGAGTCACAGCTTGACAAGAAAAATGAAGAGAGCTATTTTCTGTGGCCTCGAGTGCCAGGCTGAATAATGAGCAGACATTCTTTCTCTCTTCCCCCTCCATGGATTCACTCCTCCTTGTGAAGACCCAGTCAGAGAAGAGTGTTTCTGTACCCCCCCCCCCCCCCCCCCCCCCCCCCCCCCCCCCCCCATCTCGCTCTCTCTTCCTGTGCCCTCCCTGATCTGTGGCTTATTTTCCTAGGAAACCAGGGCAGGAACAGACTACATGTGCACATTCAAGATCTCTTAGTGGTGAATGAGATAAATGTCTCGTGTTGTCTGATTTATGGATTTGGAGATCAGATATTTTGCATCCAGAATGGCACAAACATTCATTATGAAATCAAAGTAGGTGTCTTACGAAATGAGAGTCTTGTTTAGTGCATCGTTTTGATCAGGTCAGGGATGTGTGGGCCTGCCCATAGGAAAGAAACATCACAAATGAGATATCTTAAATATCCATGTAATTATTTCTCATAGACACCAATGACATTAAATTGAGAACAGCTGGAGTTGAAGTCAGGTTCAGAGTAATCCTATAGTGTGTCTCGGCATCTCAAATTGTGTTCAAATTGGCCAGTACACTGAATCAAATTATTCCAAAACTAAATTACTGTACCTTACCGATACGCATGTTTTATAATTAGAATTACAATTTAGAATTCTATATTAAGGATGCACAATATTGGATATTGACTGTAATTAGATCATTTCTTTCTTTTTTTTAAACAATTTTATTCACATTTCTCGTATTCGTCATGACTGCTATCTGAGTGTTTGGCATAGTAATTGATATGGACATAGTAATAATGTTGATATGATTGGTCTTGCGGAATAGATCTGCTACGCTGCTGCTGTTGGTTATTGCTGCTGCTGCAGAGCAAGTACGGGACTTGCTACTGCCAATAGACACACTAAACGCTGCGGTGAGCAAATAAGACATGCTGCTGCTGTGCAATATAGTGTACATGAACTACTGAAGCAGATCTATACGGGTGGAGCTGGGGGAGGAAAGCTTCTGAAAGTGCGCTGCTAACTGCTAGCAAATGTTGACCAAGTATTTGAAGGTTGAGCAGTGATCTCATTGGCTACTGATACAGCAGGAACCAATCAGCGGTGCCCTATAGAGAACGATGTGATTGCAAGCGCATTGAGTTAAGGACCTATCAGAATATCTGAATATATATATATTTTTTTAAATAGTAAAAATTCACCGTCAGCCATTTATCAGTTATTAGCCATAGCATGAGAATATTTTGACTTTTTAGATCAGAGTTTTCATATCAGTGAATCCTTATTCTGTGTCCGTAATGCATGTCAACAATTGAATCATTCTCCTAAGGAATATGAGGAGAAACATCTGAGACAAAGTTGATCATTTAAATGAAATGAAAGATTTCCTTCAAGTGAATGAGCAATATTTTTTTTTCCTTCCGGTTGTATTGGAGTCTAGTGAGTATATAAGCACCACAAAGGTTACAACACACAAGTTCACGCATACAAACACAAAGAAGAGGGCATTAGTCAGATCCTATTTTCTCGAAGTGGCTGTGTTCTCTTCAGACACCTCTTCCCCAACCCTTGAGTGCTAATAAAATGACGAGAGGACCCGTCTGCTGTGCAGGCAGCGTGAATTCACAGCCAGAGAGCAACCGATGAATCGCCATGGGTGTTTTTTCTTCACTGTGTTCATATTAGACCGCGAGTACAGATGTCTGAGTGTGTTCAAATGTGAATTTGCTTTAGCGTCTGTGAATCGTGAATGCAGCTGTTCATCTCTTCCTCCCGTGTAAACATGTTGTTTGTGTTAATATTTGTCTCCGAATGAGTTGGGATACGAGCGTGCTCACATGAGGAAAAGGCAACAGCAGCAGTAATAGTTCAGCTGACTGTTAGCTTGGGCATTGGGTTTGTGATATATGGTTATGGCCATTCATTGAGAGCCAATTAGGCCTCTTCTGTTTGTGAAAACTATGGAATCCCATAATGCACTACTCTCCAGAGCACCCACGGCGGCTGCCTCCTCCAAAGATAAAGAGAACAGGAAAAAGAATTCTCAACCAGAAGATTCATGTTTACTCACTCATCACACTCACACAAGCTGCAGAAAATGAACAATGTTGTTCTCTTCTGTCTGTTTCACATAGATAACAAGCCATTTTCTATGGATCCATTGATCGTCGTCTTCTCAAACCACACAGCTCGTTCCTACAAGCACATCTGAGTCCTGCAAGCAGGTAACTTGTATTTCATTTTTATTTTTTTCATAATGCTTTTTCATTCTTTTGGAGTCCAAAACTTGTTGAAACCACTTTTAATTGCACCACAACCTTCCTGCTTTAATCTGCCATTGTGATTTACAAAAGCAGGGGTGAGAAGAGACCAGAGGATCTGCTGTAATGAAAAACCAAGCACAGGCTTTTATCCTTTCAAACGCAGGCAACAATTGTAATACAGTCTGACCTGTTTTCTAATGCTGATTAGTGTGGTATTTGAGCTGACATTAAACATGGTGCTGTAATTATGCTAAAAGGTAACAGAGAGGTAAATGCAGGGAAAGGGTCTCTTTGTTCTGATAGACTTTATAAACTCTACCTTTGGGTTAAGTGGTGGACTCTACAGATAAGGTTCGAGGTAAAGTAAGAAATCTCTATCTATAGCAGCTATTACCTTTTCCATAAGAGTTTTAAGATCTTGTCTAACAGCATTATTACAAAACTTTGCATCAAGTTCAACGTTGCAGTAAATGGCTCAATACCTGGAGCAATTCATTAGCAGTAAATGTGCAGTTATTGCCTGCGTTTTTAAAAGAAGTTGCTGAAATAATCTTGTGTAATCTGTGCACCCAAATAAGAAATATTACAATTATATATTTAAAACTATTACATAATTCCACTGTACTTTTAGCGAACAAATGCAGATTTCAAAACATTCATGCATGCATATAGAAGGCTGCAAATGAGAGAATGCTGTGGTGGGCTAATGAATGATCGGCACTTGAAACTGTGAAGAACGATGGTACAGATGTACAGCTGGCAGAGGCAAACACCGATGTGAGTGAACATTAAAGATTCATTCAAACAGCTGTTCCTTATCCAGGACAGCACGATCCACCACCATGTGCTCTGATTCTGAAGCTGAAGAGTATGGGAAGCAAGGGTGAACATTTTTACTAAAGCTCAGGGTATTACACAAGCAGCGGATCTGTCTGTGCACTGTCTCCAGTGATTGAAGGGTTTACCTCATACTCAAAACATGAAATCCATGGACTAAAAGTTGAAAACTATGACAGCAGTATTTCGAGAATTTGTGCTTGAATTTGACACACAGAAAAAGTTCTGGCTCAAAAAATAAAGTTGGAGTGGAGTGTACTGAGAATGAACAGACAGACCATATTAATGTCTATTTGTATCTCTGTACAGTTGTTTTACTCTCTCTTCTTTAGAGTTTGATTATTTAGCCAGATATCTGCTGTGAAAGCTCCTTAATTATCATTGTGTAATGCTGACAATTTCAAAATGACACTTAAGACTGACACTCTGGTGTCTCTTGTTGTAAATGCTCAAGTTTTTAAAAATGTCCTGGTTTTCAGTAATTTAATTCAACAGTATCACTTGACTTTGGGAAGTGGTCTTGGCTTATTTAGGTGAGTAAAGGACGTTTGGTCCCACTTTATATTAGGTGTATTTAACTACTGTGTTCTAACATTTAAATCAATCATTTGACACAATGCACTACATACATGTTTTTTACATTATACATATATTATTATAATTACCTGCATGTAATTACATTTGTAATTAATTTATGTAATTACATCTATAATCACACCGTTGTCCCATCCCTTATCTTTTAACACACTTAAACCTAACTGTACCACTAAACCTGTCCCTAACCTTACCCGTATCCCAACTCAATAGCACCATAAGTGTTTTGCAAAACAACATAAACACAATAAGTACATTGTACTTATTTTTTAATTTAAAGACATCTTATATAAAGTGTGACCGGATGTTTTACATGCTACACTGTAACCACAAGGTAATTGTCAGTGGGAGAAAGGCAGCAGAACAGAGGCTGAAACACTGAAAGTTTGCCTAACTAGCAAGCATAGAGATAGAAAGATAGAAAAATTATATTCAGATGTGATTATTCATAACAAATAAAACAAAATTTAGCTTTTATGTGGTCAAAGAAGATATTTTGAAGAATTTCTCAGTTTTTTTTCAGTCCATTCAGTGTTGTTTTGAACCACTTAAATGGACAAAAACAGTTCCTCAAAATATCTTCTTTTGTGTTCCACCGAAGAAAGAAAGTCATACAGGTTTGTAATGATATAAAGGTGAGTAAATGGTGACAGAATTTCCCTTTAATAGCATGAATGGAAATACAGTATGTAATCTGTTGTGAATACTCATTTTTGACATAGAACATTCCAGCTGGAAATGTTCACAAAAATATTGATAGAAATGCTTCTATATGAGCTTTTTTTCAACCATGCATTATCAGCTATACTATTTTTATTTTCTTTAAGGTGGTGATAGTACAAACTAACTTTCAAGCATTAGTTAACAGTCGACAATGAAGTTTGCTCTTCTCTAGGATTTTATTCATAAAAAAAACAAAAACAAACGGCATTTAGCTGATATGTGGTTACTTCCATTTACATTTACATTTATGCTTTTGGCAGACGCTTTTATTCAAAACGACTTACATTGCATTTCAAGGCACACATTTACATTCTTATCAGTTCTTGCTTTCCCTGAGAATTGAATCCATGACCTTGGCGTTGCAAGCGCCAACCCTCTACTGTTTGAGCTACAGGAAAGCTGTACTACTCTTCCTTTCACAGTCTGTCGCTCTCTATTCCCTTTATAGTTCAAGGCATTCGCTATGATGAACTAATGAGTAATTTCAGACAAATGTATTAATTTGGTTAGTTTTATTAGCTATCACTCACATCCAACACAAAACACATTATTGTAATTGTCTCATTCAGATCAGCATGTTTTCACTTGTTAGCAGTTAGCAAAATCAATTAGTTTAAGCACACAAGAGAGGTGGAAAGATCGCTGGCAGACATTACCATGTCGTGAATTGTGTATCTTCTCAGAATCATGTCATTTCAAACTTGTTTTTCTTTACAGTTAGCACAGTGAACTGGTTTGCATTGAATGAAAGCTCCAAATTCTTAAACTAAATGTCATTCATAGAGTGTTGTTATTCACAGAAAAGCTTGCCTTCTGCCCTTTTAAAGAACATGAGTAAATTATGACATTTTCATTTTTTGGGTGATCTATTCCTTTAATGGGCTTGCAGAGTTCACATTCACCCTCACAAAATGACAAATTCAGCATTGAGCAAAAACAATAGGCCCCTTTTTGCCGACATAAAACTCACTGATGGCTTTTCTCAGACATAATAATTTCCGGGATGAAATAGTTTGTCCTTTGTCCCTAGACCTTGGTGAAAGGAAAAGGCTGTTATCTGTCAGCAACACAAAACACGTACCTCCCTTGCAGAATCTCAGCCACGCAAAATAATCAGCCAAACAGGAGAGCTACTCCCGCTGGAAATCACGGTAATAAGCCCACCATCCCCTTTCGAAATAACAGCTGGTTATGTTTTTCTAATGGAGAAGCACCATCACAAGCCATCGCTTCTCGTTCATCAGCAGCTGTTAGCTGTGACTGGAGGTGTGGAGAGAAATCGGCATAATAATATGTGTGTGCCGCGTGCAGAACCAGATCTTTCAGTGATGAGAGCTGTATAGAGTTAAGGCCATGACCCTGCAGAAATGGTGCTCCTGTCTCGTCACCCTCACACCTGGATTTCGAGACGGGGGCAAGGGGTCCAGGTCGGCTTAATAGTGACAACTCTCATGCTGATGATTCTGGGGTGATACATGTGATACGCACCATCTGCCGAGGGGTCAGTCTGCCCTGACAGGGCCTGTTTGAAACATGAACGTGTGTCTGCATGTGTCAGACCGAGCACTTGCATCCCTCAGGCTAATTTGGAACTGATGGAAGAGAATCAGACATATTTTCTTCTGCCATTTCTGCTCTATGCAGCTCGGGCAATACAATATGTTGTTGTTTGTGTCTTCAGGAGAGACAATTTTCCTACACTAGCTACATGAAAGAATTTATTTTGGGGTAAAATATCTACATTTCCCTCATGTGGTACCAAACATGTATGAGTTTCTTTCTTCTGTGGATCACAAAAGATGATATTTTGAAGAATGTATGTGTTTTTGTCCTTTCAGTGTTGTTTTGGACCCCATTGACTTTTCGTTGTATTGACAAAAACATTCTTCAAATTACGGTATCTTCTTTTGTGTTCCTCAGAAGAAAGAAAGTCATAGAGGTTTGGAATGACATGAAGGTGAATACATTATTAAAGAATTTTCCTTTTAAATGATGAATGGCAGTATTTAATGCTACTTTTTGTTCTCAAAATTATTGACATAATTGCTTCTTTACGAGCTTTTCTCATCCTCGTTTATAGTACTTTATAGCAGCTACATACCAATCTCATATTCTTCAGTGTTTGAAAGAATAAGCCAACTTGAAAATACTAGCGAACAGTCGACAATGAAGTTTGCTTTCCTCTTTGGGTAATTTGGTAAGCTGCAGGGTGTCTGTCTTCACAATTAAAACTTGGACAAAAGTTAGTAAGCAAATATGTTTTATTGTTTAATCGATGAGGTGTTCAAGCCTGAGCATCTCCACTCTCATAAATTACTAAATTGTTTAGCACTTCGCAAGGTTTAATGGATTGAAACACGAGGATCCAAACGGTACTCTTTCAGCTCGGATGCAACCGCGCAGGTCAGCGCTAAAACAACCTCCATCCCACTATAGGCCAGTTTTAGAGCAAACACTCTACATTTTAACAAGAGCTTTGTCTGACCTCATCCCCCCGTTGTTTCGCAGCGAGTTTGACTCAGCTCTGCTGATGTCATGGAGCTTTCCTCTAACAAACGAGGCAATGAGAAGACAGGAGGAGACAGCGGAGAAAATAAGAAACAAAGAAATCCCACGAGGCATCATTTCACTTTTCAAACCAATGAGCCTTGCTTGCTGCCCTCTGCTTGGAAAGAGTCACAGAAAGTGTGAGATTAATGCAGATCATCTGTCATCACCTGGCAGCTGATCAAAAGATCTCATTGGTAGACAGCATTCGAAAATCCACTGGAGCTTCTTTTTTCTCACTTGGAGCTGTAGAGGCAGTTTCTCAGACACTCGTGCTCTGGGTATTGGCTTTAGGCAAGTAGGGAGAAAGGCGTGAAATGGCACTAGCATTCCTTGGAAAATTAAAAGCAAAAAGAGAGTAATGTTGAGACACACTTGTGTTTTGAGACATCAGGGAATGCGGTTTGTGGCATGCCGAATGTAGATCCCTGAGCAGGGGATTTGGGCAGAATGTGAGTGGGGTACAAGGAGAGAAGAAGGGGAGAAAATTGTATTCTTCAGAAGAGCGAGAGAGACTCTTGTTCTTTGTTGCGAGAGCTGTACCCCAAGGCTTTTTGGTGTGCTGATGGGGAGGAAGCAGGTCCCTGTGTGTTGTGGTTTTGTTGTTGTGCTGCTGTGCTTTCACTCCTTTTTTTCTTTTTTCTCTTTTCTTGTTATGCATTTATTTTCAATTTTCTTCCCTTTTTCTTCACCTTGTGATGAAAATTGCCCAAGCATTTTCCAGGTCACAATTAAAACTGCATTTCACAGTTCAGTGAATCTTTTCAAAGCCAGGTATTTAACATAATTGCCAATTCAGAGATCAGTGCTGGCATTCATCAATGTTTGATTTTAAGAATTAGTGCTATGGCACATTCTCAAATAAACTAGCATTATGTGTACAACTGTTACAGTAAACTGTTTCTGTTTGCATAAGGCAAGAAATTCCCAGTGCACGTACATATTTTTGAATAGAATATGAGATGAAATCCTATAGGGATTATTCCCCCAGAAATAATAATTCTGTCATCATGTTTTTCCAAACCAGAATCGAACACAAAAAAAGAAGAGGAAAAAAAAGAGAAATGAATAAAAACACCACAAAGTGGTCCATACAACTCGATGACAGTTTTGTGTGAGGAAATGTATGACATTTAAGTCATTATTCACTGAAAATCACCTTTGCTGTGATTCAGAATTCTAATTTGGCACAGGTTTAAAAAGGTGACATTTACTAATGAAAACCAAAAAAAAAAATGAATTGACGTCCAACCTGCTCCACAGGCAACATATTTCATTTGAGACTTGGTTTGAGGTGTCTAGTGACTTAAATTATAGTTTGTACCTCACAAAACTATCAAAACTGACTTTTTTTGTATCCTTCATAAAGAAATAATTGCAAAAATGAATAAAGAAATATTTTATACATGAATAAGGAAATAAAAAGTTGTTCCCTTTCAAAGGCTACAATCGATGCTGCGCTGCTTAGCGCATTGGGAACGATCTTTTATCGTGACCAGCTGTGAATATAGTGTGTAAACACGTCGATAGAATCAACCTGGAAGTAATATAGCCTCGGTTGGTGACGTCATCGGTGACGTCATCGGCGCGCACCCGCGACGCGAGACTATAAATTGATGAGCCACAGGTGAATCGGTAAGATCTTTCTTCTTCAGATCACTCTGTGCATGTGTGTGTCTAAACTCTATCTCTCTCATTATCTGTCTCAGATCTTTGTTAGGAGTTAGATTTCAACTGGCAGTGTGCAGAAAATTCTCATTTCTCAACCTTTTCTCTCTGAAGAGTTTTAAAAGCAAAAGAGAGTAGAAATTAGTCAACAGCAGAGTAAGCGTTGTGTTCCTCCATGCTCCCGTCCTATTTCTGAGCTGGATACACACGATTACTGCTTTGTTTGTTTGGGGCAGGAGCACGCGGCTCTGGCTTTAGAGAAAGGTGAGTGTGAGCATTGTGAGATGTTCACAGTGAAAATGCTGCGCTCTCGTCTGAACTATTTCCAGACCGCACCCGCATTGTCATCGTGGGGCTCCCGAATGGATTTGTGTGATGAGCAAGAGACGGTTCTGTCCTTTTCGCTTGCTGCATCACCAGATCCACACGCTCCCTCGCATGATACCGAAGCGCATTCCGGTGCTTCTTAGGCTCGTGTGGGGACGATGATTTGTCTCTTGGGTCTGAGGACTATGAGCGGCCCTTCTTCTGAGCGTTCCTCTCGCGAGAATAAATCTGTCGAGGAACTGCTCGAAGTGGTCACTCGCGCGGTGCCCAGGTTACAGCTTGACTGGCCACGCGAGCAAGAGACCCCCAAACAATCTAAGCTAGGGGATAGGTTTCTGTCCGGTGGCAGGGGGGAGGGACCAAAACATCGGTTTCTCCCCTTTTTCGAGGACCTCCATGACGAGCTGTCTAAGTCATGGAGTAAACCATATACTTCCCGTATCTTTCTGCCCTCGACGTCGACTTTTTCGACTATCTTGGGTGCAAAGGCACGGGGATATGCGGAGATGCCGCAGGTTGAAGAGACGCTCGCGAGCTATCTCTCGCCTGCTTCGGCATCTTCCATTAACCCTCTGGGGTCCAAGGTGTTTTTGGGGTCCTTGAGATGTTTTGACATACTCTGACATTTGTGCTTTTTTCAGTTGCTTATAAACATATTACTGGCAAAGGTGTAATTACACTCTATTTAGCACACACAGGGCTACCATAATGTGTTATCAACATGTATGTACATTTTTGTATTTTTGAGAGAATATTGTTTATGCGTGGTTATTGAAAAAACTAAAACTTAAAGTTTCTGAAATAAGGCCACAAAACACATACTAAATATCTGTCCACAAGACTTTTGACTAATGGATGTTGTCGCCTAGAGTTTTTTCTTCAAAATGATCTGAAAATCATCCTGCCTTATCATTCACATAAAACAATAGATTGGTTTAAATTTAAAAATGACACTTTTTGTTTGGAAAGGCAATATGCGCAGGGGTGTGACCTGCTGTGATTCACACCTGAGAAGACAATGGGCCCGCATAATGAGCGCATAATGGGGCTGCATACTAATGACCCTTTCATTCAGGTGTGTCACTGAGCCACAAGAATGCAATGACTAATATATATATATATATATATATATATATATATACACTCACCGGCCACTTTATTAGGTACCCCATGCTAGTAACGGGTTGGACCCCCTTTTGCCTTCAGAACTGCCTCAATTCTTCGTGGCATAGATTCAACAAGGTGCTGGAAGCATTCCTCAGGGAGTTTGGTCCATATTGACATGATGGCATCACACAGTTGCCGCAGATTTGTCGGCTGCACATCCATGATGCGAATCTCCCGTTCCACCACATCCCAAAGATGCTCTATTGGGTTGAGATCTGGTGACTGTGGAGGCCATTTTAGTACAGTGAACTCATTGTCATGTTCAAGAAACCAATTTGAAATGATTAGAGCTTTGTGACATGGTGGAAGTAGCCATCAGAGGATGGGTACATGGTGGCCATAAAGGGATGGACATGGTCAGAAACAATGCTCAGGTAGGCCGTGGCATTTAAACGATGCCCAATTGGCACTAAGGGGCCTAAAGTGTGCCAGGAAAACATCCCCCACACCATTACACCACCACCACCAGCCTGCACAGTGGTAACAAGGCATGATGGTTCCATGTTCTCATTCTGTTTACGCCAAATTCTGACTCTAACATCTGAATGTATCAACAGAAATCGAGACTCATCAGACCAGGCAACATTTTACCAGTCTTCAACTGTTCAATTTTGGTGAGCTCTTGCAAATTGTAGCCTCTTTTTCCTATTTGTAGTGGAGATGAGTGGTACCCGGTGGAGTCTTCTGCTGTTGTAGCCCATCCGCCTCAAGGTTGTGCGTGTTGTGGCTTCACAAATGCTTTGCTGCATACCTCGGTTGTAACGAGTGGTTATTTCAGTCACTGTTGCCCTTCTATCAGCTCGAACCAGTCTGGCCATTCTCCTCTGACCTCTGGCATCAACAAGGCATTTCCGCCCACAGAACTGCCGCTCACTGGATGTTTTTTCTTTTTCGGACCATTCTCTGTAAACCCTAGAGATGGTTGTGCGTGAAAATCCCAGTAGATTAGCAGTTTCTGAAATACTCAGACCAGCCCTTCTGGCACCAACAATCATGCCACGTTCAAAGTCACTCAAATCACCTTTCTTCCCCATACTGATGCTCGGTTTGAACTGCAGGAGATTGTCTTGACCATGTCTACATGCCTAAATGCACTGAGTTGCCGCCATGTGATTGGCTGCTTAGAAATTAAGTGTTAACGAGCAGTTGGACAGGTGTACCTAATAAAGTGGCCGGTGAGTGTATATGCCTATATAATACAAAATTGGTTCACAGTTCCAATTATTTATTTATTTTTCAAATTGTGCTTGCAAATTGTATAATATCAAATGTAAAAATTTCTAGTAATTGTGCAGTTAATTATCATACTGTTTTTACAGAAAGTTTGGGAATGTATCCCAAATGTGTCACTAATAAAACACAATACAAATAATTTAAAGAGGAGGCTTATATTGAGCTTTTAAGATTTACCTAAGATTTATTTATATGTAGCCTGCATATATTTTTGCTATTTTAATAAAAAGGTTACAATTACAACAACAATTAAAATTTTAACTATATTTCAAATGTAATCTTTCTTTGTATTATATACTAAAGTATACATTTTATCATATATATTTCACAGTTGCGGATTAATTAGTTTGAATATAGCTTACAATCGAACAAACACTATAATAACATCTTAGCAAACAAGCTTATTTGATGTGGCAGCATTTTACAGTAAAAACGACATCTTGTCTTTCATATGTAACATATCGTTTTTATGATTAGGACATATAAATGTTAATTTGCAGTTTAAAACGTTGCTTATACAAAAATATTTTATTTCAACATATTTCAGTCGATTTTTTACTCATCTCAGTATTGGAATATAGTTAGGTAAAAGCTGTTCATTCATTCACACACAAAAACGCGATTCAAACAGTCTTTTTGTTTACAGACACTATTCCATATCGCGATTAGCACAAAGCACTTGAAAATAAAGAATGTACCTATTTCCTCGGCTGGATCCGTTGCTCCTCTAAGTGAAACTACCTGTAGCCTACTTCTGAGGTAATTTTTTCCAGGATTATTATTAAGATAGTACTATTATTCCTCACAGCGTCGTAAATCTGAGTCTCTTTCGGTGGGTTATCCAGCTGATGTGGGCGTGGATCGCCTCAGAGCATTTGTGTTTGAATAGAGCACGCGCTCCGCGGGCGTGGTCAAATTAACTTTAATGAGCTGAGACGAGAACGACTATCATCTCTCTCTTTTCGTACAGATTACATAAAATGAGAAAAAATTTTTTTTATATAAATTACTTCATTTAAAAGAAGATAATTCAGGCTTCATGCCTGTGTGCCTGTATACCTGTTTGACTGAGTATTTGCAGAGTTACAGATGATTTTTCGGACGCGTTTCAGAATGGACTTCACTGACAGAGAGAACGCAGAACGCGCATCATGTTTATTTTTCTTTATTAGGCGAAAAGCACAACACTTTGTTTTTATTATGAGGTTCCACAAAAAAAATACAAACTTAACAGGATCGAATGATGTACAACACTTATATGTAAGATCAAAATTAACAGAGTAATTTTAATCTCTTTTGCACTGATAAGGAAAAAAGTGAGCTGGTATCGCCGGCGAGACCGCCGACCCCAGAGAGTTAAGAAACCTACCCTCCTCATGAAACCATGTAAAATAACATCAGCATTAGTGGGTAAAGCTTATCAAGCTGCAGGTCAGGCTGGTGCTGCACTGCACACTATGGCAGTGCTTCAGGCGTACCAGGCTGACCTGTTGAAGGATTTGAGTGCGGGCAGTACTATTGATGAGGAGTCTTTCTCAGAGCTGCGGAGAGCCACAGATCTGTCCCTTCGTGCGACTAAGCAAACGGCCCGTGCCATCGGTCGTTCTATGTCTGCTTTGGTCAGCACGGAGAGGCACCTGTGGCTTAATCTAACAGGAATAAAAGATAAAGACCAGGTGTTCCTGTTAGATTCCCCAGTCTCTCCCTCTGGCCTGTTTGGCGACTCTGTTATTACAGTCGTCAGCAGGTTCAGAGAGGTTAAGAAACATGAGGAAGCTTTCGTTCAGTTTCTTCCTCGCCGCACTCATGGGGAGGGGCCATCGGCCACCCAACCTCTCTCCGGTCCTTCAAAAGCCCGGGAGGTGAAAAAGCAGAGCGTGGCGAGCCGTGCTCCCCCTAATAAGAACTGGAGACAGGCTCGTCAGGCTCAGCAACCTCCTAAGCCATACCTCAGGACTATTATTAATCGGCTATATGCACGCATAACTTCCGCGCTTGATGCAAGGATGCTCTTGCGTTTCCGGTTGGGGAGACTTAAAGCGGAGGAAAACCGAGGAAACCGGGATTATGGCAGAGTCTTTAAAATTTACTGTCCTCTCGTCTTTGAAACGAAACTTTAATACGTTTAGATGTGATTTTATATATAGTTGTGTTTATTTAATATAATAAACAAAGAAGCATAAACAAAAATAGGGGTGTCTGTTTTGTCTGTTTTTGTGACTAACGTTTCTTTAGTATAGCAATAGAGTATAAAAAACAATATAAATTCTCTTTATAGCATTGGACTCTACGATCGGCGGAAGTAATCCAGCATCCTTAGACCTTCACCGGAAATACCGCCGTGCATAGAGCCCATAGGAAGAGGAAGTCCTGATGGTCTAACGCCCCGTCTGGTGGGGGTAGCCCCCTGCGGGATGGGGCGCATTTTACGTCCAAAAATCACCCCATCTCGTTACCCCCACGAAACCTCTCCATCCCCGCCACCTTTGGTGCTTCGGGGGGCAGCGGTTTCCAGCGAAATGTTAGATGTTCCGTTGCTTCCTGCTGTCATTCAGGGCACGGAGCATCTAACATCCCCTCAGGAGGAAGTGTTCAAATTGGTACCACTCTCAGAGAGTCTGGCGGCGTGGAGACTTCTGCCAGGCATTTCTGCGTGGGTATTAAGCACAGTACAAATAGGTTACAGAATCCAATTTATTCGTCGTCCTCCGCGTTTCAACGGTGTGGTCTCCACTTCCGTGAGACCGGAGGTGATGCATGTACTGTCACAAGAGCTACAAACTCTTCTGAGCAAAGAGGCCATGGAACGTGTTCCTCTGCCAGAGAGAATGTCAGGCTATTACAGCAAATACTTCCTAGTTCCCAAAAAGGGGGGGGGGGGGGGGATCTTCGAGGCTTAAACCGTTCAGTCAAAGCGCTCAAGTTCAAGATGTTAACCGTAAAGACGGTCGTGTCGCAAATTCAACAGCACGATTGGTTTGTCACGATCGATCTGAAGGACGCATATTTTCACATACAAATATTGCCACAACACAGGAAGTTCCTGAGGTTCGCTTTCGGGGGCGAAGCTTACCAATTTCGGGTTCTTCCATTCGCCCTAGCCTTATCACCCCGCACGTACACAAAATGTATGGATGCAGCACTGGCTCCATTACGACTCCAGGGCATTCGCATTTTGAATTACATCGACGATTGGTTAATACTAGCACAATCGCAAGAGAGAGTGCTTCAACACAGAGACATCGTGTTAGCTCATCTACTTTCTCTAGGGTTGAGAATCAATACCAAGAAAAGTGTTCTTTCTCCTGCCCAGAGAACGACTTATCTCGGGATCGTTTGGGATTCGATCACGATGCGGGCACAATTGTCTCCCGCTCGAATCGAGACCATTCGGCTAGTCATTAACAAAGTCAGGCTAGGTCAAGATGTTAGGTTACATGGCTTCAGCATCCACGGTGATTCCCTTGGGGCTGTTGCACATGAGACCGTTTCAGTTGTGGCTAAAAGCCAGGGGATTTCATCCAAGGGCCAATCCTCAAAGGCTAATAAAAGTGACGCGCCGCGGGCTTCGTACACTATCTCTGTGGCTCAGACCCCGGTTCCTCGCCTTGGGTCCCACTCTAGGGGCGCCGTGTCGTCGCAGGTTGTTAACGACAGACGCCTCCCTGACGGGCTGGGGAGCGGTCTTAAGTGGCCGTCCAGTTCAAGGGGAATGGGAGGGTAATCAGCTCGAGTGGCACATCAACTGCCTCGAAGCTGATGGCTGTATTTCTGGCCGTGAAATACTTTCTCCCTCAGTTGAGAGGCTGTCATGTCCTAGTGCGGGTGGACAATACAGCAGCAGTCTCTTACATAAATCACCAGGGAGGTCTGCGCTCACGCAATTTGAACAGGATAGCGAGGCAGATTTTTCTCTGGGCCCAGGAGAAGTTCCTGTCACTCAGGGCAGTGTACATCCCCGGGCACCTGAATGTGGGAGCAGATTTACTGTCCAGACAGAAACTGCAGACAGGGGAATGGAAACTCCACCCAGAAGTAGTCAATCAGATCTGGACCAGATTTTACAAAGCGGAGGTGGACCTCTTCGCCTCCCATCAGACAGAGCAATGTCCCCTCTACTTCTCTCTGAGTCACCCAGCCCCCCTGGGTCTGGATGCGATGGCGCACACATGGCCCAATATGCGCCTGTATGCGTTTCCTCCAGTGGCTCTGCTCCCGGGAGTCCTAGCCAGAGTTCGCCAGCAAGGGTCGTGCCTCTTACTGATTGCACCACATTGGCCGAACAGAGTATGGTTTTCAGAGATAATGTCTCTCCTCAACGGCTCGCCTTGGGCGATTCCGGAGAGGAGGGACCTTCTGTCTCAGGCGCAGGGCACGATATTCCACCCCAGGCCCGACCTGTGGAACCTGCATGTTTGGCCCCTGATGGGCACCAACTGAGGGACACTGGGCTTTCGCCTGATGTTATTGAGACCATTTTGAATGCTAGGGCATCCTCCACAAGCAAGAGTTATGCCAATAAATGGGGTGTCTTTGAAAGGTGGTGCACAGCACATAATGCAGATCCGGTCAACTGCCAGATTGCTTCAGTTCTGAACCTTTTGCAAGAAAAATTGTCAGCAGGCACATGCCCCTCCACTCTTAGGGTTTATGTGGCCGCTCTTTCGGCCTGCCACGCCTTGGTGGACGGGGTGTCACTCGGGAAGCATCCTCTGCTTGCTCGCTTCATTCGTGGGGCCAAAAGACTGAGGCCTTCTGTGAGAACCAAGATCCCTTCTTGGGACTTAGCTATAGTCCTTGAGGGTCTGGTTGAGACCCCCTTTGAACCTCTAGAGACAGCGTGTGATAAACTTCTGACCTTAAAGATGTTTTTTCTTATGGCTATTAAAGAACTTCTCTAAAAAGAATTGGGGATATGCAGGCTCTGTCAATATCGCCATCCTGCTTAGATTTTGCCCCAGGAATGGTGAAAGTGATTTTGCATCCTCATCCTGACTACTTGCCTAAGGTACCATTCTCGGCTGTACATCCGGTCACTCTAGAGGCCTTCTGTCCTCCACCGTTTACAACGCCGGAGCAAGAAAGATCTCACAGACTGTGTCCAGTTCGTGCTCTTCAGGCTTACGTCCACCGCGCTAGCCAGTGGCGTAAGTCAGAGCAACTATTTGTTTGTTACGGGGGCAGCAACAGGGGTGCTGCTGCCAATAAACAGACCATGTCACATTGGGTCAGGGATGCTATTGCTCTTGCCTATGAGGCGCGCGGCCAAGTTTCGCCAACGGGTCTAAGGGCTCACTCCACCAGAGGGGTCGCCTCCTCTACTGCTTTGGCAAGGGGTGCCCCCTTACAACATGTTTGTGATGCGGCAGGCTGGTCCTCTCCGCACACATTCGTAAGATTTTATAGTTTGGATGTTCATTCTACTCCGGGCTCTCATGTCCTTGAGTCGACTTCACAAGCTAGTGTCTAGGGCCTTCTTGTGAGCACACCTGCACAACCGTAGGGGTCCAGACACCTTCAAGCACGGCGGCGTGGGTATTCTCGTTCCCAATGCGCTAAGCAGCGCAGCATCGATTGTAGCTTTTGAAAGGGAACGATTCGGGTTACTTGACTGTAACCCTGTTCCCTGAAAAAGCGGAACGAGATGCTGCGCTACTTTGCCGTGCTGATGATGTCACAGGATGGATCTTCAGAAAAAAAATGATCCTACCGATTCACCTGTGGCTCATCAATTTATAGTCTCGCGTCGCGGGTGCGCGCCGATGACGTCACCGATGACGTCACCAACCGAGGCTATATTACTTCCAGGTTGATTCTATTGACGTGTTTACACACTATATTCACAGCTGGTCACGATAAAAGATCGTTCCCAATGCGCTAAGCAGCGCAGCATCTCGTTGAATGATGCATCTCAGCATCAATAATGACAAAATTCATGGCATTTCTGGGGTGAACGGTTTCTTTATCTCATTTTGAGAGGGTTACAATATTTTCCATTTCGTTTCTTTAGCGCATATTTGTCTAATGGGTTTCTTTCTCAAATCGAGCCATCTCAGAGGAAACACTGTTTGAAGTCATTTGGCCTAACCTTACACTGACATTCAAATCGGTATGCTGGAAAATGCAGACACCTGACCATTGAGAGTGCCTCGTATGATGCGACTGCTGCACAATTTCTCACCTCTATCTGCAAAAGTAATTATGGCAAACCACTGAGCGACTGCACACTGGATTGAAGTGAAGGCAGCCAATAAAGGTCATGAAAATAAACAAATCTCTCTTGCAATGGAGGAGAGGGTACAGTTTCCAGTGGAGTGCTGATGCTCAAGGCCAGGGATTCTCCTTTACCTTGCTGGTCCTCCAGCAGATGCCGTTCCTCTGTGCAAAACCCTAAAATTCCCCTGAGATGAGACATGACACGAAGAGAGAGGCCGAGCTTTAGCGAGGATCACAGGGTGAGAGGAAGGTTGCAGACATTGTGGAAAGAGCATGGAAGCAAGTGGGAGGTGAGAAAGGGAGAGGGTGAAAGTGTGAGAGAGACTGTGTGTATTTTTGTGTGTGTTAGAGTTGAGAAAAGTGACTAACTGTCAGGCTTGGTGGAACAAAAGCTGAATGGGTACGTACAGTATGTGCAGCGATGACAAGAGTAGCCCTGAAAATTCCAATAATGATTGTTTATTCAGAATAGTGATTTAATTTAGATGAGCTATTATGGAGATTCCTACATTTATTGTATTACCTGATTAAAATAGTGTTTCTTAACTCTCGAGGATCCATGGACACCTAGTGTGGCGTAATTGCAAGGGATCTGTAGATATATATTTTTTTAAATGTGTAAAAAATCTGATACCATAAATTCCATGAAAATATTAGGACAGTGGTTCTCAACCTGGGCCCTCAGCAAACACCCAAATGAACCAAAAGATGACTTAAAATGAAAATAAATTATTGTAAATATTAACTTTAAATAAAAAATAAAAAAGTTGTACACCATGAAATTTTACATCATATTTGTTATTTTAATTTGTCCCCTCAATTACTGTTTTTTTTTTTTTTTAATTGAAGAACAGTTTTTTCCGTTTTTGAAACTTCCGGAATCATGAAATTAATCGCAGTTAAGTTAAACTTTTTTTTTTAAATAAAATAATAGATAAAATACATGTGGCAAAATGTGTTGTTGAGTAATTAATGGGATGTTTAACACAGGTTGCATGTTTTCTTGTATAACTGGATTTGATTTGATTCAAATTTGTTTAATTACATCAATACGCATATTCTTTTTTTGCAGTGGCTTGATGATGGTTTGACATGACGGGAGTACATAAAAAAAAAGTAAAAAAAAAAGAGAGAATTATGATTAAAGACCTCTTATATAACCTGAATAGATTTGTCTGTAGCATGAAAGGGCACAAATGGCTGAATAATAATGAACATAGTACAATTATCTATTAGGCTGTCAAAAACTTTTCTTCATTGTGTTGATCATTTTAGAAGCAGATTCTGGTCTTGCTAGGCACATAGTCACAGCGAGTCTGTCTCTACTCTGACCTCTGGAATCTACTGGATGTTGACCTCCAGAGTGTGGGGATTGACCGGGCGGGCTGCCCAAAACCATACGGCTGCTGGCTGGCCCTTACCCAAGGAGACTCGATCCAACGGATTATCCACCCAAGCTCCAGCGCCGGCCAGCCCTTCAGATGCACTGACAGGGAGAAAAAAAGAGCCGTTTCTTGCTTGTGGGCCAGTCTTAGGGGATTGATTGTTTAAATGAAGTGCTCCCGAGGGTGAGCCTTTGAAAAGTAGGGCTCATGGACTGATGGAAGACACAAATTTAGCCAGCTGCTTAAGAACTGTTATTAACAACTGAAGGTTCTGGAACACGTCAATCAAACTAAGTTTTACACCCACTAATAGAGGGTATGCATTGACGTCACTTTCCTGCCGGAACACACCCCCCTCAGCCAGGCTGAGTAGCAAAAGAGCCTGCTGCGTGACTGGATTTAATAGGGGAAACTGCGAAAACACGAGTAAAACAACCGATTATCAGTTGAAACTAAAGGTTGGACTTAAGATATAAGTGTTCTTTACAACTTACCAATGATCCATGGATATTGACATGCAGCCATGAATCGTGTTTCCTGACATTTATATGTGCCTGATTTCTAAGCCGGGGTAATATAAAGCAAATTTGCCTGTGAACGTTTTACATAATAGTAGGTCACAATATAGGTCTAAATCCGGATGATCACTTATATCAGTGTTATGTATATACACTCACCGGCCACTTTATTAGGTACCCCATGCTAGTAACGGGTTGGACCCCCTTTTGCCTTCAGAACTGCCTCAATTCTTCGTGGCATAGATTCAACAAGGTGCTGGAAGCATTCCTCAGGGAGTTTGGTCCATATTGACATGATGGCATCACACAGTTGCCGCAGATTTGTCGGCTGCACATCCATGATGCGAATCTCCCGTTCCACCACATCCCAAAGATGCTCTATTGGGTTGAGATCTGGTGACTGTGGAGGCCATTTTAGTACAGTGAACTCATTGTCATGTTCAAGAAACCAATTTGAAATGATTAGAGCTTTGTGACATGGTGGAAGTAGCCATCAGAGGATGGGTACATGGTGGCCATAAAGGGATGGACATGGTCAGAAACAATGCTCAGGTAGGCCGTGGCATTTAAACGATGCCCAATTGGCACTAAGGGGCCTAAAGTGTGCCAGGAAAACATCCCCCACACCATTACACCAACACCACCAGCCTGCACAGTGGTAACAAGGCATGATGGTTCCATGTTCTCATTCTGTTTACGCCAAATTCTGACTCTAACATCTGAATGTCTCAACAGAAATCGAGACTCATCAGACCAGGCAACATTTTTCCAGTCTTCAACTGTTCAATTTTGGTGAGCTCTTGCAAATTGTAGCCTCTTTTTCCTATTTGTAGTGGAGATGAGTGGTACCCGGTGGAGTCTTCTGCTGTTGTAGCCCATCCGCCTCAAGGTTGTGCGTGTTGTGGCTTCACAAATGCTTTGCTGCATACCTCGGTTGTAACGAGTGGTTATTTCAGTCACTGTTGCCCTTCTATCAGCTCGAACCAGTCTGGCCATTCTCCTCTGACCTCTGGCATCAACAAGGCATTTCCGCCCACAGAACTGCCGCTCACTGGATGTTTTTTCTTTTTCGGACCATTCTCTGTAAACCCTAGAGATGGTTGTGCGTGAAAATCCCAGTAGATTAGCAGTTTCTGAAATACTCAGACCAGCCCTTCTGGCACCAACAATCATGCCACGTTCAAAGTCACTCAAATCAACTTTCTTCCCCATACTGATGCTCGGTTTGAACTGCAGGAGATTGTCTTGACCATGTCTACATGCCTAAATGCACTGAGTTGCCGCCATGTGATTGGCTGCTTAGAAATTAAGTGTTAACGAGCAGTTGGACAGGTGTACCTAATAAAGTGGCCGGTGAGTGTATATAAATAACAGTGTTATATACTTGTATACCGTAGTTTTTGTCAGTGTTCATTTAAAAACATCCAGTTATGCAGAATATAAGATGGTAAATATTTAATTGATGAGTTGTCAATACAATATATAACAATACAATATATAGGGCATGATTTTACCCCAGAATTCAACATATTGACACAAAATGATAACTTCAAATCCACCTTTCACTGCCTGGAGTCCAGTTGTTTCTGTGAATTGCAGCGATCCATTTGCTTCTCTTTTCTGTAGCTTCGGCAGTCTGTAATAATATACCTCAGATTTCTTGTCAAATCTATTTGTACTGTCAATCTCATAACTCTTTCCCATTTTAGATGTTTTTCGTGGCATTCACTCTGAAAACCAATGCAGCCACTCAGTCTTTTTGCCGCTCAGTGGGCGTAACCGCAGTCATTCCGGCCGACGGTGACGTCATGCCCTCTATAGAGGCATAGTTCACCCAAAAACGGAAATTCTGTCATAGTTTACTCGCCTTCATGATGTCTTTATTCTGTGGAACACAAAAGAAGATAGTTTTATATGTCAGTGTTGTTTTAGACCCCTCTGACTTTCATTGTGTGCACAAAAAGTTTAAATATCCGTCTCCCAGAAGACATTAAATCAAGCAGGTTTGGAACAAAATGAGGTGAGTAAATGATGACAGAATATTCATTTTCATATTAAACTATCTCTTTAAAGATACTCTCAATATTTTGGGGGGAATGTATAAATCCCAGTTCTAGATAGGTTTGCTGGTCAAGATGACTTTATTCATATTCTAAAAATGTATTTTAATGTATTTTGAACAAAATATTAATATTTAATTTAGAATAAATGTACTTGGGTTTGCAGTCAGGTAAAAAAGGGGCCCTCCAGAAAGTATTAGCTTGAGACTCATTAGGGATTATTAATGAGCTACCAAGACCACACTAAAACACTAAAGCCTATCAATCTATAAATTATATCAATTAAAGCCTCAAAATTTGCATTTCAAAATCTGTTTTCAATAGCACATTTAAAAACTCCCTTAGATGTGCAAAGCAGCTGATGCTAATAGATTCTGAAGTATATCTAATTAATATAATGAGAGCTTTGATGTCCCATGTCAGAAAGTACAACTCCGCAGCTGAGCAACTATATACATAAAAAATTGGACGATCCATTTCCCCATGAAAACAAGTCCTTGTGCAGCTCTTACCCCCTACCTTCAAGTGAGTTTATTCAGGGAGAAGGAGAAAGGTTTGTTTCAGAGAAAGAGGTCATGACTACAGCTCCTCTCCATATTCATTTGACCTCTCTTTCTTTATAGCCGACTGGAAGAGCCCTGCTACTGTACAATGAATATGCAACAGCCCTCGCTCACATTCTGCACTGTCCTTCATGGATGATAAACAGACTGCAGAAATTCATTTACATTTGTATTGACAAGAGATTTCTCCAATTTAATCACCTTATTTTCTCATTTGTAGCTTTCCTCAAAGTCAGCATTCTCTCCACTGTTTTTTTTCTTTTTCCAGGCTGCCCCATTTCCATTTAAATTGAGCAGGACACACGTCTTAATGTAGCAGATTTTTTTTTTAAATGGCTGTGATGGCTTGAACAAATCTCAGCATCATTGGGAGCTCAGAGGAAATGCTTGCGCCACACTTTATCTATTTGCTTTGTAATCCGGGTGGGTAAATGTCTTTTCAATGAGCTGAATTGGAATTTCTTGTCTATGGAATGACACATTTGCCTGAAAGTGTCTAGCATTCAAGTGTGGCTGTTTTGACTGTCATGTGCATCATTAGCTGAAGTTTGTAATTTCTGCATCACTAGCATTGCCAAGTGATTGTTTTCAAACAGGTTTTCCCTGAACTTATCCCGATTACCATTGGTCAAGCCAAACAGATAGCCCCGCCCCAAACTCACTGCATTGGTTGAGCCACTGGCTGCATCCGAAAGCTGAAAAATGCTGCCTTTGGAGGATGGCACAAGGCAAGGCACGTCCAAATCCAATGTTA